>NC_134782.1:35003425-35005925 GCF_046742065.1 Oratosquilla oratoria
GCTGTTATTTGCGGACGACACTGCGCTTGTAGCAGGATCGGAGGAGGGATTGAGGAAGTTGGTAACAGAGTTTGGGAGAGTGTATACAAGAAGAAAATTGAAGATAAATGTGGGTAAAATAAGGTGATGAGATGTACAAGGGACTAAAGTGGCAGCAGATTGGAAGTGAGCATTAAGGAAGAGCGACTGGAAGAAGTGGATAGTTTTGGATACTTGGGTGCGAATGTGGCAGGAAAGGGTGGAGTGGAGGTGAAGGTAGAATGTAGATTGAGAGAAGCGAGTAAATGCCTTGGTAGATTAAAAAGTGTAAAGACTAGTAAAAGAGGTATGGAAGGCAGATGTGGAGGGAGTGAACATGAGGAGACGTCCTAGGATGAGATGGATGGATGGGGTGAAGGGGGTTTTGGGGAAGAGGGGAATGTCTGTTGAGGAAGGACGGGAGAGGACAGAAGACAGGGGTGAATGGAGAATGGTTGTATATGGATGATGCTGTTATGCATGAGGTGGAATGGGTGGGGGGATGGGGGGGGGGTGAGGTAGCATGTGTGAGAAAAATTTGACGCAGCCCGAAGGGATTTCTCCCCGTCTTCTCATTTTCTGCATGAGGGGACGGAGAGGGGGGGGTCGCCGATTTAATGAAGCGGCCTTGCTGTGAATGTGCTGTGTCTTGCGACACTGCCTCTGACCCAGGGCAGTGGACAAGGTGCAGGGATGACCCGTCATCCAGGAGGTGCTAAGATAAGAGGGAGGGTGGAGGGTGGAGAGGGGTGGAGTGTATTTAGGGATGGAATGGGTGGGAATGGTTTTATGCCTTTTCTTTTTGGCTACCTCCCTTGTAAGGGGAAAAAAGCCTTGTTATATGTATGTATGTATATTAATTATTTATCTTTTTATTTTTCTACCTATCTATTTATCTATTTATTTTAGAATGATGTCTAAGTGAATATAAACTTCAATTTAAATTTAAATGACTGGTGAACATTTGGTTTCTTAGTATTCTCCTGTTCCTCAGAGATATCGAGTTTGCAAATAAATAAATAAATAAATAAAATAAATAAATAAATAAATAGATAAAAATAAATAAATAAATAAATAAATAAATAAATAAATAAATAAATAAATAAATAAATAAATAAATAGATAAATAAATAAATAAACAAACAAATAAATAAATACATAAATAAATAAATAAATAAATAAATAAATAAATAAATAAATAAATAAATAAATAAATAAATAAATAAATAAAAAATAAATAATAAATAAATAAATAAATAAATAAATAAATAAATAAATAAATAAATAAATAAATAAATAAATAAATAAATAAATAAAAAATCACCCCTGGTCTCGATTGGCTGAATCTGCCAGGATGGTGAGAACTGCCACGAAAACGCAATCATACGTATTTTTGACTCTTAGGTGGAGACAATCTTTCTTGCATATTTTCGCCTGGTTTTATTCAACGGATACAAATCCTCTATCACTTACAGGGAAATTACGGTTTGTTGCCGCGGCCGTGTCAACACGCACTTTCAACTATTATGAACCTCGACAGATGGAATGACATGCCAGCAGAATCGTCCATAAGATGGAACGACACGTGAGCAGGATCGTGCATTCCAACATTCATATGGATACCCGCGCAAAATAATATTGACTTTTCTTTAACTTCCAATGTTCACTTATTTAAGGGAAATAGTATTGGATGAACGTCGCTGGCAATATGCAGGGACACAAATTCATGAAAATAGACGTGATTGGGAAGACTAGATTGGCAATATCCAATCACACGCGCACACACACACACACACACACACACACACACACACACACACACACACACACACACACACACACACACACACACACACACACACACACACACACACACACACACACACACACACACACACACACACACACACACACACACACACACACACACACACACACACACACACACACACACACACACACACACACACACACACACACACACACACACACACACACACACACACACACACACACACACACACACACACACACACACACACACACACACACACACACATCCAGATGCAGGTGTGCAATTAACCTTTTCGATGCCACCAAACTCTCTTACTCAACTGAGTGAACTCTCTCCGCAGCACAGGATCAGGTCAACTTTGAATATGAAAACGTATTGGATTCAGCAAGATTAGCGATGAACGGCTAGTTCAAGGAGAAAGAAACAGACATGATGTGTTTAACTGCGAACAAGCTTAGATTTTTCTTAATTGGTATTCACCAAGGAAGAGGAATTTGAGGAAGGAAAGGTTGAAGACGAGGAAGATGTCTTAAACAACAGAGTACGTAAAGAGAGAGAAAAAAACAACTAATAAAGAACTTGAAAGTGAGAGAGACCTGTGAAACAGATGGAATCTCGAACTGGATATTGAATGAATACAAAGAATAATTAGTTGACCCATTGCATGAACCGATTGTACTTTCCCTG
>NC_134782.1:35010925-35013425 GCF_046742065.1 Oratosquilla oratoria
CACTGCTGGACACAGGTCTCTCTCAAATTATTCCATGGGTCGCGCGTTGCGCCAACCTTTACCACATCACTCTTGCAAGCTAATGCAGAGAGCGAAAAAAGACATTCCAAGAGGGAAAAGAGGAATGGTAAAAGAGGATGTATGAATTCGCTCTTCTATTCGGTTAAAAAACATTTTTTTTTATCATTTTTCTTCCTTTGTCTAAAGTTTTGGCTTTCATTTGGGCACTATTTCCGTCTAATAAAAAGGTATGTTTCGTATGACATGACTACAAACACATCAACTTAACCCAGGCCGTATTAGAACAACAAAAATATATATTCCGTTATTCTTTAATTAAAAAATTAACTTACAAAAACATATATATCTATTATATAGGGATTATTGTACTGTATATAGACAAGCCCACCGGCTGCGCCGGCCAGCTACGCCGGGGGCCTTGGCCTGCGGCGCTGCGCCTTAGGCGCGGGCGCTGCGCGCCCTGGGCTACGCCCCTTTTTTGGAAAATAAAGAGTTCTTCTTCGAGTTCTTCTTCGAGTTCTTCGAGTTCTTCGAGTTCTTCTTCGAGTTCTTCGAGTTCTTTTTCGAGTTCTTCGAGTTCTTCTTCGAGTTCTTCGAGTTCTTCTTCGAGTTCTTCGAGTTCTTCTTCGAGTTCTTCTTCGAGTTCTTCTTCGAGTTCTTCGAGTTCTTCTTCGAGTTCTTCGAGTTCTTCTTCTTCGAGTTCTCCTTCTTCTTCGAGTTCTTCTTCTTCGAGTTCTTCTTCGAGTTCTTCTCTTTCGAGTTCTTCGAGTTCTTCTTTTTCGAGTTCTTCGAGTTCTTCTTTTTCGAGTTCTTCTTTTTCGAGTTCTTCTTTTTCGAGTTCTTCGAGTTCTTCGAGTTCTTCTTCTTCGAGTTTTTCGATTTCTTCTTCGAGTTCTACTTCTTCTTCTTCTTCGAGTTCTTCGAGTTCTTCTTCTTCCTCTTCTTCGAGTTCTTCTTCTTCTTCTTCTTCTTCTTCTTCTTCTTCTTCTTCTTCTTCTTCTTCTTCTTCTTCTTCTTCTTCTTCTTCTTCTTCGAGTTCTTCCTCTTCTTCTTCTTCGATTTCTTCTTCTTCTTCTTCTTCTTCGAGTTCTTCTTCTTCACCGTAGTTGGCGGTGTAACCGATTTACCACCAAACGCGAAGGTGTGACCGAATTACCACCGGACGGCGTAAGAGCCCACCGGCTGCGCCGGCCCAGCTACGCCGGGGGCCTTGGCCTGCGGCGCTGCGCCTTAGGCGCGGGCGCTGCGCGCCCTGGGCTACGCCCCTTTTTTGGAAAATGAAAAGTTCTTCTTCGAGTTCTTCTTCGAGTTCTTCTTCGAGTTCTTCGAGTTCTTCTTCGAGTTCTTCGAGTTCTTTTTCGAGTTCTTCGAGTTCTTCTTCGAGTTCTTCGAGTTCTTCTTCGAGTTCTTCGAGTTCTTCTTCGAGTTCTTCTTCGAGTTCTTCGAGTTCTTCTTCGAGTTCTTCGAGTTCTTCTTCTTCGAGTTCTCCTTCTTCTTCGAGTTCTTCTTCTTCGAGTTCTTCTTCGAGTTCTTCTCTTTCGAGTTCTTCGAGTTCTTCTTTTTCGAGTTCTTCGAGTTCTTCTTTTTCGAGTTCTTCGAGTTCTTCTTTTTTCGAGTTCTTCGAGTTCTTCGAGTTCTTCTTCTTCGAGTTTTTCGATTTCTTCTTCGAGTTCTACTTCTTCTTCTTCTTCGAGTTCTTCGAGTTCTTCTTCTTCCTCTTCTTCGAGTTCTTCGAGTTCTTCTTCTTCTTCTTCTTCTTCTTCTTCTTCTTCTTCTTCTTCTTCTTCTTCTTCTTCTTCGAGTTCTTCCTCTTCTTCTTCTTCGATTTCTTCGAGTTCTTCTTCTTCTTCGAGTTCTTCTTCTTCACCGTAGTTGGCGGTGTAACCGATTTACCACCAAACGCGAAGGTGTGACCGAATTACCACCGGACGGCGTAAGCAACCATTAAATTTTTTTATATAAACACAGTCTTTCTGCTCCTTTAGCAGATTGTTTAAAGGTTATTACTTTTCGCTTTAACACCTTTATCTGCTCCCTTACTTGTAGCCCTTTGGTCTGCCGTAGAGGCTAGGGAACTTCCCCTTGTGCTCACTTTTTAGTGCTTTGCTCATTTCCACGTTCTTATCTACCTCTCCTTTGCTGAGCTTCTTCTGCCCCGTCACCCATCTCCAGAAGTGGCGGTGCCTTTGCACCCTCAGATTTGATGTAAGCTCCAACCATCTTCCCTCAAAAATAACCCGGGACACCGCAAATAACCTGACACCTAGAATCATTCTGGAACACAAAAACCCTCACGGCCAAAACTCGGCTGTAACGCTTTTTACCACGGGAAGGTGTAAGTAACTGGACCCACTACCATTATTTTTTTTTATTATAGATATACACCAGTTACACAAAAAAGAATGGTCAGTGTTTGTATATTTCTGGTGTATCAACATTACGCCAGAAGTGACCTCATCTACGAATACATATAAATATA
>NC_134782.1:35023425-35025925 GCF_046742065.1 Oratosquilla oratoria
TACCTCAGGGAACAAGAATGGGGCCACTGTGTTTCCTGATACTCATCAACGATGCCCTGGGAGATACGCCGCACAGGTGGAAATATGTTGATGACTGCACGGTGGGGATCCCTGTGTCCAACACTGACCTGAACTACGACCCACTGCAGGACATACTGGACAAACTACACACATGGACAGTGCACAACAAAGTCTTCATCAACCACAAGAAGACTGTGGTAATGCATTTCCACACCTCCAACGACGTTATCCCCCTCCCCTGCTGACAGTTGATGGCCTCCCCCTGCAAATGGTCCAGTCTACTAAGCTGCTGGGGATTACCATCGACAGTAAGTTGACCTGGAAGGAGAACACCGCCAACACCATCAGGGCAGCCTCCTACGAGTACAAGCTGTATATGCTGCGTCGACTGAGTTCATTAGGAGCACAGGCTGAAGATCTCAAGACCATCTACATTTCCTTCATTTTACCCAAGTTGATGTACGCATCCCCCTCTTGGACCTCCTCTCTCACTATGACGCAGCAGCGTCAGCTGGAGAAAGTGCAGAAAAGAGCCTGTCGCACAATCCTTGGCAAAGATTACACCACCTACCAGCACGCTCTCACCACACTGGGACTACCCACCCTTGCTGACCGCTATTTTCAGAATTTGAGGTCGTTTGCAGTCACCCTGGTCAAACATCCTCGGCACCGGAACCTACTACCTCCTCAGGTACCTCGTCCACGGTGCCAGGTGAGGCACCATAATTCCATCAAGCCGATCAGAGCACGTACCGACCGGTATAAGAAGAGCCCCATACCGACATTTGTGGACTTAATCAACAACTAGAATTAACTTTGTTGTACTACATACCTATTACTTAGCCTGCTGTTTTATTTGTCTATTTTTTGAATGCTTGTAACAACGTCTTCTCACTGTCATAGTATTATATTGTTATAATCTTGTAGGATGTATATTTTCAGAAGAAATGCTGCTATACCCAATAAACCGTAAATTATTATTATTATTATCTATTATTATATACACATATATACATACATACATACATACATACATAAATACATATATATATATATATACATACATATATATGTATATATATATATATATATATATATATATATATATATATATATGCAAAGTAGACCACTTGGAAAAAGAAACTAACGAAGCAGAGCGCTTTCGTATATTACATCTTCAGTGCAACAAGTACATAGTGATAGGAATACATAGACAATATATACATGATACAAAAGGAACAAGGACAGTTTGAATAAGCGTAGCGACCAATTACCCCCTGGAGAGCGGAAGGTCATTGTCAATTATCTTACGATGGTCGGGCGACATCAGGTCACAGTCGCCAAGGAGAGCGGAAGGTCATTGTCAATTATCTTACGATGGTCGGGCGACATCAGGTCACAGTCGCCAAGGGTCACTGTTTCTACTACTTATATAGGGCGACATTAAGTCAATTCGTTGGATTACATTTTACCTGATATTATCTTACTAATTTCTTGACAAATGAAATTATCAAGTTTGTACAAGCCTTTATGTAGGTTGGTATTTTGATTACTAGTGGTATGAATCAAACTGCACTCTATTAAATTTCTTGCTATTATGTTGTTGGTATAATAGATTGCCTGGGCATTACCCCAATCAACTGGATGATTATTTAATTCAATATGCTTGAATATATCACTAGAATGCTTGCCATCCCTAACATTTTTCTTGTGTTGTTCAATCCTAATGTTTAAGGGTTTGGCAGTTTGACCTATGTAAAATTGATTACACATTTTGCAAGGAATTTTATAAATGCATCCTTTTTTAATTTCAATACTATTGTTGATAAGTTTATGTTTTACTGTACTATCATGTTTAAAAACTACCTTTACGTTAAATCTTTTGAATAATTCTGTGATACTTAACAAATTTTCTTGAAATTGTAAAATTAAAACATTATGATAATTGAAAGGTGATTTAGGCTGAGGAGTTAAAAATGATTTCCTTGCGCTCTGCTTCGTTAGTTTCTTTTTCCAAGTGGTCTACTTTGCATAAGTGAACACACGTACCCGTGTTCTTATTAGCATATATATATATATATATATATATATATATATAATATATATTATATATTATATATATATATATATATATACATATATATATATATGAGTGGCAGGGTGGTGAGATAAACACCGAGAATCGTTGAAGTTTTTATTTACTGACGTTTCGCTCTTAACAGAGCTTCTTCAGAGTGTACAAACATGGTCAAGAAATCAACAATTTTATACCTCACATCATTCCGCGTTCCTTCCTTAACCCAACCCATCCCTCCCTCTCGTACCCTTCAACTCCTGTAGGACTATCTAGACGGACGTTTTGGACAGCTTAATAAAACCATCCCGATGGTTACAGCAGGGCTGGGATGTTATAAATGCTGCCTCGACTATTTTTTGTTTTTTCTTATCTAACCCTTGGTTTGATATTTCCACCCTGTCC
>NC_134782.1:35043425-35045925 GCF_046742065.1 Oratosquilla oratoria
CCATTGTAACTTTACCATGGTAGAGACTAGGGTGTTATTTGCCTAAATCTAGTGAAGAAATATTATTTTAGCTTTCTTCCGTCTTAGAAATGTTGTTATTAATATCTAACCTAAATTGACCTAACCTATCATAGACTAACATAATCTAGCCGAGCTTATCATAATTTATCATAACCTAACCTAGCCTTAAAGTTTCGTTTCCACCTTATCTCCATATTCTGTCAATTTTTATACACATGGGTCATACATATGTGCGTACACATACACACACACACACACACACACACACACACACGCGCGCGCGCGCGCACACACACACACACACACACACACACACACACACACACACACACACACACACACACACACACACACACACACACACACACACACACACACACACACACACACACACACACACACACACACACACACACACACACACACACACACACACACACACACACACACACACACACACACACACACACACACACACACACAGAGGAGTTGTACCCTAACCGTTCGATCCTTTGTCTTAGCAGCTGCTGACCACAAGACATCGGTCCCAGCTCTCTCAGGTCGGCTGCTGCATCTTTCACATGTCTTGGCTTTTCCTTTATCCATCTTATTTATCTATTTTCCTAGACAAGCACACGCAGACACCTTCCTCACGAAGTATAACTAATGTTGACGTAAACATGCAAATTTAATTTCGTTTTGTGTGTTGATGTCACATGGACGTTCAAAGATAAGTAAACAAAAATAAACTAGAACAAACTTGACCTAGGAGGTGAAATTCTTTTAGTTATCACGAAACTTCAATTGAGTAGATAATCTATATTTGTTCTCACCTTGAGAAGTCCCCATGAGAGGCCCCTCGCCCCTCGCAACCGCGGTCTCCCCACCGGTCTCTTGCCTCCGGGTGTCCGCTCGTAAAATCTCCTCACTGCTACATTTTCCAGAACTGAAATGAACACTTCAAGATCCAGCACTGATGAAAAGAAGTGTTTGAGTGCATATTGTATTGTATATATATATATATATATATATATATATATATATATATATATATACATACACATATATATATATATACATATATATATATATATATATATATATATGCAGGAAAAACACTGGAAGCGTGTGTTCTTGAAAATGCAAGGTTGATCACGAAGAAAAACTACTAAAGCAGAGCGCTTTCGTGTCTTCACATCACATCATGTATTATTTGCATCTGAAGATGTGAATACACGAAAGCGCTCTGCTTTAATAGTTTTTCTTTGTGGTCAACCTTGCATATATATATATATATATATATATACATATATACATATATATATGCATGCATGTGTGTGCATGCACGTGTTTGAGTAAGCCATATGGAAGATCAAGGAGATGAAAATAACCACGGGAGAGACCGAGAGACTGAAACTTATTACAGCGTCCTAAACCTGTTGTAAGTAAGCACGATCCTGAAAAAGGATCTTGACGTCCCCTGAAGGTTTCTTTGAGGTTTATTAGAAATCCGCAAAAAAAAAAAAAAAAAAAAGCTGGGTCATCAGGTCATCGCGGCAACATTGTCCGCCGACACCCGACGTGGGACGGAAGAACACACAACGAGGAACACATTCGAGCGATCGTAAGTCAGAGACCAAAACCGTCTCGATGGATTGACCCATACATTTCGTGTGCCCTCCATCGAGTCTCCGGCCTGGCTTACGTTAACTTTTATGATCAGTTGAGAGGGACTATCGGGTCAAGCAACATCGTAGGGTCCCGATATAGCTATGAATCCGTTCTCTGCCAAGGAATTCATCTTCTCATGGACTTTGTTTTTATCTAAGTTTATGTCTCCTTAAGATAAATGAATTGCCTTGCAACGCAGAGACATCCATCCATCCCTGTCCACTTCTCTCCTTCTCTCTATGAATATATTTATCTCTGTGAGGACGTGGTCTTTATTAGATATAATGTAGCGTCGCTCGTTGAAGTTTTATTAGGTACTTGTTAGAGCTCCGACGAACCTAATTATCTCCTCATTCATGCAACCCTCCACCTTCCTTTAGGTACTAATTAGTAATTACTTTACACGGTGCTTACTCTACCATTACTGCCATTACTTTCGGTAGATGCCATCTTCAAACATCTTTTTCCAAAGCACCGGTGTTCCCTAGCCCGACGTCACCTGTGAGTTTGATTATTGCTTCGATATCTTCAGACGCGGCACATCATTAAATCTAAACTTCACGCTCCGCTCGCTCCGAAGACAAGAATGTCGTGAGGAGCGAGTGAACAAAGAGAGCTAAAGACCAAGATGAAAAAGAGATGGAATTTTTAGTTTGTATATTACAAATAAATTGTCAAAAATCTCTCATTTTCTGAAACAAACAAGTTGTGACATTTTGTCAGTAGTGATGAAAGTTAATTTGCCCGCTCATTAATCATTTTTAGTCTTTCTAAAGAGGAGAAGATGAAAAAAGGAGAAAAGTTTTGT
>NC_134782.1:35053425-35055925 GCF_046742065.1 Oratosquilla oratoria
CAATGCTTTTAATAAAAGAAGATTTCATTTAGTTGAGTGGCATCTTTGTCGATAACCGCGTCGTTTTAACAAAGGTCAGTCAAATAAAAAAAATTGTATTGACAAGAGAAAACAGAAAATAAATTTCATCAATAAACCTCCCACAGACTTACCTTTGTATTGTCTAAAAACACACACTATTGTAATAAAAACAGACTAGTACTTACTAACAACTCCAAGCCAAACACATGAGAACAAATATACATATTTTTTCACAAAAGACGAAGACTGCCAAAGACAAACAAAACATTTTTTAAACCGGAATCTATAAATGGACATTATCTCAAACTTCCTTTGTTTTGTTACGCCTCTGGCCCGACGCTGTGGGAGAGGCGTTGTCGTTGCCTCAAGAAAATGCGTCTCTGATGAGGAGCTCCTGGGCCACAAGAGGAGCCTCGTCATCGACAAACACCACAGACGAAGTGACGAAGGTCTTGGCTGACCTCGTCAGAGCCTGGCTGACCTTGGCAGGTCTTAGCTGACCTCGGCAGCACTTGGGTGACCTTGGCAGGTCTTGAATGACCTCGAGTGGGGGCTACAAGGGGGCAGCTCGCCACCACTTGGGACATTCAAGTTTGGCCGGATTCCTCAAACTTCTTCCCGGTGGGAGTTCCGCCGAAGTTACATAAACTACATTTTTTTTTTTTTTGTCTGACCTATTAGCTTGCGAAGGACTTGTAGCAGGACCACGGCCAGACATATAATTCCAGGAAGACACAATAAATCCCGATATGTTAAGTAAAGTGATTCTTAGAACGTGTATATATATATACTGAATATTGAAGATTTTCTACTCGGTATTACACATTATTTCAGTTATCCAAACATACGACGTATCCAAGTATTAAACGATACATCAAACACATACTCGATATACACGATTCATAATCTATTCTCGAAAAATCTATTCTCGAACATTAATTCTTGGCCAGAAATTATGACGGGAAGGGGGGCTGCTCCCCTGGCTAACAAAAGGGTTGCAGTCTCCCTAGATGGAATTCCCCGTGTACCGAATGGTACTTTACACTTAGTCGGTCCGGGGCTGACCAACGAGGAACTTCGAGGGAGCGACTTCGGGAGAGCGCCAACAAGACCCCAGAAGCAGCGAAGAACCAAAGGAGCTTCCGAATTTTCCGAAAGACGAAGCGAAGAGGACGCCTTTGCCGGGCTCTTCTTATCCTCTATTTCTTCTTCCTACTCTTTCTTTCCCTCCTCCTATTATTCTTCATTTCTTCTTTGTCTATTTCTTTCTTGCCTTTTTTCTTTCTCTTTTTCCGTTTTTAATTTTTCTCTAAGTTTCGGCTACTCGAGGTTTCTTTTAGGTGAATAAAATCTCCTGGCGGCTTATTAGCTTACTGGACGCCTTCAGCAATGAAGAGGGGTTAAATAATGTCTTCTAAAAACAAAATATAATTTTCATAATGACAAAAAGAAAGTTTACTCTGTAGGTTTGTTTTACATTTTTCACAGTTTATGGTTTGCGTAATGAAAACTCAAAACGAAAGAAAAAGAGAAAAAGAAATAAAAAGAGACAAAGAAAAAGAAAAGAAAAAGAAAAGACATAACGACACGCGGACAGAGAGACATACAGGAAGGCAGACAAGCAGGTACACACCCATAAGTTTATATATATATATATATATATGTATATATATATATATATATATGTATATATATATATATATATATATGTATGTATATATCTACATATATTTATATATACATATTCGTATATATATATACATATATATGTATATATGTATATACATACATAAATGTATACATGTATATATACATACATATATATGTATAAATATATATATATATACATGTATATATATATATACATATAAATGTATACATATATATATATATTATTACTAAAAATCTGTGACCCGATCGGTTTTTCCAATCCGTCAGAACCCGGCAGAATGCGGACACGCTGACCCCTGTCCGAGAGTAAAGATCTATTCGATTTTTTTGGCAGGGTCCGACGTGATATCAAGGGCACGTGTACATTCAACCTGTGAAAGATGCCTGAAACTTCAGCAGTAATGAAACGAAGAAACCGCCATTTTTGGAAATGGGCAGAAACGAAAAAAAAAAAAACAGCACCTGTCGAAAAACAAAAAGCAAGTTGTGTTTTTAAAACGAGAACATGCCGCTAAATTTCCAACGTTATATCAAACTTGCAAGGATTTCTCCATCAAGGAATCAATAAAGTTATTTCATCGTAAATTTTTGTTGTTCAACGTCAGATTAAAGGAGGATCCCAAATTAAATTATACCGATGAGACATTCGAGACCCTTGAAATGTTTGATGGAGAAATTTCAGACGAAAGATCCCTGCCATTTGAAAAACATTACTACGCAGGCTATAAAAATTCTATGAAAAGTGGAGGTAAATCGGATCACCGCCATCAGGAAAGCTATGAAATGTCGCTCGGAGCCTTTGCCATCT
>NC_134782.1:35065925-35068425 GCF_046742065.1 Oratosquilla oratoria
TTTGGAATTCGTAGAAACAAGTTCGCCAACTGTTTAGTAAATGAATGGAATAAACTTCCTGCAGAAGTAGTGCAGTGTAGTATAGTTAGAATTTTTAGATTTATTTAGATAAACACCCAAGCAATATGTTGCAATGCCTGTCATTTATCTTATTTTATTTCATCTATTTATCTATTATTATTTACTTATCTATTATTATTTATCTGTTTACTTTCTATATATTTGTCTATTATCTATTATGTTATTTTTATTTATGTCTGTTTATTATTTATCATTATCTAGTTATCTATTCTATTTATCTACTCATTTTTTTGCACCCGACCTAGTTATGGACCAAAAGGTCTCCTGTCGTCATGGTCTTTCTTTGGAACCCTTTGCAATGTACTTGGACCTAACCCTAATGCCATAGGTTCACCATATTCATCGCTATGCACATGTATGTCGTTATGTCTACTCCTACTACATGATGTCCATGTAGGCTAGGCCTACATAATGTACAGTATGTCTCACTATGAGAAGAATGTAAACAAACGCTGTTGCCAGGGTCACCGTCATCCAAGTTTCACTGAATCGTGAGGTTCTGCCAGACGAAATAGAGCCTTGGACATTAGAGACAATAAAAGGTACAAACCACGAATTTGTGTGCATCCTGTGCGTCCATTTGGCCAACAATGCACCGTTTTCCCCTTTGTTTTGTTCGTTGCCATCACCATGTTCAGTCTGAACCGGAGAAACTCCCATTGCTAATGTGGGTTCAAACGTATGCCCTCGCGACCCAGGCATGATCTCCCGGTCCTCAGGTCCATCCCCGGTGAGATAAACCAATTCTGACCAGTTAGTTACACTCTAATTAAAAGAATTTTCGTTGATATAGGTCGTCAAAGGAACATGACGCTGGCGACAATTTTTTTTTTTTTTTTTTTTTTTTTTTTTTGGGGGGGGGGGTAGACGATGGATGTTGGAGCAGAGATAAAAGACAGTTTGTTGTCTTCAATTAAGGGGTCAAATTGAAAAATAAAATACTTCGTTTTAGTTTCTAGGTGTGATTTACCATACATTTATGCAAAGTAGTACATATGTTGTGTGATTATTCTTTAAATGAATAGATACATGGATAACTTGATAGGTAAATTGCTAGATACTGTAAATGAATAAATGAAAAATAAAAATAAATAAATAGATAAATATATAAACAAATGACTAGCTAGATAGATAAATAAAAATATATCAATAGATTAATAGATAAATCGATAGAGAAATAGATCAAGAAATTAGTAAATAAATAAAAGCAGCACAAATTGATAATTGAATAAATGATTAACACATTAATAGATAAATAAGGATACATGTAAATAGATAAATGTATAAAAAAAGTAGGTAAGAAGTTCTGTGCTTGACTAAAGAACGCAGTGCGGAAGAAAATGCTGTTAGCGCTGGCTGTCGACTTCTAACAAATCCCCTGACCGCTGGCAAGTCCTCCTACACCGGGACTGACATGAACATGTGGACGGGAGGAGGGGAGGGGAAAGAGGCGAAGGAGGGAAGGAGGGAAGGAGGGAAGGAGGAAAGGAGGGAAGGAGGGAAGGAGGGAAGGAGGGAAGGAGGGAAGGAGGGAAGGAGGGAAGGAGGGAAGGAGGGAAGGAGGGAAGGCAACACATTCGTATACTCGGGGCAGGGTGGGAGTCGGGGAGCTCAACCTGAACACTGAGGATGAGGGAAATGAAGATGAAGACGGTGGGGAAGATGAAGAGGTTGGGAAAGATGAGGAGGATAAGGAAGATGGGGAAGATGGAGAAGAGAGAGAAGATGAGGAAGATGGGGAATATGGGGAAGATGAGGAAGAGGGGGAAGATGGTGAGACTGGGGAAGATGGGGAAGATGGAGTAGATGAAGAAAATGAGGAAGATATAGATGGGGAAGATGGAGAATATGAGGAAGGTGAGGATGATGAGGAAGATAAAGAAGAGGATATGAGGAAGATGAAAATTATAGATATGAGGAAGATGAGGAAAATTAAAAGGATAAGGAATACAAGGATGAGGAAGGCGATGAAAATGAAGATGAGGAAGATGAAGACAAATATGAAAAAGGTAGGAAGATGAGGAAAAGAAGGACAAATATAAAGAAGATGAAGATTACCAAAGTAGATAAAAAATGGAAAAAAACATGAAGATAGGAAGAAATAGGAAAAAATAAGATAATTTTTTTTTTTTTAATAAGATAACGAAACGAGGATAAATGCAAAGGCGAAAACGAAGCAAACGAAGACTAAGACGACGATGAACCAACAGCTGTAAAAAATAAATAAATAAATAAATAAATAAATAGATAAATAAATAAAATAAAAACGACGAGCTCGTTGGGTCTATCGAACCCAAATGAGAAGTAACACCTCCACCCTCCATCGTTCAATCACTCCCCTCTCTCACTCCACACAGAACTCACTCTCACTTTCCTCCTCCCTCCTCCCTCCTCCCTCCTCACTACTTCCTCCTGCACC
>NC_134782.1:35075925-35088425 GCF_046742065.1 Oratosquilla oratoria
CCCTTTTCCTCTTCCTCCACCTATTCTCCACTCACAATTTACCTTCCACCAGAAAATGATCTGATATTCCCCAACTCTGTCCCCTTAGAACATGTACATCCTTAACCCTTCCTACCATACTCCTGGTCACCACTATATACTCCATTAACGCTCTATCTACCACCCTTTTATCCAACACCCTCTCCCATGTGCACTTATGCTATCATCAACTCTCTTTCAAGACACATCTCCACCATTAATTCTCCACTATGATTTTTACCTGGAACTCCATACTCCGTTTATTGGTTCATTTCCTACCTTAGCATTAAGGTCTTCCAATACAATTACATTTACATTCTCCCTAATACCTCTATGCACTCATTTAAATCTACCCAAAAAGCCTCCCTTTCCTCTACGCTCTTCTCACTACCAGGCCCATACACACTTACAAAACTCCACATCTCCCTTCCCAGCTTCACCTTCATCCACATCAACCTTGATGAAACCTCCTTCCACTCCACTACACGCTTACCTATCTCTTTACTTACTAGTATACCCACCCCTTCTATCCCTCGTCCTCTCTTCACTCCTGAGTACCTCCCAGCTACACTCCCAAACTCACACTCGCCCCTCCCTTTCATTTTAGATTTACTCAAACCCTGCACATCCATCTTTCTTCTCACAAACATACTGCCTATCTCTGTACCACATCCACGCACATTAAAAGACCCAAACCTTAGGGTACTGGTTGGAAAACTCCCAGAACCTCTTATGCCTTTACTTTTTTTAGGAATGTCCCCTTTGGGGCTACAGGTAGCAGGAGTCCTAATCCTATCCCCCGTCCCGTTGTTTGTCGCCTCTTACAACTCAATTGGGAAGACTTGGTGGTAGCATTCTTTTCCTCCACCTCAGGGTAGGCGAAAAAAGGAAGTGAATATTCAGAGAAATGGTACAGGGCAGTAACAAGGGGTTGGGGGACAGCATAACGGAGGGACAGTCGTAGTATAAAAGTGTCATAATTTCTCTATGAATAGAGTTTTCCTCTATCACAGACAAAATGATGTGTGGCTCTGGTCCGTAGGGACGCCCTATATAGACCCTAAATTATCAACTGGATGCTACTTTGCCACAATAACATGCAGCCAATACCCCAGACAGGTATACGAAAGTACTTACTGTCTACAAGTTTCTCTTTTCCTGTGATTATTTTGCATTTTCGTATCACGGTGATGTGATTGCTTGCATTTATATATATATATATATATATATATATATATATATATATATATATATATATATATATAATGCGCGCGCGCGCGCGTGTGTGTGTGTGTGTGTGTGTGTGTGTGTGTGTGTGTGTGTGCGTGCGTGCGTGCGTGCGTGCGTGCGTGTGTGTGTGTGTGTGTGTGTGTGTGTGTGTGTGTGTGTGTGTGTGTGTGTGTGTGTGTGTGTGTGTGTGTGTGTGTGTGTGTGTGTGTGTGTGTGTGTGTAGGTGTCTATGTATGTACATATATACATATACCAAAGGCTTTTTCCCCCTTACACGGGGGGTAGCCAAAAATAAAAAGGCATAGAAATCACTCCCACCATTTCATTTCCCATATATTCCACTCCCTTTCACCCTCCGCCCTCCCTCCTATCTTGGCACCTCCTGGATGACGGGTCATCCCTGCATCCTGTCCACTGCCCTGGGTAAGAAGCAGTGTCGTAAGACACAGCACATCCACAGCAAGGCCGCTTCATAAATTTGGTGACCCCACCCTCTCCGTCCCCTCATGCAGAAAAGGAGAAGACGGGGAGAAATCCCTTCGGGCTGCGTCAATTTTTTTTTTCATACATACTTCCTCACCCCCCATCCCCCACCCACTCCCCCTCATGCATCACAGCCTCAACTATACACAACCCTTCTCCATTCACCCCTATCTTCTCTCCTCTTCCATCCTTCCTCCACAGACATTCCTCTCTTTTGTAAAGCCCCTTTCATCCCATCCATCCATCTCATCCTAGGACGCCCCCTGATATTCACTCCATGTACCTAAGCATATGAACTTCTATTGAATAAAATGGAAATGAGAAATTATCTAATATTTATGCCACATGAATATTAATGGCATAAAAATTGCACATGAAGGTCTCGTTGATGCAAATGTACGAGTATTTCGTTTTTGGATAGTTGTGAACACGTGTTTCAGAAATGTTGCGAAACAGTCCAGAAACAGCTCGGATACAGATGCGAGACAACAGCAACAATGTTTCAGAGATTCTTTTGTTTAGGAGTGACGGTTTTGACCATTTATGTCACCCTTCCTTCCCTCACCTCCCTCCCTCCATTATCTCCTTTTCCCCCTCTCTTCCCTCCCTCTTCCCTCCCTCCCTCCCACTCTCCCTCCCTCTTTTCAAATCGGTGTCTTATGTTTTAGATTTTTTTATTCAGGCTAACGTTGTTTGATTTCGATGAACTGAAGAACTCAATCAAAAGATCTCGACAAACGACAAATTTGTTGGCGTTTGTCGAAGAGAGGAAAAGATCAAATAAATGAGAATATAGATCAATAGATAAACCAACAAACGAATAAATGAACAGACAATGAATGGATGAATGAATAAAGAAGTAATAAATAGGTAAACAAATAAGTTAACAGGTTCACAAATACATATTTTGATATATAGATAAATAGATAGGTAAACAGATAAAATAGAAAAAGAAATACATAATAACTTGTACAGATGGAAAACACACAGCACCTCTTTCATCTTCAGCTTCGCCATTCCCCCAAGCCCCCTTTGATTCTTCACCCCCCCACTTCCCCCCTTCCACCTCCCCCTCCCTCCCCTCCTTCCCCCGTCCTTGAATTAATCCTCTTTCCTAACCCTTCAACACTGAAACTATTCGTCCTACCCAAACCCTCCCCCTCCCTCGACTCCCCCTCCTTCCTCACCTCCCTCACCCCCCCCCCTCCTCACCTCCCTCACCCCCCCCCCCCCTCCTCCCCTCAAAACAGTAACACTTGGTCCCTTCCCTTGGGTGCAGGACATGGCCCACTAGAGAAGGACACCCCGTTCAAATGGGGAGTGCGAGGTGGGGTAGCATACCCTCATTTGAATAAAATCGCCTGGCGGCAGGGTTAGAAGGAAGGGAGCTTCTCGCGTCCCGTAGTACGATCACGTGTTTTTTTTTTTCCAATTTTTTGGTTGTATTCTACGGTCAGCCTCCTTCACCTACATTAACCTCTACATCCTCACGTTGCCCTCTTCCTCCTCCCACCCTCCCTCCCTCCCTCCCTCACCTGGAAATCCTCACAACAAAGAGGGTTGCCCGCTACGATGCATGGAGATAGAGGCTGTATGCGCGCACAGACACACTGGCACAGACATGTGTACAATAATACAGACATTTGCTTGCATGCGCACGCACACACACGGATATGGACAGACACACACACACACACACACACACACACACACACACACACACACACACACACACACACACACACACACACACACACACACACACACACACACACACACTTCAACGAACGGACGGCTTAGAAGACGTTCTGAAGAAAATTGAAGTATTGTGGATCCCAACGCAAAGAGAAGTGCCTATTGTATTTACAGGGTGGGGGGAAATTGCTCGTGGGGTAGTAGGAAAGTAGGGAAAGAGGAGAAGGGGAGGGATTACTGAGGGAAATGGAAGGAAATGAGGAAGGAGTAGACTTGGCCCAGACAGACAGGCGAAAGGTAAACAAACGACCTCCACGATGAAATGTCTATTAAAAATGTAAAGATTAGAAGTATAGATAAGAGCAATACAGTAGAAAGTGATGAGAATATTTTCCAGGGATTTAAAGAGGGTGGGGGGACACAACCCCCCCCCCCCCCCCGACTGACAAGACTAGAAGAGAAGGTCGATAAGATGATCGAGGACTTGGAGCGTAGGTTCGGTCATGTTAACAATATTATACGGAGGGTTGAAAAATTGGAAGAACTAGAGAAGGCGAACAAAAACTTAACTGATGAAATAGAAAACCTGAAAAGACAGTTAAAAGAAGTAAAGGTGGAGAATGAGGAATTGAAGAGGAATAGTAAAGAAAACAGAGAGGGATGGAAGTCGATAAAAGAAAACAGTAAAGTTGCATTTACTGATATAATTAAACAGCAAATGAGAGAACAAACTGAAGACTCAGTTATTAAAGTGATGAGACAGAAGGAGAATATAGTAAGAGACTTAGCTGACAAAAAGAAATGTATAATTATATTAGGAATGGAAGAGAAACATAACCCAGATAGAACCTCAAGAACCAACGAGGAAAATGAAAAAGTAAGCAGTTTACTAAAATTAGTTCAGGAAGATGAACCAAAAATTATGAAGGAAATTGAGGAAAAATTCATGCTCGGAAAGTATAGTAACGATAAGACCAGACCAATTAAGATTAAATTCAGGTCACAAACGACGGCAGAGAATATCTTATCCAAAACAGGGAAACTAGCAACAAGTGAACAATATAAAAAGGTATGGATAAAAAGGGGAAATGAATAAAGAGGAAAGAGAGGAAGAAAAGCAGAAAAGACTTGAAGCTAAGACAAAAAACGAGAACAGAACGGAGTCAGAGAAAGAGAGATTCTATTGGAGAGTAGTGAATATGAAACTAAGGCAGTTCGACATACAAGAGAAAAACAAAAGGGAAACAGAGAACACAATGGAAGTGACAGAAAACTAAGAGTGTCTTGCACAAATATAGATGGATTAATAACAGGATTGAATGAGCTGAATGATTATTTGAAAGAAAAAGAACCGGACATAATGGGAATTGTAGAAACAATATTAAAAGGCCCACTACCACCCAACAGTGTAGGACATGATGCATATAATTATTGGATTAAAAACAGAGAGAAAAAGCAAGGGGGTGGAGTTATGTTCCTGACTAAGAAGGATATAAACGTGAAGGGTGTCATATATGGAAAGAATACAGTAGAGATGATTATGATAGAAGTGGAAGACAGAGATAAGAAGAGCAGAAAATTTGTGATAAATTATGTGCCTCCGAAAACAGCCTCATGGGAGGAGAGTGAACATAAAAATATGTTAGAGGACACAAAGATAACATTAAATAAAATAATGGAAGATGGAGGAAGAATAGTTATAATGGGCGACTTTAATTGCAAAGAAATCTGCTGGGAAGAAATGACAGTAAAGGGTGGAGACGGCTCATGGGAAAACGCTCTACTTGAGATGATTACTGACCATACAATGACACAATGGATACAGGAGAACACCAGGTATAGAAATGAAGAAGAACCATCGAGACTAGACTTAATAATTACATCTGAACCTAGAATAGTGGACAAGATTGAATATAAAACACCAATAAGTAAAAGTGACCACATATTGATTGAACTGGAACTTAATGAAGAAAAATATATGAAAAGAAATGAGCAATATAGAAAAGGAAGAATGATGTATGAAAAAACAAACTTTGATAAAATAAGAGAATTCTCTCAACAAGAAAACTGGGAAGAAATATACAAAGAAGAAACAACAGTGGAAGAGAAATGGAACATTTTGACAAAAATTTACAAAAAAGGAGTGGAAAAGTATGTCCCAAGACAAAAACAAGAAAAGGAATATGTAAAATGCTGGTACAACAAAAGTTGTAGGGAGCTAAAAGACAAAAGAGACAAAGCCTGGACCAGATGGAAAAAAGACAGAAGACCTGAAAAATGGAAAATATATACCGGTTATAGAAATGAATATGTACAAACGTGCAGAGAGGAAAAGAGAAAATATGAAAAAGATGTCATAGAAAAGTGTAAAGATCAACCAAAACTATTCTACAGATTTGTAAACAATAAACTGAAAAACAAACAAGACTTGGAGAAATTAAGACAAGAGGGAGTTGAATACACTGAGGAAATGGAAATGGCGGAAATTATGAACAAACATTTTAAATCAGTGTTTACAAGGGAGAACATACAACCTGAAGAGATTGAATGGAAAGAGAAAGTCCCCCCTATGGAAGAAATAGAAGTAACAAAGAATGAAATATTGACACACTTGAGTAATCTTGATGTCAGAAAATCGCATGGACCAGATGATATAGCAAACTGGATTCTGAAAGAATGCAGGAATGAACTGGCAGACAAAATACATAGCATACTAAACAGTTCCTTGAAAGAAGGAAAAGTTCCAGAAGATTGGAAAAAAACAAATATAGTACCTATATATAAAGGAGGAAATAAAGAAGAACCTACAAACTATAGAGCAGTCTCTCTAACAAGTACAAAAGCAAAAATTTGTGAAAGAATTATCAAAAGTAGATGGGTAAAATATTAAAAAAAAAAAAAAAAGTGTTAAATCCAAGGCAATTTGGATTCAGACAAGGACGATCATGCGTCACCAATTTAATATGTTTCTATTCAAGGCTAATAGATATAATACAAGAAAGAGATGGATGGGCGGACTGTGCATTTCTAGACCTAAAGAAAGCTTTTGACAAAGTTCCACATAAGAACTTGCTTAAGAAATTAGAAACTGAAGGAGAAATACAGGGAAAACTACTAAATTGGATGGAAGACTTTTTGCAAGAAAGAAAAATGAGAGTAGTGATAAGAAACCAGCACTCAAAATGGGATGAAGTAATAAGCGGTGTTCCGCAGGGAACAGTACTGGCCCCAATAATGTTTGCTATATATTTTAATGATATGGATGAAGGAAGAGAAAGCTATATGAGCTTCTTTGCAGATGATGCAAATCTACTGAAAAGAGTGGAAACTGAAGAAGATTGTGAATCACTACAGAGAGATCTAAATATAGTACAGGAATGGAGTAGGAAGTGGGAGATGGAGTTCAATACTAAAAAGTGTAGTATAATGGAATTTGGAAAAAGCAAAAACAGAATAACAGAGCATATAAATTGGGAGAAGAAGGAATAAAAAAAGTAGAAAATGAGAAGGACCTGGGAGTCATTGTTATGAATAATATGTCACCTGAGAAACATATAAATAAGATTTTTGGAGAAACTTATAATTTAATAAGAACAATCAAAGTTGCATTTACATACCTGGATGAAGAAATGGTGAAGAAAATCCTAATCACCCTGATAAGACCAAGA
This sequence comes from Oratosquilla oratoria, assembly GCF_046742065.1. Lineage (NCBI taxonomy): Eukaryota > Metazoa > Arthropoda > Malacostraca > Stomatopoda > Squillidae > Oratosquilla > Oratosquilla oratoria. The sequence goes on from NC_134782.1 coordinate 35,083,020, forward strand.
TTGGAATATGCAGCAACGATATGGTCACCAAGTACAAAAAAAAATATAAAAAAAATTGAAAGAATACAAAGAGCAATTACAAAACTGGCACCAACGCTCTCAAAACTATCATATGAAGAGAGACTAGAAAAACTTGAACTACAGACACTAGAGCAAAGAAGAGAGAGAGGAGATTTGATAGCTATTTACAGAATCATGAAAGGCATAGAAATTACTGATAGAGAGAATCTGATAAAATGGGATAACAGAAATACAAGAGGACACGGAAAGAAAATAAAAAAAGACAGCTATAGAAGAGACTTGAAAAAGAACAGCTTTCCTCACAGAGTAATAAACAGTTGGAACAAGTTAGATGAAAAAGTGGTGTGTGCAAAAACAATACATGAATTTAAAAATAGTTTAGATAAAATGAGATATGAAGACGGGACCCCACGAGCATAGCTCCCCTTCCCGTAAAATACAACTAGGTAAATACAACTAGGTAAACACACACACACACACACACACACACACACACACACACACACACACACACACACACACACACACACACACACACACACACACACACACACACACACACACACACACACACACATGCACACACACATACATACATACATGCATGGAACTACACACGTGCGCACACGCAGATACATGTACGAGAGGATATATTCGTATGTACATACATACAAAACGCACACATGCACACAGACACACACACACACACACGCACACACACATGCACACACACACACACACACACACACACACACACACACACACACACACACACACACACACACACACACACACACACACACACACACACACACACACACACACACACACACACACATATATATATATATATATATATATATATATATATATATATACATATATATACATATATATATGAATATATATATATATATTAGATGAGCAAGTGTATCCCATTGTGGTTTGAATAGGAAGGTGTGGGTTTGCTGGTTGTTTCTTTGGCCTGGAAGCAACAACGGGAGACTCCAGCACTCCACGGCGAAATTTTGACCCCTTCCGCTCCCAAAGGGGGTCATGCTATCACGGTGAATAAAAATGCCTGGCAACAGATAGGATAAATGGTTAAAACTATCTGTTATGGACTTTTATTTATTTATTTATTATTTATCTTATTTATCTATTTATTTATTTATTTATTTGTTTATCTATTTATTTATTGTTTCATTCACTTATTTATTGTCTTATGCGAGTCCCAGTCTGGGTGTCTTTGTTCTGTGACTTGTTTCTCTTAAGTAATAAGCTCTTTGTCATGTTCCTTAGTACATCTTTTTTTTATATTTGTGTCTGCAGCTTAATTGAATTCGTTATATCTTTGGAAATAAAGGCTTCAGATCCTCTAACGTAAGGGATCGAATCCGCCACTGTGTAACGTAAATAGGATCGAATCCCCTAAAATTACGTACAGCCATCTTTTCAATTAGAGGTACTACAGAAACTGACGCCATCAACATAGCACATCATAAGTATTTCTTTACACAGAACATTTATGCTATAAATCATTTAAGATGTAAACAAGTTTAGTAAGTCGTAAAATCTCATTCACGTCGTAAATTTACGAGATATTCCTTACGTGGCTGTAAAACATCAACTACAGTACAAGCCTTTCGTATTACTTTAATTTTACAGTGGGACTCTATTCTAATGTATAATCTTGGTCGTTACCTCTTCCCTAGGTGCATAAGAATCTAAGAATGGAGAAGACTGCAAGAGACCATAAGGTCTACATTAGGCAGTTCCATGTCTCCTACCACTTGTCATCCCTATCCATAAAGTAACCCGAATGAAGTGCATATTTCATACAATGAATATTTTAAGGTTTTTGGTGGTATTCATAAGGACTAAATCTGCATTGCTTTTATGGTGGGGAGCTAGTGTCTACTAGAAAAAGTAATGATGATAATAACATATAGAAAAAAATAATAAATAAAACATAAAAAGCAAGAAATCAATATAGACAATAATAACGGAATAAGAAAATGGAAAATAACATTTAAGAAAAAAAAATCGAAATGCTGATCATTTAATTTTTTGCTCTCTCCACTCTGCTGCCCTTGTTAGATCTCGCTCCTCAACGACCCCACCTCGATAGAAGCGTTGGTTATTCTCCACGAAATGCCAGTTACTGGTAGCCGTTGGTGATCAAACAGGGCTACTGTACCCATGAGGCAGAGATGATGTCAAACACACCAAGGCGGTACAGTAGACATAAAATCGTACAGCTCCTCGTAAAAGAAACTGTTACCCACCACTATCTGGCGTCGCTCAGCAAAGTGGGGCTTTTTGCCGAGCAAAGTTGAATCCAAGTCCCAGGTTGGGAAGGGGGAGGTGGTGAAGGGCAACCTCTCTCTCCCTCTTTCCCTCTCTTTCTCTCTTTTATGACTAAGCCTGTTTTTGTCTAGAACCGGTCTAACTTATTCTACCAAAACATAGTCAAAATTTGCATAATATTCTTCATTCCATATTCAAGGCCATTGAGTATCTTTTTTTTCTTCAAAATTTGTCAGTTATTCTTTTGTATTTCAGGCCATAGCAAACTAAACATTTTCAATATTTTTGGTCAATGTTTACCTTTTTTGTTACACATGTCAGTCTATAACATATTTCGATATATTTATCTTTTCTTCTCAATTCTTCTGTAAATTTCTTCCTGCGACTTTTCCGTTCCTTTCTTCAATTGAATGAAATCTTTAGTGTTTGTGAAGATTAGAATTCCTTAAGGACATCACCGGGCAGAAAAAGTCCATCTAGAATCACGTTCAGTGACCTCAACACTAAACAGACTCAGCTAAATAACTTCGGTGGCTAAAAGCACTCGGAGAGCGCAAACCTCCGCCAAGTTAGTTAAACACACGTACACACACACGCACATATACATACATACACACACACATACGTGCACACGCATGCACACACACACACACACACATTCACACACACACACACAAGCACACATACACGCACACACACACGCACACACACACACACACACACACACACACACACACACACACCGACTCGGTGGCATAGTTGGTAGAGCGCTGAACTGGGAAGCAGAAATGCTCCCAGCACCCAGTTCGAATCCTGCCCAGGGCCGAAATTATTTCGGTATCGCTGTGCCTCGGGTCGTTACTCTGACTCTCGTGGGCGGGGAGTTGGGGGTGTGTGTGTGTGCAAGGTCATAGCATTACCCATAGATCGGACCTACGAGCTCTGAGCTCTCTTTCAGGAGGGAAATAGCTGTCGATCACGAGTCCAACACGTGATCCAAAGACCAAGTGAATACACACACACACACACACACACACACACACACACACACACACACACACACACACACACACACACACACACACACACACACACACACACACCGACTCGGTGGCATAGTTGGTAGAGCGCTGAACTGGGAAGCACCAGCACCCAGTTCGAATCCTGCCCAGGGCCGAAATTATTTCGGTATCGCTGTGCCTCGGGTCGTTACTCTGACTCTCGTGGGCGGGGAGTTGGGGGTGTGTGTGTGTGCAAGGTCATAGCATTACCCATAGATCGGACCTACGAGCTCTGAGCTCTCTTTCAGGAGGGAAATAGCTGTCGATCACGAGTCCAACACGTGATCCAAAGACCAAGTGAATACACACACACACACACACACACACACACACACACACACACACACACACACACACACACACACACACACACACACACACACACATATATATATATATATATATATATATATATGTATATGTATATATATATATATATATGTATATATATATATATATATATATATATATTCATAATGTTTCTAACAAAGAAGCAGACAAACAAACAAACGAATGAACATGATTTAAAACATGACCTCATTCTTGACCAACTTAATCTAGGTCCATTTTGACACCACGAGTACCAAATTTGCATCTTGTCAGCAATAACCAGCGCTTCCATCATTGGGGACATTGTAGCACCGAAAAAGGAATCACAGATGGCATAAGAGTGACTGGAGGGTAGCCTTCATGGTCCACGGCAGGACCTATTTGTTATGTGGAGGTACGATACAGCCTCTGTACCTCCCCATGGTGTCCTCATCTGGGTTGGTAAGGGTGTGCGTACGTGTAAGGAGTGCATTGGAGTTTAAGGCGCGCGTTGGAATGTCTTTGGTTGTGAATGACCCCGCATGGAGCACACCGCAAGAACGTCTCCCCGGCGGTCTGCGCGGCCCACGCGCATTGCATACAGATGATCCATTCATTACCACTCAGTAAAGGTCTCTTTGTTTCTTACGATCATTCTTCTTTTATTATTGATATTATTATCATTAGTATTTATTATCATTACTATTATCATTACTATTATTATTATTACTATTATCATTGTCATTAACCATTATTATTATTATTATTATTATTATTATTATTATTATTATTATTATTATTATTATTATTATTATTATTATTATTATTATTATTATTATTATTATTATTATTATTATTATTATTATTATTATTATTATTATTATTATTATTATTATTATTATTATCATTATTATCATTATTATCATTATTATTATTATTATTATTATTATTATTATTATTATTATTATTATTATTATTATTATTATTATTATTATTATTATTATTATTATTATTATTATTATTATTATTATTATTATTATTATTATTATTATTAATATTATTATTATTATTAGGATGAGGTGAGCAGGAGAACAGGGGTGGAAAAGGAGCTGGGAGATAGGGTTGATGAAAGAGTATTAGGATGGTTTGGACACATGGAAAGAATGAGTGAAGAAAGACTAGTAAAGGAGGTATGGAAGGCAGATGTGGAGGGAGTGAACATGAGGGGACGTCCTAGGATGTGATGGGTGGGTGGGGTGGAGGGGGCGTGGGGGGAGAGGGGCCTGTCGGTGGAGGAAGGACGGGAGTGGACAGAAGACAGGGGTGAAGGGAGAAAAGTTGAATATGGAAAAAGTTGTGATGCATGAGGTGGTTTGGCCGGGGATATGGGGGTGCGGTAGTGTGTGTGAGCAAAAATGTTGACGCAGCCCGAAGGGATTTCTCCCCGTCCTCTCCTTTATATGGGGGGACGGAGAGGGGGGGTCGCCGATTTAATGAAGCGGCCTTGCTGTGGATGTGCTGTGTCCTGCGACACTGCTTCTGACCCAGGGCAGTTGACAGGGTGCAGGGATGACCCGTCATCTAGGTGGTGCTAAGATGGGAGGGAGGGTGGAGGGGTGTGGGGTGTTTTCGGGGATGAAATGGGTGGGAATGTTTTTGTGCCTTGTCCTTTTTGGCTACCCGGGAAAAAGGCCTTGGTATATGT
>NC_134782.1:35093425-35110925 GCF_046742065.1 Oratosquilla oratoria
TGGCTACCTCCCTTGTAAGGGGGAAAAAGCCTTGGTATATGTATGTATGTATGTATGTATGTATGTATGTATGTATGTATTATTATTATTATTATTATTATTATTATTATTATTATTATTATTATTATTATTATTATTATTATTATTATTATTATTATTATTATTATTATTATTATTATTATTATTATTATTATTAATATTATTATTATTATTATTATTATTATTATTATTATTATTATTATTATTATTATTATCATCATCATTATTATTATTATTATTATTGTTATCATTATTATTATCATTACTATTATTATTGTTATTATTATTATTATTATTATTATTATTATTATTATTATTATTATTATTATTATTATTATTATTATTATTATTATTATCATTATTATTATTATTATTATTATTATTATTATTATTATTATTATCATTATTATTATTATTATTATTATTATTATTATTATTATTATTATTATTATTATTATTATTATTATTATTATTATTATTATTATTATTATTATTATTATTATTATTATTATTATTATTATTATTATTATCATTATTATTATTATTATTATTATTATTATTATTATTATTATTATTATTATTATTATTGTTATTGATATTATTATTATTGTTATTGTTATTATTATTATCATTGTTATTGCTTTTATTTTTGTTATTATTATCATCATCATCACCACGATCATCATCATCATCATCATCATCATCATCATCATCATCATCATCATCATCATCATCATCATCATCATCATCATCGTCATCGTCGTCGTCGTCGTCGTCGTCGTCGTCGTCGTCGTCGTCGTCGTCGTCGTCGTCGTCGTCGTCGTCGTCGTCGTCGTCGTCGTCGTCGTCGTCGTCGTTATTATTATTATTATTATTATTATTATTATTATTATTATTATTATTATTATTATTATTATTATTATTATTATTATTATTATTATTATTATTATTATTATTATTATTATTATTATTATTATTATTATTATTATTACTGTTGTTGTTGTTGTTGTTGTTGTTGTTGTTGTTGTTGTTGTTGTTGTTGTTGTCGTCGTCGTCGTCGTCGTCTTTCTTCTTCTTCTTCTTCTTATTATTATTATTATTACTATTATTATTATTATTATTATTATTATTATTATTATTATTATTATTATTATTATTATTATTATTATTATTATTATTATTATTATTATTATTATTATTATTATTATTATTATTATTATTATTATTATTATTATTATTATTATTATTATTATTATTATTATAATCATCATCATCATCCCCGTCTGGAGTATTGGCTGTATGTTATTGTGGCAGAGTAGCATGCAGTTGATACTTTAGGGTCTATATGGGGCGCCCCTACGGACCAGAACCACATATCATTATGTCTGTAATAGAGGAAAACTCTGTTCATAGAGAAATGATGACACTTTTATATTCCGACTGTCCCTCCGTTATGCTGTCCCCCAACCCCTTGTTACTGTCCTGTACCATTTCTCTGAATATTCATTTCCTTTTTCGCCTACCCTGTGGTGGAGGAAAAGAATGCTACCACCAAGTCTTTCCACTTGAGTCGTAAGAGGCGACAAACAACGGGACGGGGGATGGGATTAGGAGTCCTACTAACTGTAGCCCCAAAGAGGACATTCCTAAAAAAAGTAAAGGGACAAGAGGGTCTGGGAGTTTTCCAACAAGTACCCTAAGGTTTGGGTTTTTTAATGTGTGTGGATGTGGTGCAGATGAGAGTAAAAGGGAGGAATTTACTTTACCTTGAATTTACTTTGAAGCGCTTCTGCCTCAAGGGGGTGTTGCTCTCCCGATGAAACTTGAGGCAAGGCCACGGCGTAGCCGCCACCTTTCAGATTGTTGTTTGTAGTCCAGCTGGTCAATAATGGAGTTGGAATTCGCTGGACGTGATGCTGTATAACCTGGGATGCCCGGCTGATCCGGTAGGGTTGGCAAGAATTTGTCTAGTTCCCTTTTGAAAACTTCCGTTTTAACACCTGTAATGTTCCGTAGGTGTTTAAGTAAGTGATTGAACAGTCGGGCCCCCTTTCTTGAGATGCTGTTGTGTTGGAGTATCTTGACTTTTAGCGGGCACTCTGATGGCAGGGCCAATGGGGTGCATTTTCTTCCGGTTCTATTTTCTTCTGGTGTGACATGGGTCTGGTTTAATAGGTTCTGTTTTGGGTGGAATGATCTGGCCTTCTCGGATTTTCCATGTATATATTATCAGATATCTCTCTAGTCTCCTCTCTGTGGAGTAGATTTCATTTTCAGCCAGTCTTTCCCAGTAATTGTGTTTGTCCACATCTTGGTGAGCTGGGGTTCTTTTGATTGTTGAGGTAAAGGTTCTCTGCAGAGCCTCCAGCTGCATGATGTGGCCTTGTTTGTATGGAGCCCAAAGTTGTGAGCAGAAGTCGATGATAGGGATAACTAGGGTTTTCCATAATGTTAGCAAGGTTTCTGGTTCTCTGGTGTGGAAGGTTCTAAGTATGTATTCCATTCGTTGTCTGCATTTTGATACTGCTTTTTCTATGTGTTGATCTAATGTAGCATCATCCGAAAGTATAACTCCTAGATCTCTTACCGATGTTTGTTGTGTGATGTGGCTTCCTTTTGGATCTTTATAAGAAATTTCGTGTCCGTTCTTACCGAACTTTATAGATTCAAATTTGTCCTCATTAAATTTCATGTTATTCATTTCTGCCCATTTGTATATTTTATTTAGGTCTTTATGTAGTTGGGAGCTATCTTTTTTGCTAGAGATTGTTTTGAATACCCGAGTATCGTCTGCAAATGATAGTAGTGGGCTGGAGATGTCGGTGTTGATGTCGTTGATCATAATCAAGAATAGTATAGGGCCAAGGATAGTACCCTGCAGGATACCACTTATCACTGCTTCTTCTCTTGATCCTGTTCCATCCACATAGGTAATTTGTTTACGATTTGTAAGGAATGACTGAATCCACTCCCCAAGCTTGCCCCTTATCCCTAGTGATTTGGTCTTTTGAATGAGGATCATATGGTCAACTTTGTCATAGGTTTTTGCGAAGTTTAGATATATTGCATCGACATATTTGTTCTCTCCAATGGATTTTAGGATGAAATTGTAGAAGTCTATCAATTGTTTTAGGCATGAACGTTTGCTTCTAAAACCGTGTTGAAAGTCTCTTATTAATTGGTTATTCTCTAGGAAATGTATAATATGTTTTTTTTATGATTCTTTCAAAAAAATTAATGATATTTGAGGTGAGTGCTATTGGTCTTTAATTTTTGGTTCTTTTTTGGATCCTCCTTTATGTATGGGAGTGACATTGGCAAGTTTGAATATTTCCCTGTCTCCAGGGACTTTCTCCACAGTGTAAGGAGGGGAATAGAGATTGTCTTTTTGCATTCTTTGATAATGTTGGTGTCTATGCCGTCTGGACCAGGTGACGCTGATGTCTTCATATTGTCTATAGCCTTCTTTATATCTTCCTTTCTTATTTCTATGTCCTCTAATGTATCTTTATCTTGGACCGGAGTTTCTTCAGTTGTGTGGATATTAGTTGATGAGGTGCTCCAGACCTTGACATACTGGGTTTGAAAAATGTCAGCCATTTCTTGTGGGGATGTGATAGTATATTGTCCATCTGCCCTAACTAGTGGTCCGATATTGTTCTTTAGTGTGGAGTTCTTTTTTGCATAATTAAAGAAAAATCTGGTATTGTTTTTTATTGTTTTTATGGTTTTGCTTTCACTGTCCATCCTTTCGGTTTCGTGAGATGTTTTTATTTTATTTTCCAGATCATGTAGTTCCCTTTCATCTCTATCTCTCTTGTATTGCGTGGACTATCCTTTTTGTGGTTATTGGAAAGTGATTTTCCAATTTTGGTTCTCCTCCTCATTAATGTCTTTCTGTATCTATGTTCTTTTAATATCTTTTTCCTTCTTGGTTGTTTCTTGGGTGTGTTGGAATAAATTACTTTCCTTGGGTGTTCTTCTATTATATTCCAGCATTCCTGTGTACTTTGGTTATTGAGTTCTTCGTTCCAATTTATCCTCTCAAGGGTTTCATTGACTTTTACCCAATTAGCCTTGTTTATGTTAATATCTGAGAATGGCATCCTTCTTTGTTTATGAGTCACTGGGTTTAGTAGTGATATATTGGTTTCTGTTATAATTATATTGTGACCCGAGTGTATAGTTGAGGATATGTTTAGATCATTTAACATATTTGGGTTATTAGTTAGTATGAGGTCGAGGATGTTGTTGTTTCGTGTTGGGTTAAAAGAAGCGTTTCCATAATTTTGTTTAGCATCTCTCCTTTGTTATGGTATTTTCCAGACTCTATGGTGCCATGTCTGCTCCATGTACAATTTGGTAGGTTGAAATCACCTGTTATTATCACCTCCCTAGAGTGCTCTTTGATTTGAGGACAGTCTGTAATTTTAATGAGTATGTCCTTCATTTCTGAACTGGAGTTGTCTGGTGGGATGTAGATGGTGGCCATTATTATTTCCCTGTTTTCTGCAGTAATTGCTATTATGATCATTTCACATGCACCATTCGAATAGGAGAGTATGGTTTCAGAAGAGATGATTTCCGGAATGTACATTATAACAACACCATGTGATCGTCCTTCTCTATCCGTTCTGTGGCAGCTGTATCCCTTTATTTGAATTTCGGTGTCCATAATCATTGGGGTTAAGTGAGTTTCAGTTAATGCTATTATTGCCGGCTCTCCCATAGTTAATGTTTCTATAAATGGTATTTTCTATTGGGATATAGGCTTTGAATATTTATATAGATTATTGGAAGTTTGGGTGTAGTGGTAAGGGTCTCCCATAATGAAGCATTTGGTTGAGGCTGGGGGTTCCCAGTTGGGGTTTAATTAATCCCGTTATGTACATCATGGAGTTTTGGAGGTTTCGCATTTGTTTCCTTTATTTCTTGAAACCCCAATATATAGTCATGAGGAACACTAGGTTGGCTAGGTTGGAGTTCAAGTGGTGATGTTATATCCTTCTCTTTCACAACTGTCGGATATTGATGTCTGGTTTCTTGACTTCCTTGGGTCAATGGTTATTTTGGCTTTGCAGGTTCCTTTGTGGGTTTGTCTGCCTGTTGAGCTTTTGCTCTTTTTGTTCCTTTTAGATGGGGGTATTTGCAGTTTAAGTTATAGCATTCTCTCTTTTGGCATGAGAATTTACAGATGCTTGGGTGTAGGAATTTACATTCAGCACCTTTTCTACAACCTTGTTCATCAATCTCATCCCTCGTGAAGTATTTGCATAGGTAGGGGTGGTTGGATGGGCAGTTTGAACCATCTGCTCCATATTTGCACATGCCTTTTTTGTAATATCGACATATGTTCTTTTTTGCTGGTTTTTTGCTGGTTAGCCTGATCATGTGTAGTATTAATGGTCTCATTATTTTTAGGATTTGGACTAGGTTTCTCTTTTGAATCTGGAGGTGGGGTCGAGTTTAGTGTATGGTTTCTATTTGGGATTTTACTTTGGGGAGTTGGGCTGGAGTCTATATCCTTTGGTGAGTCTCTTAGTACTGAAAACTTGTTGGATAAACTTACTTCCTTCTCCTGTGCTGTTGTTGGTTGACTTAAAGCAACTACTTCCTCTTTTGGCATGCCCTGGTTTGCTATATGCATTTGGTAGTATTTGTTGGGTTTGGTTAGGGTTTACAGTCTGATCATGTTTTGATGAGTGTTCTTGTATAGCCCCTGTTAGGTTATGGTTTGTATGTTGTGGTAAGGCTTAGCTCAGTTTTGGTGGTGGGATGGGTGTTTGTGTTTGTGGGATTGGTGTTTCCCCGTTTTCTTCTCTGGTTTCTGTTTCTGTTTAAGGGTTTGATGCTGCACTAATTTCTGTGCTTTTGTGTGTTTTTATTTTTGAGAGAAATTTCTCGTGCCAAATCAGTGCATCTTCGGCCTCCTTTGTTTCATTATTCGTGGACTCGTTGTTTCGATATTTATTATCAAAACACTTCTTACACGTGAATATTCTTTTTGTTTTCATAAAGAATACTATTTGGTATAATGGAAGCCCTGAGATAGGCAGTATGTTTGCGAGAAGTAAGATGGATGTGCTGGCTTTGAGTGAAACTAAAATGAAAGGGAAGGGCGAGTGTGAATTTGAGTGTAGCTGGGAGGTTCTCAGGAGTGAAGAGGGGACGAGGGAGAGAAGGGGTGGGTATACTAGTAAGTGAAGAGATAGGTGAGCGTGTAGTGGAGTGGAAGGAGGTTTCATCAAGGTTGATGTGGATGAAGGTGAAGCTGGGAAGGGAGATGTGGAGATTTGTAAGTGCGTATGGGCCTGGTAGTGAGAAGAGCGTAGAGGAAAGGGAGACATTTTGGGTAGATTTGAATGAGTGTATAGAAGGATTAGGGAGAAATGTCAAGGTAGTTGTATTGGGAGACCTTAATGCTAGGGTAGGGAACAAACCAATAGACGGAGTGATTGGAAAGTATGGAGTTCCACGTAAGAATCGTAGTGGAGAATTGATGTGTCTTGAGAGTTGATGATAGCAAATACAGTGTTTAGGAAGAAAGTCAGGCATAAGTACACATGGGAGAGGGTGGTGGAAGGAAAGGTGGCAGATAGAGTGTTAATGGACTTTATAGTGGTAACCAGGAGTATGGTAGGAAGAGTTAAGGATGTACATGTTCTAATGGGAGAGAGTGGGGGAGTATCAGATCATTTTCTGGTGGAACATAAATTGAGAGTAGAGAATAGGTGGAGAAAGAGGAAAAGGGCAGAAAGTAGGGAGGTACTTAGAGTGAACTGCTTAAATGAGAAAGAAAATGAAAATGAGTATAAGAAGAAGCTGAGAGAGGAGTGGGAGAGACTGAAGGATAGAGTAGAACTAGGAGTGGAGGAGGAATGGGGATGGTTCAAGGAGGGAGTCATAAGGTGTGCAAAGATGGTGTGTGGAACAAGGAGGGCGGGAGGAAATAGAAGGAAGGGTAATGAGTGGTGGGATGAGGAAGCAAAGAAGGGTATAGAAGGAAAAAAAGAGGCATTCATAGATTGGCTACAAATTAGGACGAGGGAATCGTATGAGAGGTACAGAGTAAAGAGAAGGGAAGTTAACCATAAGATAAAGGAAGCAAAGAGGAGAGCACATGTGAAATGGGATAAGAGTATGACAAAAAAAAATTGAAAGTAATAAAAAGATGTTTTGGAAAAGAAATTAGAAGAGGAAGAGGAGGCGAATTAAGTAGAGAAGAAAAGGTAAAAGGTGCAGATGGAGAGATGATAATGGAAGAGAAGGCAGTGAGAGGTGGGTGGACAGATTATTTTAGGGAGTTGCTAAATGTGAAGGAGGATAGGGATGGAAAGGTAGTTGCAGTGGGAACACTAGGAAAATGAGTGTGATGAGTGAGGAAAATGGAGGAGAAATAGGGAAAGATGAAGTAAAAGCAGCTGTTAAGATGATGAGAGTATGTAAGGTACCTGGGTTGGATGGATGCCATGCAGAATGTCAGAAGAAAGGAGGTACAGTTATGGTGGACTGGCTGGTGAGGTTATTTAATTTTTGCTTAAGGGAGGGTAGAGTGCCGGAGAAACAAGTGTGAGTGTAGTAGTTTCAGAGGGATCAGCTTGTTGAGTGTAGGTGGGAAGGCTTATGGGAGGGTCTTGATTGAGAGGATTAGGAGAGGAACAGAGGGAGTAATTGGTGAGGAACAATGTGGTTTTAGGACAGGTAGGGGTTGTGTAGATAACATTTTTGTTGTAAGACAGATATGTAAGAAAGCTATAGGAAAAGGTAAGGATGTTTTTTTGGGCTTTTATGGATCTGGAAAAGGCATACGACAGGGTAGACAGGAAGGCACTGTGGGGGGGTACTGCAGATATATAGGATAGGAGGAAAGCTGTCAGGGGCAGTCAAGAGTTTTTACGAGAGTAGTAGAGCTTGTGTTAGGATTAGAGATGGAGAGATGTAAATGGTTTGAGGTAAAGGTTGGACTTCGTCAGGAATGTGTTATGTCGCCCTGGCTGTTCGATCTATACATGGATGGGGTGGGGCGAGAGGTGAATGCAAGGGTGGTGGGTCGGGGGTTGGAGATAGTTAAAGAAAATTGAGAAAAGTGGAAAATAAGTCAGTTGTTGTTTGCTGACGACACTGCGATTGTAGCAGGATCAGAGGAGGAATTGAGGAAGTTAGTGACAGAGTTTGAGAAGGTGTATGAAAGAAAGAAGCTGAGGACAAATGTGGGCAAAAGTAAGGTGATGAGATGTACAAGGGGAGAGAGTGACAGCAGGCTGAAAGTGAGCATTAAGGATGAGAGACTGGAGGAAGTGGATAGTTTTAGATACTTGGGTGCAAATGTGGCGGGAAAGGGAGGAGTGGAGGTGGAGGTGTAGGTAGAATGTAGATTGAGAGAAGCGAGTAAATGCCTTGGTGGATTAAAAAGTGTAATGAGAAATAGACATTTGGGAATGGATGCTAAGAGGAGGAAGAGAACATAAGAGAGGAAGAGAGGAGTTTCAATGTGTTTGAAATGAGGTGTTTGAGAAGTACGATAGGGTTTACTAAGCTAGAGTGAGAAATGGGGAGGTGAGGAGGAGAACAGGGGTGGAGAGGGTGCTTGGAGATAGGGTTGATGAAAAAGTATTAGGATGGTTTGGACACATGGAAAGAATGAGTGAAGACAGATTAGTAACAGAGGTGTGGAAGGCAGATGTGGAAGGAGTGAATATGAGGTGGCGTCCTAGGATAGAATGGATGGATGGGGTAGAAGAGGTATTACGAAAGAGAGGAATGTCTGTTGAGGAAGGACGGGAGAGGACAGAAGATAGGGGTAAATGGAGAAGGGTGGTGTATGGATGATGCTGTGATGCTTGTGGGGGTGTGGGTGGGGGAGGGGGGTTAGGAAGTATGTATGAGAAAAAAATTGACGTAGACGCAAAGTAATTTCACCCCGTCTTCTCCTTTTCTGCACGAGGGGACGGAGACGGGGGTTCGCCGAATTTATGAAGCGGCTTTGCTGTGGATGTGCTGTTTCTTGCGACACTGCTTCTGACCCAGGGCAGTGGACAGGATGCAGGGATGACCCGTCATCCAGGAGGTGCCAAGACAGGAGGGAGGTGGGGTGGGGGGAGTGGAATGTATAGAAAGTGGAGTGGGTGGGAATGGTTTCTATGCCTTTTTCTTTTTGGCTACCTCCCTTGTAAGGGGGAAAAAGCCTTTGGTATATATATGTATGTATGTATTATTATTATTATTATTATTATTATTATTATTATTATTATTATTATTATTATTATTATTATTATTATTATTATTATTATTATTATTATTATTATTATTATTATTATTATTATTATTATTATTATTATTATTATTATTATTATTATTATTATTATTATTATTATTATCATTATTATTATTATCATTATTATTATTATCATTATTATTATTATTATTATTATTATTATTATTATTATTTATTATTATTATCATTATTATTCATTATTATTATTTATTATTATTTATTATTATTATTATTATTATTCATTATTATTCATCATTATTATCATTATTCTATTTATTTATTTTTATTTATTTATTCATTTATTTATTATTATTATTATTATTATTATTATTTTTATTATTATTATTATTATTATTATTATTATTATTATTATTATTATTATTATTATTATTATTATTATTATTATTATTATTATTATTATTATTATTATTATTATTATTATTATTATTATTATTATTATTATTATTATTACTATTATTATTATTATTATTATTATTAATCATTTTCATCATCATCATCATCAATATCATCATCATCATCATCATCATCATCATCATCATCATCATCATCATCATCATCATCATCATCATCATCATCATCATCATCATTATTATTATTATTATTATTATTATTATTATTATTATTATTATTATTATTATTATTATTATTATTATTATTATTATTATTATTATTATTATTATTATTATTATTATTATTATTATTATTATTATTATTATTATTATTATTATTATTATTATTATTATTATTATTATTATTATTATTATCCCCGTCTGGAGTATTGGCTGTATGTTATTGTGGCAGAGTAGCATGCAGTTGATACTTTAGGGTCTATATGGGGCGCCCCTACGGACCAGAGCCACATATTATGTCTGTAATAGAGGAAAACTGTTCATAGAGAAATGATGACACTTTTATATTACGACTGTCCCTCCGTTATGCTGTCCCCCAACCCCTTGTTACTGTCCTGTACCATTTATTCTGAATATTCATTTCCTTTTTCGCCTACCCTGTGGTGGAGGAAAAGAATGCTACCACCAAGTCTTTCCACTTGAGTCGTAAGCGGCGACAAACAACGGGACGGGGGATGGGATTAGGAGTCCTACTACCTGTAGCCCCAAAGAGGACATTCCTAAAAAAAGTAAAGGGACAAGAGGGTCTGGGAGTTTTCCAACAAGTACCCTAAGGTTTGGGTTTTTTAATGTGTGTGGATGTGGTGCAGATGAGAGTAAAAGGGAGAAATTTACTTTACCTTGAATTTACTTTGAAGCGCTTCTGCCTCAAGGGGGTGTTGCTCTCCCGATGAAACTTGAGGCAAGGCCACGGCGTAGCCGCCACCTTTCAGATTGTTGTTTGTAGTCCAGCTGGTCAATAATGGAGTTGGAATTCGCTGGACGTGATGCTGTATAACCTGGGATGCCCGGCTGATCCGGTAGGGTTGGCAAGAATTTGTCTAG
Source organism: Oratosquilla oratoria (assembly GCF_046742065.1). Classification (NCBI taxonomy): domain Eukaryota; kingdom Metazoa; phylum Arthropoda; class Malacostraca; order Stomatopoda; family Squillidae; genus Oratosquilla; species Oratosquilla oratoria. The sequence goes on from NC_134782.1 coordinate 35,104,214, forward strand.
TTCCCTTTTGAAAACTTCCGTTTTAACACCTGTAATGTTCCGTAGGTGTTTAAGTAAGTGATTGAACAGTTGGGCCCCCTTTCTTGAGATGCTGTTGTGTTGGAGCATCTTGACTTTTAGCGGGCACTCTGATGGCAGGGCCAATGGGGTGCATTTTCTTCCGGTTCTATTTTCTTCTGGTGTGACATGGGTCTGGTTTAATAGGTTCTGTTTTGGGTGGAATGATCTGGCCTTCTCGGATTTTCCATGTATATATTATCAGATATCTCTCTAGTCTCCTCTCTATGGAGTAGAGTTCATTTTCAGCCAGTCTTTCCCAGTAATTGTGTTTGTCCACATCTTGGTGAGCTGGGGTTCTTTTGATTGTTGAGGTAAAGGTTCTCTGCAGAGCCTCCAGCTGCATGATGTGGCCTTGTTTGTATGGAGCCCAAAGTTGTGAGCAGTAGTCGATGATAGGGATGACTAGGGCTTTCCATAAGGTTAGCAAGGTTTCTGGTTCTCTGGTGTGGAAGGTTCTAAGTATGTATCCCATTCGTTGTCTGCATTTTGATACTGTTTTTTCTATGTGTTGATCAAATGTAGCATCATCCGAAAGTATAACTCCTAGATCTCTTACCGATGTTTGTTGTGTGATATGGTTTCCTTTTGGATCTTTATAAGAAGTTTCGTGTCCGTTCTTACCGAACTTTATAAATTCAAATTTGTCCTCATTAAATTTCATGTTATTCATTTCTGCCCATTTGTATATTTTATTTAGGTCTTTCTGTAGTTGGGAGCTATCTTTTTTGCTAGAGATTGTTTTGAATACCCGAGTATCATCTGCAAATGATAGTAGTGGGCTGGAGATGTCGGTGTTGATGTTGATCATAATCAAGAATAGTATAGGGCCAAGGATAGTACCCTGCAGGATACCACTTATCACTGCTTCTTCTCTTGATCCTGTTCCATCCACATAGGTAATTTGTTTCTGATTTGTAAGGAATGACTGAATCCACTCCCCAAGCTTGCCCCTTATCCCTAGTGATTTGGTCTTTTGAATGAGGATCATATGGTCAACTTTGTCATAGGTTTTTGTGAAGTTTAGATATATTGCATCGACATATTTGTTCTCTCCAATGGATTTTAGGATGAAATTGTGGAAGTCTATCAATTCTGTTAGGCATGAACGTGTTGGAAGTCTCTTATTAATTGGTTTTTCTCTAGGAAATGTATAATATGTTTTTTTTTATGATTCTTTCAAAAATCTTAATGATATTTGAGGTGAGTGCTATTGGTCTTTAATTTTTGGTTCCTTTTTGGATCCTCCTTTATGTATGGGAGTGACATTGGCAAGTTTGAATATTTCCCTGTCTCCAGGGACTTTCTCCACAGTGTAAGGAGGGGAATAGAGATTGTCTTTTTGCATTCTTTGATAATGTTGGTGTCTATGCCGTCTGGACCAGGTGACGCTGATGTCTTCATATTGTCTATAGTCTTCTTTATATCTTCCTTTCTTATTTCTATGTCCTCTAATGTATCTTTATCTTGGACCGGAGTTTCTTCAGTTGTGTGGATGAGGTGCTCCAGACCTTGACATACTGGGTTTGAAAAATGTCAGCCATTTCTTGTGGGGATGTGATAGTATATTGTCCATCTGCCCTAACTAGTGGTCCGATATTGTTCTTTAGTGTGGAGTTCTTTTTTGCATAATTAAAGAAAAATCTGGTATTGTTTTTTATTGTTTTTATGGTTTTGCTTTCACTGTCCATCCTTTCGGTTTCGTGAGATGTTTTTATTTTATTTTCCAGATCATGTAGTTCCCTTTAAGCTCTATCTCTCTTGTATTGCGTGGACTATCCTTTTTGTGGTTGTTGGTGAGTGATTTTCCAATTTTGGTTCTCCTCCTCATTAATGTCTTTGTCTTTCTGTATCTATGTTTTTTTTTTTTTTATATCTTGGTTGCTTCTTGGGTGCGTTGGAGTAAATGATTTTCCTTAGGTGTTTTTCTATTATATTTCATCATTCCTGTGTGCCTTGGTTCTTAAGTTCTTCGTTTCAATTTATCCTTTCAAGGGTTTCATTGACTTTTACCCAATTAGCTTTGTTTATGTTAATATCTGAGAATGGCATCGTTCTTTGTTTATTAGTCACTGGGTTTAGTAGTGATATATTTGTTTCTGTTATGATTATATTGTGATCCGAGTGCATAGTTGAGGATATGTTTAGATCATTTAACATATTTGGGTTATTGGTTAGTATGAGGTCGAGGATGTTGTTGTTTCGTATTGGAGTATGATTTTCTTGGGTTAAGAGAAGTGTTTCCATCATTTTGTTTAGCATTTCTCCTTTGTTATGGTATTTTCCAGACTCCATGGTCTCATGGCTGCTCCATGTACAGCTTGGTAGGTTGAAATCACCTGTTATTATCACCTCCCGAGAGTGGTCTTTGATTTGAGGACAGTCTGTAATTTTAATGAGTATGTCCTTCATTTCTGAACTGGAGTTGTCTGGTGGGATGTAGATGGTGGCCATTATTATTTTCCTGTTTTCTGCAGTAATTGCTATTATGATCATTTCACATGCACCATTCGAATAGGAGAGTATGGTTTCAGAAGAGATGATTTCCGGAATGTACATTATAACAACACCATGTGATCGTCCTTCTCTATCCGTTCTGTGGCAGCTGTATCCCTTTATTTGAATTTCGGTGTCCATAATCATTGGGGTTAAGTGAGTTTCAGTTAATGCTATTATTGCCGGCTCTCCCATAGTTAATGTTTCTATAAATGGTATTTTCTATTGGGATATAGGCTTTAAATATTTATATAGATTATTGGAAGGTTGGGTGTAGTGGTAAGGGTCTCCCATAATGAAGCATTTGGTTGAGGCTGGGGGTTCCCAGTTGGGGTTTAATTAATCCCGTTATGTACATCATGGAGTTTTTGAGGTTTCGCATTTGTTTCCTTTATTTCTTGAAACCCCAATATATAGTCATGAGGAACACTAGGTTGGCTAGGTTGGAGTTCAAGTGGTGATGTTATATCCTTCTCTTTCACAACTGTCGGATATTGATGTCTGGTTTCTTGACTTCCTTGGGTCAGTGGTTATTTTGGCTTTGCAGGTTCCTTTGTGGGTTTGTCTGCCTGTTGAGCTTTTGCTCTTTTTGTTCCTTTTAGATGGGGGTATTTGCAGTTTAAGTTATAGCATTCTCTCTTTTGGCATGAGAATTTACAGATGCTTGGGTGTAGGAATTTACATTCAGCACCTTTTCTACAACCTTGTTCATCAATCTCATCCCTCGTGAAGTATTTGCATAGGTAGGGGTGGTTGGATGGGCAGTTTGAACCATCTGCTCCATATTTGTACATGCCTTTTTTGTAATATCGACATATGTTCTTTTTTGCTGGTTTTTTGTTTTTCGATTGGTGGTTAGCCTGATCATGTGTAGTATTAATGGTCTCATTATTTTTAGGATTTGGACTAGGTTTCTCTTTTGAATTTGGAGAAGGGGTCGAGTTTAGTGTATGGTTTTTATTTGGAATTTTACTTTGGGGAGTTGGGCTGGAGTCTATATCCTTTGGTGAGTCTCTTAGTACTGAAAACTTGTTGGATAAACTTACTTCCTTCTCCTGTGCTGTTGTTGGTTGACTTAATGCAACTACTTCCTCTGTTGGCATGCCCTGGTTTGCTATATGCATATCTGGACTAGGCCTTGGTAGTATTTGTTGGGTTTGGTTAGGGTTTACAGTCTGATTATGTTTTGATGAGTGTTCTTGTATAGCCCCTGTTAGGTTATGGTTTGTATGTTGTGGTAAGGCTTAGCTCAGTTTTGGTGGTGGGATGGGTGTTTGTGTTTGTGGGATTGGTGTTTCCCCGTTTTCTTCTCTGGTTTCTGTTTCTGTTTGAGGGTTTGATGCTGCACTGATTTCTGTGCTTTTGTGTGTTTTTATTTTTGAGAGAAATTTCTCTTGCCAAATCAGTGCATCTTCTGCCTCCTTTGTTTCATTTTTCGTGGAATCGTCGTTTAGATAATTATGATCAAAACACCTTACACGTGAAAATTCTTTTTGTTTTCATAAAGAATACAATTTGGTATAATGGGAGCCCTGAGATAGGCAGTATGTTTGCGAGAAGAAAGAAGGATGTGCTGTCTTTGAGTGAAAATAAAATTAAAGGAGCGGTGAGTGTGAATGTGGGAGTGTAGCTGGGAGGTTCTCAGGAGTGAAGAGAGGACGAGGGAGAGAAGGGGTGGCTATACTAGTAAGTGAAGAGATAGGTAAGCGTGTAGTGGAGTGGAAGGAGGTTTCATCAAGGTTGATGTGGATGAAGGTGAAGCCGGCATGGGAGATGTGGGTTTTTGTAAGAGCATATGGGCCTGGTAGTGAGAAGAGCGTAGAGGAAAGGGAGACTTTTTGGGTTTAAATGAGAGCATAGAAGGATTAGGGAGAAATGTCAATGTAGTTGTATTGGGAGACCTTAAAGCTAGGGTAGGAAACGAACCGATAGACGGACTGATTGGAAAGTATGAAGTTCCAGGTAAAAATCGTAGTGGTGAATTGATGGTGGAGATGCGTCTTGAGAGTTGATGATAGCAAATACAGTGTTTAGTAAGAAAGTCAAGCATAAGTTCACATGAGAGAGGGTGGTGGATGGAAGGGTGGCTGATAGAGCATTAATGGACTATATAGTGGTAACCAGGAGTATAGTAGGAAGAGTTAAGGATGTACATGTTCTAAGGGGAGAGAGTGGGGGAATATTAGATAATTTTCTGGTGGAAGGAGTGGAGAAAGAGGAAAAAGGGCAGAAGGTAGGGAGGTACTTAGAGTGAACTGCTTAAATGAGAAAGAAAAGGAGTATAAGAAGAAGCTGAGAGAGGAGTGGGAGGGAGTGAAGGATAGAGTAGAACTAGGAGTGGAGGAGGAATGGGGATGGTTCAAGGAGGGAGTCATAAGGTGTGCAAAGATGGTGTGTGGAACAAGGAGGGCGGGAGGAAATAGAAGGAAGGGTAATGAGTGGTGGGATGAGGAAGCAAAGAAGGGTATAGAAGGAAAAAAAGAGGCATTCATAGATTGGCTACGAATTAGGACGAGGGAATCGTATGAGAGATACAAAGTAAAGAGAAGGGAAGTTAAGCATAAGATAAAGGAAGCAAAGAGGAGAGCAGATGTGAAATGGGTTAAGAGTATGACAGAAATATTTAAAGGTAATAAGATGTTTTGGAAAGAAATTAGAAGAGGAAGAGGAGGCGAATCAAGTGGAGAAGAAAAGGTAAAAGGTGCAGATGGAAAGATGATAATGGAAGAGAAGGCAAAGAAAGGAAATGGGCAGAGTATTTTAGGGAGTTGCTAAATGTGAAGGAGGATAGGGATGGAAAAATAGTTGCAGTGGGAAGCACTTAGAAAATGAGAGAGATGAGTGAGGAAAATGGAGGAGAAATAGGGAAAGATGAAGTAAAAGCAGCTGTTAAGATGATGAGAGCAGGTAAGGCACCTGGTCTGGATGGATGCCATGCAGAATGTCAGAAGAAAGGAGGTACAGTTATGGTGGACTGGCTGGTGAGGTTATTTAATTTTTGCTTAAGGGAGGGTAGAGTGCCGGAGAAACAAGTGTGAGTGTAGTAGTTTCAGAGGGATCAGCTTGTTGAGTGTTGTTGGGAAGGCGTATGGGAGGGTCTTGATTCAGAGGATTAGGAGAGGAACAGAGGGAGTAATTGGTGAGGAACAATGTGGTTTTAGGACAGGTAGGGGTTGTGTAGATCAGATTTTTGTGGTAAGACATGTAAGAAAGCTATGGGAAAAGGTAAGGATATTTTTTGGGCTTTTATGGTTCTGGAAAAGCCTTATGACGGTAGACAGGAAGGCACTGTTGGGGGGTACTGCAGATATATAGGATAGGAGGAAAGCTGTCAGGGGCAGTCAAGAGTTTTTACGAGAGTAGTAGAGCTTGTGTTAGGATTAGAGATGGAGAGATGTAAATGGTTTGAGGTAAAGGTGGGACTTCGTCAGGAATGTGTTATGTCGCCCTGGCTGTTCGATCTATACATGGATGGGGTGGTGCGAGAGGTGAATGCAAGGGTGGTGGGTCGGGGGTTGGAGATAGTTAAAGAAAATTGAGAAAAGTGGAAAATAAGCCAGTTGTTGTTTGCTGACGACACTGCGCTTGTAGCAGGATCAGAGGAGGAATTGAGGAAGTTAGTGACAGAGTTTGAGAAGGTGTATGAAAGAAAGAAGCTGAGGACAAATGTGGGCAAAAGTAAGGTGATGAGATGTACAAGGGGAGAGAGTGACAGCAGGCTGAAAGTGAGCATTAAGGATGAGAGACTGGAGGAAGTGGATAGTTTTAGATACTTGGGTACAAATGTGGCAGGAAAGGGAGGAGTGGAGGTGGAGGTGGAGGTAGAATGTAGATTGAGAGAAGCGAGTAAATGCCTTGGTGGATTAAAAAGTGTAATGAGAAATAGACATTTGGGAATGGATGCTAAGAGGAGGAAGAGAACATAAGAGAGGAAGAGAGGAGTTTCAATGTGTTTGAAATGAGGTGTTTGAGAAGTACGATAGGGTTTACTAAGCTAGAGTGAGAAATGGGGAGGTGAGGAGTAGAACTGGGGTGGAAAGGGAGCTTGGAGATAGGGTTGATGAAATATTATTAGGATGGTTGGACACATGGAAAGAATGAGTGAAGAAAGATTAGTAAAAGAGGTATGGAAGGCAGAGGTGGAAGGAGTGAATATGAG
>NC_134782.1:35125925-35130925 GCF_046742065.1 Oratosquilla oratoria
AGAAAAATATAAACAACAAAATGATCCCAGGCATCCACTATACGGTCACCTTCAGGTTGGACAGAGACTGAAGTCTCGCCAAAGCTTCATGACGGTGGAGGGACTGGATCCAACCCAAGCTGTGGCCCATAGACTAAAATGTTGGCAGGAATATGACAATCTGGGCCATAACGAGGCCATACCATGCCCAAACGAGACCTTGCCCCCAGGAGCAAACCTAACCAGGAAGGACTGGGTTACCTTAAACAGAGGAAGAGCCAAGGTGGGCAAAACGAAAGAAAACAAACACAAGTGGGGATACACCAATAGCCCCCAATGTCCCTGTGGCGAAGTACAGACGATGGTCCACGTCCTCCGGGAATGTCCATTGAGTCCCCATTGCTCCGACCAAGACCTTAGGGAAGCAAATGAAACTGCCCTTATATGGACACGGTTCTGGTGCGACAAGATATGATGATGATGGGTCACAATTACATGACCATTGTGGTACTTTTCTTGTACGTCGTGGGAGCGAAGCTTAGCTCGTATGTGTATTTATTTATCTCTTTCTTCGAAAATACTAAATAAAAAGATGTATGAAGATATTTTATAGACAAAGATTTTTTTCTGTTATTACCTATAAATTTCAATTATAGTTTGCTTATTTGTAACTGATGGGGACATTTTTCATTTATGTTACTGGAAAGTTGGTTTTCGGATTTCGTCGAATTACTGTTTTTTAGCAATTTCTTTACCTTTTCTTTTTTCTTTTCAGAAGAATTCCCGCCAGGCTAAAATAAGGTAAAACTGGATAAAATGGAAATAAGATAAGATCAAATCAAATACAAGATATGAAATAAAATAAAATACAATAAAATAAAATATAAGACATAAAATAAAATAAAATAAAATATGATAAGATATACAGTGAAATTAAATAAAACAAAAAGAAATATAATATAATAAAGTAATAATAAGATAAGATCAAATAAAGTAGGAATAAAACTAAACGAAGTAGAATCAAATAATGTGAAATAAGATAAGACAAATCACCTAACAGATTTTACTTTTTTAAAATGAAAAAGAAAAGAAAATCCAAAAATATTTAGCATTTTCCATATCAGTCAACAATACTCATACAGCCAGAACAAGTGCAGAGACCAAGGTTCGATTCCCAACGCCTGCCGATCGACTGTCAATGGCTACGGATGCAGCTAAGCACCTCCTGGTGTAAACCCACTCCTAAATCCCCTTCCCCCTCCCCCACCCCCGACCACCACCACCATTCCGTCTCACAATCGTCAGAATCCTCACCATCTCGCGTCGTTTAGATCCTGGCGCGGAGGTCGCCGCTTATTTCAATTCTTGTAAAATATTTCCTGATTAGGGTTCGCAGGGGCTGTAGCAGCACGCGATGAGGATTCCCTCAGTAGTACGGAAACTTTTCATTCCATTCGGAAGAAAGACGGGACTATCAGAGAGAGAAATATCGTTATTCTTCTTGCGAGGTCAACTCAAAATCCTCCGAGGTAAGTTTCTAGGGAGCGTGTAAAGCCTCATCTTCATTCCTTTTCCAAAAAAAAAAAAATAATAATAAAATCAAATCAAATAAAAGAATAGATAAATAAATAAATAAAAACGGATATCTCACTGTCCCGTAATCAAACGCTGGACCACAAGACCCGAAGACCGTCCTTCGAGATGATGCAGTCATTGAAATGTCGGATCAAATGCTGACACATGGAAAATAAAATAAAAACGTTATAGAAAAGTCATGCAGGAACGCGTACAAACTCCCATATCAGGTTTCCATTCACTTAGACAACCTTGAGGGTGACGGAGTCAGCCCAAGGACGTATATTTTGACGTCATAGGATTTGAATTGATATCCTGAGACGATATAACGTCAAAGAATGCTGCTACTCTCATCTCCAGAATGATATGACGTCACAGGATTCGAATTTATTTCCTGAGATGATATGACGTCAAAGAATGCTGCTGCTCTCATCTCCATTCTGCGTCGACATCACGTCAAAGAATGTGACTCCCTTTCCTTAGTCGAGATTTTTTCTAAATCTACATAATATCTGAGAATGAGTCACTACTTTGAGTCACGATGGTACGACTCGCCTCTTTGAATGGAGTCAATAGTTGTGACATCATAAGATGTGACTCACGTTGAGTCAATATGACGTCAGAGAATGTAAAATCTTGTTCCAAGTTGATCGGGTGTTAGTGGGTACTATTCATACTCGCTTTATTCGACATGACATCCGACGTAAAATTCCTCTCTGATGTCAGTTAACTTTATTCTGAAGTCGTTAAATATGTCAAATAATTAAACATTCCTCGGTTCGAAATGATGTCAAAAAATATATTTTTTTTTTCTCTCTGCCTACGTGGGTGATGTACAGACTCGTAGTGTAATTTCATAATCAGTAAACACTTATATTTAACACTTGCTTCTGTTTAAGTGCGTACCGTATATAATTTACTTTAGGAATCCTAACAGCATACTGGTCCATCAATTTCTATTCTCTCTCTTTTACTTGCTTATCTATCAATTTATCTTACTTTTCGTGAACAAGTCATTACAAAAAACAGTTATGGATACTTACAAAGACTACATATGTCTTGGAAGATTTGTACATATGCTCATGAATACGCAAGGTCATGCTAGAAAAAAATACTAGAAAGTTGGGAAAGACGATAACATGTAGTTTCGTAATATTTCGTCATCTTGACTGACACCTAGGTGGGAAGGAAGAGCCCATTAAACCTCCTTTAGAACACAGAGTTCCTGACGAGTCATCCTCCATGATAACAGGGTCTCCACGTCCTTTCGTGGTGTCTGCGAAGAAACCCGAAAGACTTTCGCGCCAAAAACCTGTTCTGATTTAAGGTCAAGGGCAATCGCAATGACGTCAGCCACTGTCCCCCAGATTGCCAATATACTTTTACCTAGTGCTTGGCTTGGAGGGGGACCCTTCGAGGAGGACATGGACGCGTTTCGACCGCCATCAACACTTTGGCGCGGCAGGAGTCTCCTTTAGCTTAATGGTGGCATCCACGGTGAATATATAAAACGACACCGCCTTACTGATGAAGTAGAGTCAGGAGGTCTTTCTTCGGCTAAAGAGAAACGCCCAGCGGAAACAAGAGGCAACCTAAGACACAACGCCAACTCTCACACGCCTCAAACCTAACCTCCTGAACCTGTGAAACTCTTCATGCATTTTGCTCTGACTAACGCCCAGTAACCCAGTGGATACCACCTTCAAATTATGAGCTGGTGGTCGTAAGTTCGGTTACTGGGACCTGCTGTGGGCTTGCCTGCTGTGGGCTTGCCTGCTGTGGGCTTGCTGCGTTGGTTCCCGGTTCCCGAAAGCGGGAGGCAACTCAACGTCGGCATAAAAAAAAAAAGTCTACCACAACTAACAGAGCATTGCCCTACCAGGAGTTTCTCACTTCCCATTGCGTGGGAGTGGGATGGTAAAGTGAGTTTAACGCTCGACTTGACTTGCTTGTGAGATAATGGATCTCGTCCGGTCTATTTCTGTCGAGAGACTTTACCCAATCCGTCCATATATTGTGAGCCCCATTTCTCCTAGCGATTCCCCTTCAATTGATCAAAATCGTCTGCCGTCAACCAGAACAAAACCTATGATGATCTTCCTCTTTGATACCAAAATGATCTAAGATATCGACTGCAGTGCCGGAACATCTGCCAGGAATTTTAATTGCGATCCAGCAGATTAATATATATGTATTGTAGATATATGGAATAGGGAAAAGGCTGTTGAGGGCAGTCAGAAGTCTTTATGCTAGTAGTAGAGCTTGTGTTAGGGGAGGAAATGCAGAGAATACGTGGTTTCAAGTAAAGAGGGACTGAGCCAGGGTTTTGTATTGTCATTGTGGTTGTTCAATGTCTACATGAATAAAGTGGTACGGTAGGTAAATATGAGAGTGATGAATTAGGGGTTGGAGAAGTTATGTAAGGATGGAGGGAACTGAGAGGTGAGCCAGTTGTTGTTTGCGGGTGACACTGCACTTGTGGCTGGATCAAAGAAAGTTTCTAAAGCAGCTAGTGGCGAAGTGAGGAGGTTATGTGAGAAGAGAAAGCTAAAACATATGTGAGCAAAAATAAGGTGATCAGATGTACGGAGAGAGAGAGGGTAGTAGTGATATACACCGGTAGATAGGGTGAAAGGGGCCTTGAGCAGTCGAGCGAAGAAAGGAAAAGGGTAAGAAGTGAAAACTGGTTGTGAGTGGATGATAAACTAACGTAGCTCGACGGCATTTCTTCTTGTCTGTTCTGTAATTTCACTAGTGTATGAGAGGGAGGGTGATCACCATGTACTGAAGAGGTCGGGGTGAACCAGCTTTGGTTGTCAGACCCCGCATTGTTTCTGACCCGAGCAGTGGTTACATGGATGACCTTTCATTTACAGAGAGCCAAAACAAAAGGGAACAATATATAGGTGATGAATGGGTGAAAGGTGGATGCATCCCTTGGCATAACCACCACCTCCCTATAAGGGGGAATGTCTCGTGTTACATATACATATCCACAAATAAGTAAGATAAAAGGGACTAGAAATGGGTGATATATACAGAATATATATATAGTGTAACTACACACACACACACACACACACACACACACACACACACACACACACACACACACACACACACACACACACACACACACACACACACACACACATATATATATATATATATATATATATATATATGTATATATATATGCATATATATATATACATATATGTATATATGTATATATACATATGTATACATATATATATATATGCATTTGGATGTGTATATATATGTGTGTGTGTATGTGTGTATTCACTTGGTCTTTGGATCACGTGTTGGACTCGTGATCGACAGCTATTTCCCTCCTGGAAGAGAGCTCAGAGCTCGTAGGTCCGATCTATGGGTAATGCTATGACCTTGCACACGCACACACACCCAACTCCCCGCCCACGAGA
>NC_134782.1:35165925-35175925 GCF_046742065.1 Oratosquilla oratoria
GTGAGGACGGTATGCTCAGGTTTACTCGATTCCTCCAAGAGTGTTCTCATCTTGGTGACATTTGCTACATTGTCTGTCACAACACTTCCAATGTGACAACCAAAATCTTGTTCAGCCTTCTTGATCGAATTTTGTACAAGTTGTAGAAGGTATTCAGCAGTGTGAGGTTTCCCTGATGTGTCTATTGTGTCAAACAAATAAATCTGACCAGTGGATGGTGTTAGAGTAATACATATTATGGGCTCATTATGGATGTTAGACCACCCATCAATTGAAAGACATACAGTTTCATTATTCAGGTCATCTACACACTTTTTATATTCCTTTTCATACACAAGATCCAAGTGCTTATCAGCAATATATTTTCTAGATGGAGGAATATAACCTGGCCTCAGATTCTGAACCATCTTGAGAAACTGAGAATGATGAACAAGACGAAATGGTAAATTTGTAGCAAATATCATTCTTGCAACTTCTTTGTCGAGATTTTCCTTTTGAGAGGCTGAAGTTTTTATGATAAATCTGTCTAGAGATGTTGATGACTTTCTTTTAGATGAAAATGAAGTGGCGCCTGTGGAGGAGTCTGATAGTGACCTTTTTAATGTGGAGTCAGGTTTGCAGATAATTCAAGTGGAGCCGATGATGAAGGGATTGAAGCTGTTGGTACAGATCCTGAAATGGAAACAGAAAATTTTAGCATATTACATAATTTATAAATGAATAAATAAATGAATGAATACAGTGTGATTTAGGCTACTTTTGAGTACAGTAGTTATTTTTTAGATAATGATCATATTCACACAAGCCACTAAATTATGTGGAAATAATTAACAGGATATGAAATAGGTGGGCTTGGAATTCAGCCCACACAGGATTCAGTCCACTTTTAAATTCACTAAAAATAATGGGTTAGTTGGGTTAGGTTAGGCTAAATCCCTTTGGACTGAATCCCATGTGGGCTGAATTCCAATGGAACCTATGAAATATATTACACAATGTTGAATGAAATGAATAACAATCATCTAGGCCCCAAAGTTGAGTGGATACAGTATATTATAGTGATATAGTCATTACCCAAATTTAGAAGTAATGAAGTTGAAGTATCATCTCTTTAGGCCTTCACATTTTTATTGCACATGCTCTCCGTTGTTCATCAAAATTATATAATTGCGTATGAAAAGGGAGAAATGCACACAATATAAGTAAAATTATTTACCTGGGTCATCAATTTCTTCTTCTGTATGCTGTGGCTGACCTTGGCATTTATCTCTGTGAGATTTTAATCTTGACACAATGCCCTGTAGTTCCTGGCTGCAGTCTTTGCATTTAGCTCGGTACCCTTTGCCAGAAGTTGTTGGTAGTTTTTCAAAATAATTCCAGACAGGATCGTTTTTTCTGCCTGAAGGAACCACTCTGCCAGGTCCAAAAGACATCCTATCTGGTCGATTCCAAAGCAGCAACTGACTCAGTGAGAAGCTGCTTACCTAGAACAATTTTCGACAAGAATCTTGTTGGAACTTGTTGTGGGCTGCACAGTGATATATACTACATGTAGGCTTATACCGTTCCTTGTATACTTGTGGCAAGTCTATATAACACTGCTCCTTATATTGATATGCTAAAAATGTCCTTTAGCAATCAGACCGCATATCAGATAGCAATCCCACAATATTTAAGATCTATAAAAAAATCTATTTAAATCAAATAAATCTGATTTAAGAAAATCGATTTATTACATTTTTTAATAAGATGAAAAAATCCCCAACCCTGGTGTCCACTAACCTTATACAATGATACCTGTTAAGTACGGCTAAAATTGGCATTTCAAAGCATAACAGTGCCTTAAAAATAGTTTCTCATTTCACTATAAAAGTTTATATTAACTTATACTGCATTGAATAAGTCAATAGTTGATATATTTGTCCTATATACAATGTTAGGTTTCTAGTTTTGATATATTTGTCCAATATAAAATGTTAGGTTACAAAGAAAGTAACGGCCTCCGCTAGCGGACCCAGGGATTTGGGTGCGCACGTCCTGTGTAATAGTAGTCCTTGATATATATATATATATATATATATATATAGTATATTTATATATATATATATATATATATATATATATGTATATATTTATATATATATTTATATGTGTGTGTGTGTGTGTGTGTGTGTGTGTGTTTGTGTGTGTGTTTGTGTGTGTGTGTTGTGTGTGTGTGGTTTTGTGTGTTTGGGTGTGTGTGTGCTTGTGTGTGCTTGTGTGTGTGTGTGTGTGTGTGTGTGTGTGTGTGTGTGTGTGTGTGTGTGTGTGTGTGTGTGTGTGTGTGTGTGTGTGTGTGAGTGTGTACATACACACACACACAAGCACACACATATATATATACAGGCACCTGGCTGCGCCAGCCACGGCTACGCCGTGGGTGCTTGGCCTGCGGCGCTGCTCGCTTCGCTCATGGGCGCTTCGCGCCCTAGGGCTACGCCCTCTTGCTATACATTTGTAAAAGGTCAAAATAAAATATGAGTGATAAAAATCATGTGTTTTATTAGTCATTTTTAACTTCTTCTTCAACTTAAAGCCGCCGGCACTACATCTTAGTAGGAGAAGATTCTCCCTCGTCGTCGTCGCTGCACCTCTTGTTGCTCGCAGTGGTGGTATCTCCCTTCTCTTTTAGCATCTTTTTGGCCTCTTCTATTTTTTGGTTAACTTCCTCGATTTTCTCTTCCAACTCCTCCTTGATAGAGATAGAGAAATTGGAGGCAGGGTCGACCTCTTCTTCTCTTTCGTAGCACAAATCGTACGACGCGGGCAGCATGATATCTACGGCTTCCTCTTCTGAGATCGTGTACACTTCTTTGGGTATCTCGACAATGCTTTGGTCAGGCTCTTCTTCGGCCAAAGCAACTTCTTGGTCGTCAGAAACTACGACCGCTTCAGGAGGTTTATCTTCTTCTGAAAGACTCTCAACGAAAAGTTCTTTATACACGCAATTGCGTGGTAGTTTCATCCTGAAATCGTCGTCCACTTTTTCCCAACCTGTGTATATGATGAGAGAATTCCAGCTTGTAATTCTTGAGCAGGCGACATAAAGTTGTCCGTGGGCAAAGCACTGTGCAGAATCAAGCAATATTCCACACCTATCAAATGTCTGCCGCTGAGATTTGTTTATCGTCATCGCATAACTAAGCTTAACAGGGAATTGTTTCCGCTTGAATGGTATAGTGGTATCAGTAGACTCCAGAGTAATTCTCGGGAGTAAAACCTGTTCACCCCTGTGTGTACTGCTTAAGATCTTTCCGACTATGATATTTTTTTGAAGATTAGTCACTATTACTCTGGACCCATTACACAACTTGGGAGGGCATATATTCCTCATAACCATGATGACACTTCCTACTTTCAGTCTCAACATGTGAAGAGGGAGAGAGGGGCTCGTTATGGCATTGAAAACCGATGTCTAAATGTCCGTTACTTCTTCCATTACAGTGACCATCAAGTTTATCCTGTCGACATCATCGTTTGTGGGGGAAATGATAGCCCTCTTCACGAAATATGAAGCATTCAGGTGATTTTCCTCTAAATTATCATATACTTTGTCCACTAACTCTTTACGGGTCTCAACGACAATCCCAAACTTCTCGGGAAGTTTTACGGGTCCACTCTCCCCTCTCCCCAGAGCCAATAGATTTTTCGCAAATATTTTGTTCCCTGCGTCATCTGCCTTGAGTCTCACGTTACGTGTTAGTTCCAACTTTAAAAGGTCGTCCCAGAAATAACCGGACTTTATACAGTATTCGAGCTCATCATTCATTCCTCCCCCTCTTATAACTGGGAGTATTTGACGAAAATCTCCCGCACAGACAAAGACTATCCCCCCCATAAACCTTCCTGGAACACCCAAAATGTCCCGAAGGGAAGCATCAAGAGCAGCTAACGTGTTCTTGTTTGCCATCACAACTTCATCCCAGACTATTAGAGACGTCATTGATAGGAGCTTCGCCAACTCTGAGTTTTTCTTGATGCTACAGGCGCACACTTCGTTGTAATCCATTAACGGGATCTTGAACATGTTATGTGCAGTTCTTCCTCCATGCAAAACAGTAGAGGCGATACTGGATGAAGCGACAGCCAAGGTAATTTTTCCCTGAGAACGAACAGTATCCAGTAAAATGTTGAGCACGAAAGACTTTCCCGTCCCACCTGGAGCATGCAGGAATATCCCATTGTGGCTATACTTTTGGGCGTTCTCGATGCGAAATAGCACAGTATCGTAACAGAGTCTCTGTTTGCTGTTCAGGAGAAGAGACTTCTCCTTCACCTCTTCTGTCAACTTCTCTTTGTTATAGGCCTTTTCTCGGCGTATGATGTTTGATGTTTTCTCACCACATCTTGAAAGTGGTAGCCCATATTGGGTGATAGACCCCCCTCCGCAGTTCCACACATGTTCCTGGATATCGTCTAGAGCGTCAAGGTAAATTTCATCGTTGTATTCCGTCGCTTTTTGGCGCTGCAGGAAGTCACTGGCGAACAAATCTTTGGCCTCTTCCCAGATACTTGACTGGTCCTCTAATTCCGAAAACACCAGCATGCTCGCATAAGTAGCTCGCAACTGATTGCGGTCATTAGTGTGGTTGATGATTTCCAATATAGTTTTCTTCCAAGTTTCTTCGTCGTTTAGGAGTCCCATCGCTTTAACGGCTTCTCTGTAAGAGGGGTAGATCACCCCTTCAAATGTCCGAGGATCCTCGTAAGACGTAGGCCCCTTTACGTGTGTTAAAAGTAGTCTCAAATAGAAGAGCTCGACAGTTTTATTTGTGACAGCACGTATCCTTCCCATAGAAGATGCTGTCGTCTTTCTTTCTTCCCAGACACTGCTAGTGTTATTAAAAACAAAGTGGTTGGGAAGCTGATTATAATATAGGCCTGCTGCAAATTCGTTTCGCGCACACAATTTGAAGAAAGCTGTCAAATGAGTGTCTTTAGAGGTTTTTCTATCGATCTCCTCCTTAGACGCGTTCTCCTTGAAAAATACCGCGTTCTCTCCTTCTAGATGCAAATCAAGAGTTGCCACAGGGGGGTGACTTCTGTGAATCGCAAATTTGAAAATCTTCCACGACGCCTCATTCGCATTGACGAATCTTGCCTCCTAGAATTTTCTCACTTCATTAACATCTTCCCCTTCTTTCGTTTTCGAAAACAGAATGCGGTCACATCCTTTGTTGACGTACTTTGTAACGTAGGCTATGCACTTTATAGAATTTGAGCACTCAACATTTATGTGCGCGTTATACTTTAAACATAGATACGGGCTGTAGGGGACAACCCATGAATTGTCAACTTTGATTTTCTCTCTCTTTACTTTTTTCTCGAAAGAGTGGCCTCCTTCACCTACTGCTGTCCTTCGATACAGAGGGTACCCGTTGTTCCCAAAGTACATGTCGCCCCTGCACACTTTCGGAAAACCCTTTCCACACAATGATTTGGAACCGTACTTTCCTTGACAACATAGTTGGGACTCGTCGAAGCCTCTACAGGGGCCGTGTGTCATGTTCGTTGTCACAATCTCATATAAGCGCGGCTCTTTATTTTTGTCAGGTATCTCAGCTGATATCACCCTAGAGACGAAATCGGCAGTAACGTGGCGTTCCATCCAAAGAAGGATATGAACATGAGGGAGACCTCTTTTCTGCCTCTCAACACTCAGTAGGTGTGCCTTAACGCGCCCAAACACGTTTTTAATTGTCAGATCGTCCATCAGGCTGTCCACTTTCAACTTGAAAATCCGACTAACAAAGTCAGGGCGGTCATACATCCGGGAGGTGTCACAACCGACAGCCTCCACGGCTTGTAAAGGTGATAAAAAAGTCTGGAGACCCGTAAGACAACACAAAAGCCAAGGCGTCTTGCTGCCGCGCTTTCATGTATCTTGGGCGCCCAACAAATGAAGCAGGGATAATCACCCATTGACCCGCCTTTCGGTTATCCCCGTCCCCTATAAGAATATCAGCGTGGTAGAAATAAAGATCCAAGAAAGAACTATTCTTCCTCCAAAACGAGTTTTTCTCAGAATTACTGTCATGATCAAAATGCACGTCTTTCGCAGTCAAAGACCCCTTTTTTTTTTAGCAACCCGGGCTTCAATGAGCCTAGTCTGTGGTAAACTCGTCCCTGAATTTTGTAACACAGTGCCTTTTCCCCTGCGTTCTCCAGCTTACTCGAAGTCGCAAAAGATGTGAAAGAAAACACTAAATTAAAACCAGCGATGTGTTTCAAAAATCTTTCAGAGAGAACGTTTTTACCTTCGTAGAGTTCTCTTATTGTCCCATCCTTAATATCTGAGGGCAACAATAAAGGAGTTTGACCCAAGTTGCAACAGATTGTTTTGTTTTCTCGTTTCCACAGCAAAGCTGAACAGACTTTACATTTGAAATCCCCCATTTGGCCGATGTGATGCGGAAAAGTATGAACAGAGTTTTCCCTAAGAAACCCAAGCAACTCCTCCCTCACAGTTTCTCGCGGGACGGGATTTGGCTCCTTCAAATGACGTTCGGATCGTTCTTTTCTCATCTTGTCAAGAACATTTTTCTCTTCTTCTGAAAAATCCTGAGGAGTCTCTCCAAATCGCAGGAAAACTTTCACTTTCTTAAACGCCTCACGTCTCTTCCTTTTTTCGGCCCGCAATTCTCGCGCTTCTTGTATCTTTTGGGCCTTTTCTTCTCTTTTGAATTCCCGCAGTTCTCGTGCTTCTCGTATCTTTTGGGCCTTCTCCTCTCTCTTTAACACCCTCAATTCTCGTGCTTCTCGTATCTTTTTGGCCTTTTCTTCCTTCAATTTTGCGCGCATTTCTCTTTTTGATGCCCTCTCTTCCGTCTTTTGAAGAATTTCTCGTGCTCAGTCCTCATTTAACTTCTCTGCCTCAAATTTTCTCGAAAACTGCTGACTGTCATTCCCTGGGGCACCAGAAAGGTTTTCGGGCGTTTCCTCTTTCACGGGACGCCGGTCATTCTTTTTCTTCAGCGCGTCTTTGACCTTCTTGACCGCATATTTGTTGTAACGTTTAGCCCTCTGGTATGCCTTATAAGATAAATCAAGATAATGCATCTGGTAGATTCTATGGTCGCTTCGTCCACCATGCTTCGTGAAACTTTTGTACCCCGCAAAGTAATGCTTCGAAAAACCATTTGACTGTTCTTCTGTTATTTCTCCATTAAACAATTCCAGATTATCAAACTTTTCGTCTCTGTACTCAAAATCTTTGCACTCCCCTAGGGAAGCGTTGAACCGAATGACTTTCCTGTGGAATTCTTTAATTGTTTTGTGGAACGAAAAAGTCTTCGTGTTGTTGTAAAGTTCAGGAAATGCTTTAGTATGTTCAGCCCATAAAGTATTTTGCAACCCCAGGTTATTCTCAAGACTTCCTTTTGAGACCTTCTTGCAATCAGCCACCCACTTCCAGAAATGGCGTTGCCGCCTTCTCTTGATTGCCGTGTTTTCGGGCATCGTGCATGTCTCCGGGGTGACGTTCCCCGTCAAAGTTAATCGCCAATCTTTGCTTACCCCCACCGCTTCGGATGTCCATGTTTTGCACAGGCATCAGGCGAGTAAGGACGAACGAAACACATAGAGGACGCTCGTGTGGCCGCCTTGGCTTCCTCATTGGTCCCCCCACTTACCCTCTTCCTATTGTTCATAGCGAGGGTATTTCGATATCTGTATTCTCAATACCTACAATATGGTCGTCATCTAAGTCCATGTATTTCGACCTTTCTCATTGCTTTTGAAGATGTACACAAGATACGAAACATCAAGCCGACTAAACTCCAGTCTTCGTCTCCCTGAGTTTGAATTATGTCCTTCGGACCAGCGATAGCGACCTTACGTACTGAAGCCAAGTCTATAGTTAGACGCCTTGAAAATATCCACATTATTTGAGTCATATATATATCTATCTTTATAACTATATTACTAATATATATATTTCTATATATATATATTACTATTTATTATAGGTATGAATATATATATATATATATGCTAATAAGAACACGGGTACGTGTGTTCACCTATGCAAAGTAGATCACTTGGAAAAAGAAACAAACGAAGCAGAGCGCTTTCGTATATTACATCTTCAGTGCAAAAAGTATATAGTTAATAGAAACACATAGATTATATATACATGAAAAAGGAACAAGGACAGTTTACAAAAGGGTAGAGGACAATTTACCCCCTGGAAGGCGGGCTGTCAGGTCGCAAGGGTCAATGCGTCCGCTAATGAGGGTAAGGCGACATTAGGTCACAGTCGCAAGGTTACATTTTATCTGCTAATATTTTGCTAATTTCTTGACAGATAAAGTTGTCAAGTTTATACAGGGTGGGGCGCGGAAACTTCCCGATTTGGGGATTGAATTATAAAGTGTTTACAAGAGACCTGTGTCAGATGACGCTCATGTGCTGGTGTTATTGTCAGTACTTTGAGTAGGTGTTGTCGTCGTATAGTAAGACACGCGCTTGGGAGATTGAGTACTTATGTAATACAGCAGTGTTGTAGAAAACGCAGTATCTTGTGAAATATGTACGACTGCATTATCACTACGCTATTGTATGTCCTAATAGACACTTGAGTTCAGGTGGTTATATATATCGGATCGACTTGAGTTGTAGAGCTCTCTCGTTGTTGACCAATGAGTGAAGCTTGTATGATTTTGATCTAGATTTTCGCTCTGTATGATGTCGATGAATCGAGCAGTTTATCTCAGAGATGGAGGTATTTCGCCACACTGGGTCTGTGGAATCTGGGTCGCTGGTGTATAAACCATGGATTTGAGATAACCCTACAGGAAATAATCATAGGGGCACTAAATCAGGCGAGCGCGGCTTGATTTCCCAGAGAGGCGATATAAACTGGCCAGCGCGCCTCGCCAGATATAGCCCCCTGTGATTGATTTCCTGTGGGATTATCTCAAAATCCCTGGTTTTATAACGACCGTAACAGACCCTGGAAGACCTACAGAATGCCATCCGCACTCAAATAGCCAATATACTGCTCACCATGCTAGGGAAGAGGAGACCAAAGCTTCCGAAATCCGTCTGAATCAGTGTATTGACAAAGAGAGTGTGGGACATTTAAAAGATATTGTTTTTAGAACTGTGTAAAAGTAAATCTCCCATGTTGTGTGACAGACATAAAAGTAGAATAAAGAATTGTGAAGTGTAAACACTTTATAATTCAATCCCCAAATCGGGAAGTTTCCGCGCCCTACCCTGTATAAGCCCTTGTGTAGGTTGGTATTTTGATCACTGGTGGTATGGATCAAACTACACTCTATGAACTTTCTTCTTCTTCTTCTTCTTATGTATATGTATATATATATATATATATATATATATATATACATATATAGGTATATATATATGTATATATACATATATAGGTATATATATATTTTGACGTCCCGTTGGTCTATAATGTGGGAGTACGTATCCTTGTGCCTCTGTCTGTATATATACATTATATATTAATCTATACATGTGTGTGTGTGTGTGTGTGTGTGTGTGTGTGTGTGTGTGTGTGTGTGTGTGTGTGTGTGTATGTATGTACGTAAAGATAGACAAATATGGAAGTGAGGTGGCAAAATGAAACATTAAGGCTAGAGTATGGTTCTGAATAAAGCTCCATACTCTAGCCTTACCGTTTTATTTTGCCACCTCACCTCAATCTCTATGATATATATCTATATATAAAAATATATAATTATATATATATATATATGTATATATATATATGTATCTATATGCTTAAAAGTGGCAGTTTGCCGACAAGATTGACGAGATAAACACCATTTGTCGGACGGAGCCTTTAATTTGTACGACGGTTTCGATTATTACTGCTTTTTCAAGTACAAGTTGAGATACAAATGCTTGAGATAACAATAAGGGGAAAGGGGGGAACGGGGAGGAGAAAAAAAGTAGGGGGGAAACGAAGAGGATGGTGGGGGGGATTGGA
>NC_134782.1:35183425-35201431 GCF_046742065.1 Oratosquilla oratoria
TGCACAAGATGGGTATCCCTATGAGACCCATAACATCAGGGATCGGGAGTGCTCCTCATAGACTAGCCAAATGCTTGGCAAAAACCCTTATCTAACACCATGGGTTCCATTAGTGGGGCACACTTAAGAAACTCATCTGACTTAATCCGAAGGCTTGAGAATGTGAATGTAATAAACAAGAAATTAATTAGCTATGACATAACAGCCTTATTTACTAACGTATATATTAATAATGCACTAGAAGCGCTTAAAAAGGTGACTAATGATATAGATGATAACACCCTCCCAGTACCAAAATCTAATTACCTCAAATTAATTTCAATGTGTGTTAAATATGGATATTTTTTTTTTAACAACGCTGAATTTAAACAAACAAAAGGCCTCGCAATGGGAAGCCCACTTTCGGCTATTCTTGCTTGTCTGTTTATGGAGGTGTTGGAAAATTATAAATATATTAACATCATGGGTAGAGGTACCACTTGGCTGAGATACGTGGATGATATACTCGTAATAACACCAAAAGACACCAACATTGAAAACAAAATGAGAAGGCTTAACGCAGTTCATGAAGACATCCAGTTCACAGTTGAAAAAGAGAAAGACTGCAAACTCCCCTTTTTAGATACACTAATACACAGAGGCTCTAATCATCTTAGGTTTTCAGTGTACAGAAAGCCTACTAATAAAGACGACTTTGTTCACTTTTTCTCAGCCCACAGTAAACAAACTAAAACTGGTGTCCTTATAGGCTTCTTTCTTCGAGCCTACCGTATATGCAGCAGTGAACTCCTTGAAAACGAGTTGTCTTTTATCAGAAAAACTTTTAAAGAATTAAAATATCCAGGCGGCCTGATAACCAAAACAGAAGGCAAAGCTAGAAAAATCCACGATAAATCGAACGCACAAACCAGCGGACCAAACGACCAAGCGTCCGGATCAAATGACCATACAGTAACAAAAAACCTAGTCACACCGCATTTCATTACTGTACCTAATTCTGATAAAACCGAAATTATTGATAGATATTTACTGAAAGGTGGCATAAACATCGCCAAGGTATCATGTAATAAAATAGGTAAAATGTTTAAAAACCACACTAATGACAACAACGACCTCAGTGTGATCTACCGCATTCCATGTAGTGGCTGCCCCTCGGCTTATATCGGTGAGTCAGGTCGAGGAATCGAGAAGAGGATAAACGAACATAGGAATGATTTAAAAGCACACAGAACGTCCAACTCCCTGGTCCGCCACCTCGAAATATGCAACAACCTTCCCGAATGGAGTAAAGTTGAAATTTTACACAAAGGATTAAAAAAGAAGATGAGAAAGACAGTTGAAGCTGCACACATAAATGTCAAAGAAAATAATAACGACAGAGAAGGATTTATATGCCTATCAAAAGCAGCCAGTCTCTTAATTATAATTGCGCTATAAAATACCTGACACTCGAAGCTTTCACAAGTTCCCCCACTACGGGTATAAATGTTGTGACCAAGTGTTTTCTTCATACATGCACAGTTCGTGGTCTTCATCCATCGTCGCACATCCTCATGGCTAGAGTGATGGAGTTAGCGACTACAAGTGTCGGGAAGAGGGGCAGGGAATGCTTTCCCACAGAGGCCCCAGAAGAGCTCTCCACGCCCAAGAAGGCGGCCCGAGCCAGGCCCAGTATCAGCTACGCGCCCTCCCTGCAAGAGGACGACAGCAGCAGCGACACTTCCTTACTAATGTTTGTCAGCAACAACGACGCGCCTTCCTCACCGGAAGACACCCAGAGAAACGCGGACGACGCCGCCCTACTTGAGCAGCTACTCAGGAGTGACGAGGAGCAACCAGGAGACGACGAAGGCGAAGGATGGACCACCGTCGTCAGAAATCGTAGAGCCCGCCACCAGCTTCCTCCGAGGCCCAAGTTCAAAACTGGGCCACCTAGGGGACCACGACAGCGCCTACCAGGCCATCACCGCTCTCGAGAGGGAGAACCCCAGCCTGAAAATGGAGGTGAGACTCAACCTCCAGGGTGAACACATCCTCAAGGCCAGGGACGAAGCCTCCGCAGTACTCCTCCGTCGCCTCGCGGAGGAGGGGAACACTGTGATTCTCCTCGACCCCAATTTGAGACGGCACAAGGTAGTGCTGGAACGCTACCCATTGGACCTGCCCCTGAAAGCGGTAGAGGCTCACCCAAAGGTGATCTCAGCCGAGCGACTGCGCTCCCGCACGGATAAGCTCCCCACAAGGCAAGTGCTGGTGGTGTTGGAGGGACAGCCGCCCCCCAAACTGGACCTCGGCTGTTGGGGGAGGTACTCTCTGCGCCCTCATCGGGGGGAACCGGTGAGATGCTATAAATGCCAGAGATACAACCATCTCCAGGTACGGTGTGAACACGCCGTCAGATGCGGCGTGTGCAGCTTGCCACACCCGACGGAGGATTGCATCGCAAAGCACAAATCCAATCAGACCACCTCCGCAAAATGCCCCAACTGCGGAAATAAACATCACGCCTGGAACCTTCGGTGCCCCGAGAGGGTCCGCAGGCTCCCCAGAAACCCCAGCAGCAACAGCGGCAGCCCCAGGGACCACCACAACGGCAGCCCCAGGGGCCTCCGCGACGGCAGCAACGACGCCGCTCGAGGACATCACGTAACCAGTCGCAGCAACAGAAGAACTTCGTCGCTGGAGCATCACGGCACCAGGACACAAAGCACCAGCACCCACCACGAAGCCAGCCTAAACCGCAGCAGCAGCGTCGGCAAGCCTTCCAGCCTGCATCACCACCAACCAGGTCAGCGTGGGGTCGGCGGCGGGCCCTCGCGGTCCCCACCCCCCCAGCCCAGGCCGCACCAGAGCCGGAGGAAGGGATTAGCCGACCGGCCCCCAGGGATCACACCCCCTATCGCCAACCCAGGACGCGGAGTCGGGAGCAGCGGCCGCGGGCCGCAGCCTTGGAGACTGGCGGCAGCGCCCCCTCGGCCCGGCGCAGCGCAACCAGACCTCGCCAACCAGGAGGTGGTGCACGGAACCCTCCCCCCAGCACTCCCGCGACGTCGGCGAGGAGACCCTCCATGGGCCTAACCGACCTTTCCCACGACCTGCCACGCACCATGAGCGAGGAAATACGCACAGTCGTCAGCTGCATCATGACAAGGATGATGCAATTTCTGGTGAAGCTGCTCACCAACCCCAACCATGACAGCGACAAGCAGGGGACCCTGAGCGAGCTCCTGCAGGAGACTGTCTCAGTCTTCACAGAATGTGGTTTCCAGCCACCCCCCGACCTGAAGGACACGCATCTCCGCTCCTTCTACCCAGCCGACCCCAACCACCAGAATGGAGAGTCGACGAGCTGAGGCAGACGCCGATAAGGACCAGCTTGCTGGCCCTCCCAGGCTCCGAATCCTGCAGTGGAACGTGCAAGGTCTCCGACCTAAGAAGCACCAAGTACTGCAGGCTATCTTCGCGGAAAACCTTGACGTGGTGCTGCTCCAGGAGACCTTGACGCGTGCCGACTTTGAGTGGAGGGTGGCGGGTTATTCCCTTCACTCGCTCCCTGCCACAGAGAACACCCGCGGCTGTGCGGCGCTGGTGAGGAGCACCATCCTTCACCGCAGGGTATTCGCCCCAGTCCACTGCGGGGAGGGCGTGGAGGTCCTGGGACTAGAGCTGCAGGTCGGGGGCATCCCGCTTCTGGTGTACAACATATACAGGAGCCAACGATACCATCTGGAAGCAGGCGAGCTGTTCTCCCTCGCCGCCCACACCAGCCTCCTCGTGGCGGGCGACCTGAACGCCCACCACCCCATGCTGCAGTCACCATCTCCAACCAACGAAACGGGCCGCCACCTGGCCGTGTTACTCGAGGACATTCCCCATATCCGCCTCCTCAACACAGGGGAGGCTACCCACACCCGGGGGGGGAGGCTTGACCTCACACTCGCCTCGAGCGACCTGGCCGCCGGTGCTACATGGCAAGTACATCCTACCCTCACCAGCGACCACTTTGCCACTCTCACCACCCTCCCAGTGGCACCCCCAGCGCCCTCCCTCCCCCCTCCACGTTGGAACATCGGGAGAGCAGACTGGGCCAGCTTCCAGGCCTCCCTCGACGAATGGTGGGCCGCCTACCAGCCACCCGTGGACCTTCACCAGCGGGAGAGGGACCTGACTGCTGCTATTGAGAGGGCTGCTAACGCAGCCATCCCCAGGAAAGCCCCGAGCCGTCGTCACCGGCCAAATTGGTGGTTCTACAACGAGGAGGTGCGGGAGCATAACCACAGAGTGAACATTCACAGGAAGCTCTACAAGAGACGCCCCAACCCAACCAACTTGAGGCTACTTCAGGACGTGGTGGCCCGGGCACGGGAGGTGTCCCTGAAGGCCAGGGAGGCCAAGTGGTTGGAGTGGTGCTCCTCCTTCAGCCAACACACGTCTCTAAGCCAGCTGTGGAAAAGCGTGAAGACCGCCTCCGGCGCCGCCCCGCCTCGCCCCGCCGCCCACCCGTACCCACGCCAGGAGGCTGAGAGGCTCGTAGCCGAATTCACCACCCGCGGCTCCAGTGACCAGCTTCCGGGTAGCACGCGCCGTCTCCAGCAGCAGCTTCGGCCGCTCCGCGACACGGCCATCGAGGAGGCGACCAAAGAAGCTGATGCAACAGACCGTCCCTTCACTCCTCAGGAGCTGGGGCAGGCCAAGAAACGGAGCCGTGACACAGCAGCAGGGGCCGACGGCGTGACGTACTCCATGATCGCTCACGCCGGACCAGCTGGGGGACGCCGCCCTGCTGGCCACAGTCAACGAGTCGTGGACGGCGGGATGCCTGCCTCCTTCGTGGAAGGAGGCTGACATCCAACCAATCCCCAAACCAAGGGAGCCCACTAAGCTAAGGCCTATCTCCCTCCTCAGCTGCACGGCCAAAACGGCTGAGAGAATGGTGCTTGCTCGCCTTCAGTGGCGTGTGGGGCCACTACACCCTCACATTTTCGGCTACACCCGCGGCAGGAGCACGGCGGACAGCATCCTGACACTGCTGAATCAAGTTAACCATCGCCCCGCCATCGTTGTCTTCCTCGACTTGGAAAAGGCATTCGAGCTGGCCAGCCCTCACGCCATCCTCGCCGCCCTCGTAAGGAAGGGCGTGATGGGAAGGATGTTGGCCTGGCTCCGCGACTATCTCCAGCATCGCCGCGCCAGGGTAAAATTCCAGGGCCTAAAGTCCAGCTTCCAGAGGTTGGAGAACGGGACGCCCCAGGGTGGTATCCTCAGCCCCTTCCTCTTCAACCTGCTGATGGAGCAGCTGGTGGCCCTGCCCTTCCACAATGGCACCATCCTCCTCAGCTACGCCGATGACCTCGCCCTCGTGGTCACCGGGAGGGGCAACAAGCTCAGGAAGGCGCAGCAGGCGCTCGACATTATCAGCGGGAAATGCGAGGAGCTGGGACTCAAAATCTCTGCAGAGAAGTCCCGCGCCATGATGGTGAGGGCTGCCGACCCGGCAGGTCAGCTCTGTGTCCAGGGCGTCAGACTGGCTTGGGCTAACTCATACCAGTACCTCGGTGTATGGGTGGACAAGTGGCTGTCCTTTACAGCCCACGCCACCTACCTGAGGGAAAGGGCCCAGGCTAGGCTGAACGTAATGCGAGCCATGACACGACCCACAGCGGGGACTACTTTCTCCGTCCTCCGACTGTACTTCATATTTGCAGTGCGCTCCCTGGTGGACTACAGCGCCCCAGTCCTCATATCGCTCTCCCGTAGCCAACAGGAGCGGCTCGAGGTGCTGCAAAACACCGCCATGAGGACGATGCTGGGAGCTCCGAGATGGACCAGTGCGTGCGTCATGCAGAACGAGACCCGCCTGGTGCCACTCACCACCAGAGTAGAACAGATCGTAGCCTGCCGCGTGGCCAGGGTCCTGCAGCGCGACTCCGAAGGAGTAGCACAGAAAAGACTACGGCTCGCAATGACGCAAGGGAACGATGTCCTCCACCGCAACCCGTGGCTACTCCAGTCCACCCTGGCCACCCGCAGCCTCGCCCACATTAACAGCTGGCGCTGGCCACACGCCGACCTCCCGGCCCCCACCTACCGAGCCCCACCCCCGTGGGAGCCCCCCACAGCAGAGTTCTCCACCACCCGGCTACCGGCCAGCAAGGCGCTCTGCACCACCGAGGAGCTGCGGCATCACACCCTCATGGCGGTGGCGCAGGTGTCTGAGCCGGGCGGTGCCATATACTACACCGACGGCTCAGTCAACCCCGAGAGTAGCAGGACGGGCGCCGCTGCCATCACCGTTGGGACCGAACTGCTCGAGAGGACGCCGGATTACTGTTCCACCCTACAGACAGAGCTTGTGGCCATCCACCTGGCCCTGGAGCACGCCCAGAACCGCCAGGAGGCTACTGTGGTCCTACTTACAGACTCCAGAACGGCGTGGCAGGTCCTCCAGCAGCCGTGCCCCAGCGACAACGTGGGACTCGTCACCGCCATCGTGGGCAGCCTGCAGAGCCTCGCCGCACAGGGACGTCGGGTAAGGATGCACTGGATGCCCAGCCACGTTGGCGTGCGAGGCAATGAGTCCGCCGACGTTGCTGCAAAAAGAGCCGCTGGCGCTCCCCACGTGACCAGGCACGTGCCACCTAGTCTGTCGTACGTGAAGGCACGAGCCAGGCGTGCCGCAGCCCGCCGCGCCCACCAGACTCACCGGCAGTTAGAAGGAGCAAAAAGACTAGCTGCTTGGTACGCCGCCACCACCGATTATCAGACGTTGAGAGCCTTCCATCAACAGCCCAGGGCGGACGGCGTACTGTTGCAAAGGGTTAGGCTGGGCTACTGCACCAGGGAGGAGCTGTATGACGGCTTCCAAGGGCAACAGTGCGATCACTGCGGTAGGCACAGCCGCCACCCGCTGCTGCACTACCTACTGTCCTGCCCGGCCACGGAGGCCCTCCGACCAGCGCCGCAGACCCCCGCCCACCCTGCAGAAGGCAGCCTCCTCAGCAGTCGGGCAACGAGAGCTGCCCTCCTTGTCCGCCACACGCCCATGGACGTAATGCTTGGGGTGCTCAGGGCGGCGCCCCCCCCCTCGCTGACCTCCCTAAGCCCTCACCTTCCACCCACTAGGGCACAACAACTCCCCCACTGGCGGGCTGTTGCCCGCATTGTATGTCAATGTATGTAAAACTGTACATATTTATACAATAAACCTTTATTAACTTAACTGTTCTGTAACAAGTTCTCTGAGGAAGGTTATAATAACCGAAACGTAAGAACAATAAATGTATTCTTAGCCCATCTTCGTTTACCCTTCCCCACCTATCACTCTCTCATTTGTCTTAAACAATTTATCAATATATATATATATATATATATATATATATATATTTATATATATATATATATATATATATATATACATTTTAACAACCACAATGCACTTAAATTCTAAGCCATCAGCATCGGGAGACCCAATGGAGGCCACACCAGAAATTGAAATGTGGTACTGCCGAGGACTCGAACTCAGCTATCACATGACAAGTGACGCTGAGTTCGAGTCCTCGGCAGTACCATATTTCAATTTCTGGTGTGGCCTCCATTGGGTCTCCCGATGTTGATGGCTTAGAATTAAAGTACATTGTGGTTGTTAGGATGTATCTCTAATCACTGGGACCCATTCAGTGTTGTACATATATATATATTGGAAAACTATAAACACCAGATTCAATTGAAGGGTTTATTTGCCCGACGTTTCGATTCCCGTCCAGGAATCGTCTTTAGGGGGTATAATGGATACATGATTGTAAACTCCTTATAAATCACCGAAATGGTAAACCTGGGCAAGGTTCACCCTCTCAATAATATGTACAAAGCATACCTCATTACAATAATAAATACATTACAATAGAAATGAAATATTAGTACCAATTAGAATAGAATAAATTGAAATACAAAAAAAAAGTTACATAGCTGTGAACATAAAACAAGAGATACAAAAGTAACAAAACGTGACACTAACGTAAAAACAACAGACCATAGGATAGAGATGTAAAAATGAAGTGTCAAGAACAAACCACTAAATTACAATCAAACAAAATACACTACGAAAATACAAATAAAATAGGTTACATGGCTGTGAACAAAAAACAAGTGTAGCAAAAAGCCTCAAACGTAACACTAACGTAAAAACTTCAGAACATAGAACAGAGATGCAAATGATAGTGGACCAAATGTCCGCAAAGAAGTGTCAAGGGCAAACGGCTAAATTACAACCAGACAAGTAAAACTAAACAAAATTAAAAGAGAAAATGGCAGTGAACATAAAACAAGTGTGACAAAAAACAACAACAAAAAAACATCAAAACGAAACCCAAAAGTAGAAACAGAACATAATCCAAAGACGCAAATGAAAGTGGACCAAATGTCCGCCAAAGTAGGAAGTGGGGAACAGGAGGAACATGTCTCAATAACAAATGACTACATTACAGACAAATAAAAGAACAAAGAAGATAGAAAGAAAGAAGAACCGTAGAGAAAAAAGGATGTAAACTAAAACTGAAAAGGACAAAAGTCACGGGAAGGGGAGTCGAAGAGGTGCATTAGGAGACCGCTTTCGAGAAAGGTGGTCGGCCAAAAGCCAAGTGGTGAACAAACGACAAGTCGAAAAGAAGCAGACAGAACGAAGGAATTAGCCTGCGTTACTCCTCGTGGCCTAGATAGATAGGATTGAGATCAATGCACCTGTTTATGCAGTTGCTCTTAGTTTCCCATGCTTCCAAGAATAGTCTTTTCTTTTTGTTATTTTCTTTGTGTAGAGTTGTCACTCCATCCCAATCAATCATGTGTTGGTGTTCTGTAGTGTGTTTGTACAGGGCCGATTTCGGATCTTCTCGCCTAACTGCACGTTGGTGTTCTTGTACTCTAGTGGCTAATTTCTTTTGTGTTTCTCCTACGTATTCCGTGTCACAGTCCGTGCAGCCTATGCGGTAAACTACACCGGCCTGTTGTGTAGGTTCTTCAGTGTCTTTTACTTTGGTGAGATTTCTGTGTAAGGTGTTGAAGGGTTTGTGTGCTACTTGTATTCCTTTGTCACGTAAGACTCTTGCAGTAACCTCAGATGCTCCTTTGATATAGGGGATAGTGACTCTGGGTGTGATATGTGGTCTCTGTTGTGGGGTGTCGGTGGGTCGTGCTTTTGTCCATTTCCGTATAGTGCTGCTGGGATAGCCGTTGTTCCGGAAGACCTGTAAAAGGTGTTTTCTTTCGGCCTTCTTAGATTCCACAGAAGAACAGACTTTATCTGCTCTGTTCCATAAAGTCCTGATCACACTCCTTTTGTGGCAATCTGGATGGTAGCTATCAAAGTCCAACAGTCTATCTGTGTGTGTGGGCTTTCTGTAGACACTTGTACTAAGGGTGTCACCTTCGCGCTTGACGCAGACGTCCAGGAACGGCAGTTGGAAATCTTTCTCCAGTTCCATTGAAAATTGAATGGCCGGTTCAATACTGTTGATGTGACTGAAGAAAGGTTCTACGTCCTTGCTGTCCAAAATGGCGAACACATCATCGACGTATCTAGTCCACAGTTTAAGCGAAGAAGGTGCAGCACTTAGAAGTTGAGCTTCTAGTCGTTGCATCACTACTTCAGCCACCACAACTGAAATAGGCGATCCCATAGGTGTGCCCTTACGTTGGTGATAGGTGTGATCCCTGAAGCGGAAGTATGTGGAGTCAAGGCACAGGGAGATGAGTCCCATGAGTTCTGACAAGGAAAGTTTCTGGTTATCCAAGAATCCCCGGTTCTCCTCCATGGCCGACTTCAGCGCACTTTTTGCCAAATCTTGTGGGATGGACGTAAACATGGACTGAACATCGAAGGAGACCAAGACATCTCCTCTCCGTAAGTTAAGTCCTTTGATTTATAAGGAGTTCACAATCATGTGTCCATTATACCCCCTGAAGACGATTCCTGGACGGGAATCGAAACGTCGGGCAAATAAACCCTTTAATTTAATCTGGTGTTCATAGTTTTCCAATATGGATCCCAGATTCCAAATCTTCTCTTACACACACACACACACACACACACACACACACACACACACACACACACACACACACACACACACACACACACACACACATATATATATATGTATATATATATGTATATGTATACATTATCTACATTATTTCTCTGAAGAAGCCTATTTGTGCGAAACTGGTCAGAAATAAACTTGGATTCTGATTTATGTCTTCCTCACCCACCTTCACCAACCTGTCATAATGCCTCAACAAATTATATATATATATATATATATATATATATATATATATGTGTATATATATATTATATTATATATATATATATATTATATATATATACATATATATATGTATATATATATAAAGTTTATATATATATACAGTATATATACATATATATACATATGTATACATATATACATATATATATGTATATATATATACACATATATACATTTTAGTATATATATACTGTATATATATATATATATGTATATATATATATATATACTAGTTCTCTAACTGAGATACCTACTGACATGTATCTATACGCACACACACACACACACACACACACACACACACACACACACACACACACACACACACACCCACACATATATATATATATATATATACATATATATATATATATATATATATATATACATATATATATATATATATTTAGATATCAAATGACAGATGAGAGATTTTGGGCGATGGAAGTAAAATGAAGATGCTCTCGGAATAGTTTGTACTCTTACGTTACGACCACTTTGGTCTTCTTCAGAGTTTTCTACAGAAGGTTCTTAAATGTCACATTTTATATCACTCTTGAGGGGCCACTCGGTCAGGTTATAGCGTCCGGGAGGTGAACATTTGTCTGGTGTCTCAGCGAGTCTAGTACAAGGACACTTGCCACCTTTGATAAGCAGATGAATCCCTCTCTTCCATTAGTGTTTTCTTTTACGTTTATGTATGCAGCTTCAATCGTTTTTCTTGTTTTCTTTTCCTGACCTTTTCTGAGGACTTTGGCCTCTTTCCAATGAGGAAGGTGACCAAATTTGTCTGCATGTTGAACTAAGGAGTTGGACGTCCTGTGCGCTCTAAGGTCATTTCTATGTTCATATATACGTTTGTTTAAACCTTGGCTCGACTCGCCGAAATAGGAGGCTGAGCACCCTTTACAAGGAATCTCATAAACCACACTTAGCTCACTGATAGGACTTTTTTCTTGTCTTCTAACAATTCTCGCTATTTTGTTGGAGGAGACTTTGGCTGTTTTGAGTCCACCTTTCATTAGGAGTCGATCGATGTTCTCGGTGTTAAGCGCGCTGGGAACAGTTACCTAAGTGTATGTCTTCTCATTCTCGGATTTGTGGGCATTTGTCCTATTGTGGATTTCTTTGGCTTTTTTCCTCATCTTGCAAATTAGGCCACTAGGGTATCTCAGTTCTTTGAACGTTTTCGTAATATAATTGAGTTCATCTTCTAAAAATTCGCTACTACAAATTCTGTAGGCTCGAAGAAAGAAACCAATCAGAACTCCTGTTTTCACCCTCTTGCTATGACCCGAAAAATAATGGACAATATCATCTCTATTCGTAGGTTTTCTATACACTGCAAATTTTACCTCCCCGTTTGTCCTGTGAATCAGTGTATCAAGAAACGGCAGTTTGCCTTCTTTTTCTATCTCAATGGTGAACTGGATGTCTTTGTAGACACCATTGAGTCTCCTCAATTTATTTTCCACACTAGCAGAACTCGGTAAAATTGCGATGATATCATCCACATATCTCAACCATGTACTGCCTCTGCCCATGATGTTCATGTATTTGTCTGTTTCCAACATCTCCATGTATAGATTTGCTAAGATTGCCGAGACCGGACTTCCCATAGCGAGACCCCTAAGTTGTTTATATTCATTATTGTTAAATGTGAAAGACCTGAATTTGACGCACATTGAAATGAGTTTGATGTAATCCGTCTTAGGTACAGGAAGTTTACCGTCATCTATATTTGCAACAACTCTTTTGACAGCCTCTAATGCGCCCTCCACACTGACATTTGTGAATAAGGCTGTTACATCGTAACTGACTAATCTCTTATCAGTGAAATCTATTGTTTTAAGCCTTTCGATGAGGTCAGTCGAGTTCCTCAGGTGGGCTCCGCTTATAGAACCGAGGGTGTTAGAAAGAGGTTTGGCAAAAATCTTGGCCAAACCTCTTTCTAACACCCTCGTGACGTCATTAGTATGCGCCCCAGCACCGTAATGGGCGGACCTCCTAACGCTGGGTAACGCTTGCAGGTCATGGGCTTGTGTATTGAGATTTGGGGAAAGATCTTTTATGAATAAAGCCTCCAGGATAGGTAGTCTTCTCGAGTCTTGGTGTGTGGTTTAAAATTTGTGTGTTGTTGACCAAGGTTTCCCTTCGTAAGATGGTGTGGTATATTTGGAGTGACTCTTAGGAGCACCTGCTGTCAGATGGTATGACAGTCTACGCGACAGCTTCATGGTGGTCATACCAATATAGGATGAAGGTTGAGTTGCGCAGTCCCCAAGTTTAGATGTATACCTATATATAGCATGAGATCTCTGAAGATTATCGGTGATGGGCTTGTTGTTGTTCTTGATGAGTAGGCTTGATGTCTTCTTATTTGGGTAATATATGTTAAAAATAATTTTGGTGTCTGCGGAAGTCGGCTTGATGTTCCTTCTGATTATTTGCTTCATAATTCTCATCATCTTCCTTGTAAGCCGTGGAGAAGAATGATTTATAAAAATATATTAATGATATTTTTTGTTTTTTTGGTCATCTTCCTTTTTTAGGTACCACGGGTCCATTATCTTCGTAGTTATTCTTTCAAGGTCTTTGTTGGCAAATCCGTTGTTGCGGGGCCCTTTCCAACTCTGAGTGCACGGCCCTCCAGTTGCTGCAGTGTTGTGAGGGCTCTTCTAATAAAGGCACCTATTGTCGAATCCTTGTGCCTCTAAGGGCACTCGCTTGCTCCATTTAGGCAATGTCCTTGATTGGTGGATTTAACATAAACCGAGGTGTTGAAAGTTTCTTCTCCCTGTTTCACCAGAACATCAAGAAATGGGAGGAAACCTTCATCACTATGTTCGATGGTGAAACTAAGGCCAGAGGCTTCTTTTAATCGTCGTTGCAAGGTTTCAATCTGTTGGATGTTCTCGGTCATAACAAAAATGTCGTCATTGTATCGGCAGTATATTCGTGGTCTCTGTACCTCATCAAATACCTCTTCTTCAATACTGCCCATGAAAAATTTTGCAAATAGAACTCCTAATGGAGATCCCATGGCGACTCCATCAATCTGGCAATACTTGTTCCCCCTCGGGCAGGTGAATGGTGCTTCTTTGGTACAACATTCTAGCAGTTTCTTCATCACAGGTTCTGGTGCTGGGGCGCATACTGATGACGTCACGCACCGCTCAGCCAATGGGAGAACAGACCGTACGTAACCCGCAGCAATCCAGCCAATCACCATCCACCTTCCGTATATAAAAGTTCCTGATTTCCATAGAATCTTCATTACTTCATTGCAGGGTAAGCCCGACCTGGTGTTCTCCAACAGCCGTGCTTTCTTCCTCAACTCTACTATCTCACCCGGTGCCCCCACCTTCTCAGACCACATACCCTTAATCCTTCGCATCTCCACCTCACCCATCCTTATCCCCAGTGAGCCTCGGTTACGTTACAGTCTGGCCGACTGGAAAGGTTTCAAAAACACATTCACGACATACACCAACACAAACATGAACAACGCTCCACATACGGCGATAGAGCAGGAATGGCGCTCACTTACAAAGCTTGTCAAAAACGCTGTAAAAAAAAAGCATTCCTAGTACAAAACACCGAAAGGTTGCCACGTTCACCGCTTCTATGCGCACTAACAGACTACGCATTGCACTACAGAACAGATTTACAGATCTATTACAAGCACCCCTAGAGGCCCGTGTCGCCATCCTACGAGACATGCACTGGCTACAGAGTAGCCTGAGGAAGTCCCTCTACATCGATTCACATCGTGAGGAGGAGCAACTGATGGCCTCGCTCTCCGGCGCCTGTGAGACGGACCCTTCCAAGTTCTGGAGGACCCTCAAACGTCAGCTGGAGGAGTGCTCTGTGCCTCCACCCAAGGTCATCAACCATCTTAACCACTCTGCACACTCCCCCCAACACCAAGCTGACCTTCTGGCGTCAGCATGAAGTGAGGTCTTTAAACCCCATCCTGTGCAAGAGCCACATTGCTTTAGCACCTTGCACAGTGTTAACTCCTTCATTAACAGATGTAGTGACCTCATTCCCGACGAGGACTGTTGATCTCTCTCAGTTAGATGAAGATGATCCCCTTATCTGCCCCATCGTTTTGGAGGAGGTAAAGGGGGTTGTCTCTGCTTTAAAACTAAAATCCCCTGGCCCCTCAGGCATCGATGCACACATATTCAAACGTATGCCAGACAACATAATCTCACTAGCCTCTGGGTACTTCCCACAACTATTCAAGGCCTCCCACACCATCCTCATTCCTAAACCCCAGAAACCCGCCTCCGCCCCCCTTTCATACCGGCCGATCTCCCTTGTGGAGTACTTTGGTAAGGTGTTTTGAGCACGTCCTATGCCGCCCGCCTGACCGTGTACCTAGAGACGGAGAATGTGGTGAGGGATTGCCAATTTGGTTTTCGGCCGGGGCGTGGTGCAGAAGACGTAATATCCATGATCACTCAATGGGTTCAAAGACCGCCAGACGGTCGCCCTGGTAAGGCCATTTTGGTTTGTAAGGATGTGGAGAAGGCATTCGATACTGTCTGGCATGAAGGCCTTAAGTACAAATTGTACCACAGTTTCGACTTTGTCCTGCCGTTCACAAGGTTGGTCTGTAACTACCTGGACAACAGGACAACAAGAATAAAGTGGCGGGGCTGTCCGTCCCAGCCTTTTGTGCCGAGGGGTGGAGTACCGCAAGGGTCAGTCCTTGCCCCCACTCTGTACAATCTATATACGATTGACCTGCCAGAGCCAGCTTATCCGCGCAACCAGGCTCTAACTCTTTCATATGCGGACGACACTAACCACATCAGCAGACACAAAACGCTGCAGGGAGCGTTACACGTAATGCAAAACTTCCTAGACGGGGCACACACGTGGGAGCAACAGTGGCGCATTAAGACCAACGCGTCGAAATGCAATGCTGTATACTTCTGCTGCAAGCGAACCAACAGAACAATCACAAACACTCCTCTTAAAATAAACAACACAAATATCCCAGTGAAGGACCATACCCGTGTGGTGGGTAGCACACTTGATAGTGGCCTTACCTGGACCCCACACTTCCGCAAGCAGGGAGCGAAGGCTAGGGCTGTGCTGGGAAAGCTAAGACGCTTCAAAACTGCAACACTGACCACCAAACGTCGATTGTACCTAGCCCTCGTCAGACCGATTCTATGCCAGTCCCCGGGACTAAGCCAGCTGACATGTCCCACTAATAACTACGAGCATCAGAAGGTTCAGAATGCCACTGTCAAGTTCATCACCGGTTCGCGATGGAGCGACTTCAGAACCACTGAGTCTCTACACCGAAATTCCAACATCCGTCCACTCAACCAACGCAAACACTAACTTCACTCAAGACACCTAGAGAAACTGCACGACAGACTCAAACACCTGATACAACACATTACACCTAGACCACACCGTACAGACTGTCAGCTGCGCCCGTCCCACGTGCGGTGTACACGATAAGACGTGTATAACCGTACCTATTGATAATAGCAATAAGGATGAAATAATAATAGTAATAATAATATTGCATGTAGCCCAATAACTGACAGGCTACAAACATATAAACCTCAAACCCAACCTGGGGAAAAGCAGGAGAGCTCATGCCTTACCTGCTGCTCATCAGGAACGCGCTCTACACGCGGGAAGTGAAATCTACTCACTTCCCGTAAGATACACACACACACCTTTCACGAACAGAGCCACGACCCACGCACAAACATCTACACCTATTTTTTCTTCGACTAAAATTCGCTTCCTTTCGAACTTTCTCTTAAACTACATCTCATTTCAGTTTACCTCCCACAAAAGATTTTTCCGTTTTTCCACCTTTCTCTACTACTACGCCTCCTACCATTTTCTAAACTTTTGTTGGTGATATGATCTGATCTTCCTCCCGGCGTCAGCGCCGCCGTCCAAGCTCCCAGTCCAGTTCTCCTGAGCCACGACCACCAACAAGCCTCTAATCGCTCGCAAATCGCCCGGTGGCAATACCCCTCTTTTATACGCTACTATCTTTTCATTTTCTTACAGACATTCTTCCCCTCCCACAAAAACCGATCCCGCGTAAGCGGGTGGTCTTTCCTAGGAATTCAGAATTCAGAATTACTTCAATTGCCACTGAAGAAGCACCAGGAGGTGCGAAAACACGTTTTGGCTTTCGACTATGCCTATTTCTATATCATGGCAGAGAAGATTGACAAAAAGCTTTGTCACAATATGCTTGCCATTTCATTCAATATATATGTATATATACATATATATATAAAATATATATATACATATATATATATATGTATACATATTATATTATATATATA
Source organism: Oratosquilla oratoria (assembly GCF_046742065.1). NCBI lineage: Eukaryota > Metazoa > Arthropoda > Malacostraca > Stomatopoda > Squillidae > Oratosquilla > Oratosquilla oratoria. The sequence continues at coordinate 35,200,092 of NC_134782.1, forward strand.
TACATACATATATATATATATATATACATACATATATATATATACATACATATATATATATATACATACATATATATATATATATATATATATACATATATATATATATATACAGTATATATATACTAATATATATATATATATATACAAATATATATATATATATACATATATAAATATGTATATATATTATATATATATATATATATATATACATATACTAGACCACTCGTGACCCATTGGGTCAAATAAAATCTTAAGTGGCTCCTCTTTTTAAAGCAGGTTACTATTAGCTTAAGACTTACCAGTTGCGTGCGGTCCTCGTGCTCTCTCGTAGGAAAGTAAAACTGGATACAGGTGTTCTCAAGAAATTAAATATGGAGAGCCTCCTTAATTACGCTTATGTTATGTCACGTCTCGTCATTCCACTCCCAATCCCACTCCCACTCCCGATCTCACTCCCACTCATTATCATTCAGGGAAGTCCCAAGGGACTTGAGAGAATAGCAACGTTTTTAAACATAAACTTTATGATAGATATGCTATGTCACTATCACCGTATAGTATAAATCACGGAAAATAAGTTTCTATATCAAAATTGAGTATAATTTAGAGCTCTTACCTCTATTCAGTAGACGAAGGCAGTGACTTGATTAGTTATAAGAGGTGAAAATGCAGAAGATTGTGACGTTCATGTCGCCATTGCTTGGAAAAACTACGACATAGACATAGACATAGACATAGAAGGGTCCCGGAAGAGGCTATTAAGCCTGTGACTCCGGCTCTAAATGACTAAAACTTAGGTCATCTGGGGTCTAGTGGTCACTGTGGTCTAGGTGTTTGTTACTTATTTGAGCTGTGGCAATCGAATATTTGTTCTTGATGTTTCCATACACTATCCAATCTCTTTTCAAAACTCACAACTGAATTTGCATTCACAACATGATCAAGAAGGACTATTCCAGTTGTTCATAACACGACTGCAGAAAGTGAATTTCCTGATGTCCAATCTTGGGCGCTGCTTGTAGATCCTCTTTGTGGGTCCTCGAGTCACTGAACCGGCAAGTTCAATAAAATAATCCCCTGCCCACTTCACTATCATATAAATTGTTCACAATTTTAAAGGTTTCTATCATGTCCCTCTTGATCTACGGTATGATAGTGTAGGAAGGTCTAATTTCCTCAATCGTTTCAGGGGTAAGGCAAAATCCTTCAGGGCTTAGGGACCAACATTGTTGCTCTTCTTTGAACTGCTTCCACAGCCTCAATGTCCTTTTTCTTGTATGGACACCATACCTGATTAGCGTATTCCAAATGTGGTCGGACTAGTGCAGTGTATA
>NC_134782.1:35216931-35219431 GCF_046742065.1 Oratosquilla oratoria
TACTCCAACTCCAACTCCTACACCTACTCCTACTCCTAGTCCTACTCCTACTCCTACTCCAACTCCAACTCCAACTCCTACTCCTATTCCCATTCATACTTTTGTTCCTACTTCTATTCCTACTCCTACTCCTACTCCTATTCCTACTCCTATTCCCACTCCTACTGCTACTTCTCCTACTCCTACTCCTATTCATATTTCTCCTCCTACTCCTACTCCTATTTCAATTCCTGCTACTCCTCCTATTCCTACTAACTACTTCTCCTACTAACTACTACTCCTAGAACCACTATCACTATCACTATCACTACTTCTACTACGACTACGACTACCTCTACGCTACCGCTGCCACTACCACTTCTACTTCTCCCTCTACACTTGCTGCTGCTGCTGCTGCTGCTGGGCAGGACCCCCGCCACAGCATGGAATGGGGGCCAATAAAACGATTGTGCGAAGGACAGCAAAATTGCCACCCCCTTTTTCATTCACGAAACAGCTTCTTACGGATGGAGATGGAGGTGGAAGAGGAGGTGGAGGAGGTGGTGGTGTTGGTGGTGATGTTGGTGGTAGTGATGGTAGGATTAATGGTGAATATGCTAGTAATGTTAGTAGTGTTAACAGTGGTGGTGATGTTATATTGGTGACAGTAAATGTGTATGTGGTGGTAGTAATACTGGTGGTAATTATACTTCTATTACAACTACTACTACTACCACCACTAATTACTACCACCACTACTAACTATTCCTACAGCAGCAGTTGTGTAGTCTAACTACCCTGCTACAGCCACAACTACAAATACGCTGTATGAAACGAGTCCTTTAAAGATCATAATGACATCTAATTTGCCTACATTAACAACCTTACCACCCCCTCTGCCTTCCATACATCGACCAGTCCACTAACCAGTCTTCAACGGAATTTCAGAGGCCGAGAACACGCTGAGGGGCAATTAACGACCTTATATTTAAAGAGAATATGGCCTAGGGTTGGCTGTCACGAGGCCCTGAGACGCTTAAGCGTCCAAGAAGACGCATGCCAAACTAGCGCGACATGACGTCATAAACATGTCAGTGAAGTCCGACGGACACTCAATACGCCATAGATTTATTCATTTCTGATCTACGGTGATGTGGTTTTCGACGGTGTTATTCAGAAGAGCGTTAACCTAAGAACCAAGAGGAATTAGATCGGTCCAGATCCTATTTCGTACCCAAAAGAGAAGGGGGAGGAGGAGGAAGAGGAGAAGGAAGAGGAAAAGGGGGAGGAGGAGGGAGAATAGAAGGAAGAGGAGAGGAAGGAGGAGAAAGAGAAGGAAAAAAAGAGGGAGGAGAAGAAAGAAAAGGAAGAAGAGAGGGAGGAGGAGGAAGAGAAGGAAGAGGAGAGGGGGAGGAAGAGGAGGGGAGGAGGAAGAGAAGGAGGAGAAGGAAGAGGAAGAGGGGGAGGAGGAAGAGGAAGAGGGGAGGAGGAGGGAGAAAAGAAGGAAGAGGAGAGGGAGGAGGAGAAAGAGAAGGAAGAAAAGAGGGAGGAGGAGAAAGAGAAGGAAGAAAAGAGGGAGGAGGAGAAAGAGAAGGAAGAAAAGAGGGAGGAGGAGAAAGAGAAGGAAGAAGAGAGGGAGGAGGAGGAAGAGAAGGAAGAGGAGAAAGAGGAGGAAGAGGAGGGGAGGAGGAAGAGGAGGGGAGGAGGAAGAGGAAGGGAGGAGGAGGAAGGGGGAGGAGAAGGAAGAAGAGGAGAAGGAGGAGGAGGAGGAAGAGAAGGAAGAGGAGGAAGAGAAGGAAGAAAAGAGGGAGGAGGAAGAAGAGGGGAGGAGGAAGAGGAGGGGAGGAGGAAGAGGAGGGGAGGAGGAAGAGGAGGGGAGGAGGAAGAGGAGCGGAGGAGGAAGAGGAGGGGAGGAGGAAGAGGAGCGGAGGAGAAAGAGGAGGGGAGGAGGAAGAGGAGGGGAGGAGGAAGAGGAAGGGAGGAGGAAGAGGAGGGGAGGAGGAAGAGGAGGGGAGGAGGAAGAGGAGGGGAGGAGGAAGAGGAGGGGAGGAGGAAGAGGAGGGGAGGAGGAAGAGGAGGGGAGGAGAAAGAGGAGGGGAGGAGGAAGAGGAGGGGAGGAGAAAGAGGAGGGGAGGAGGAAGAGGAGGGGAGGAGAAAGAGGAGGGGAGGAGGAAGAGGAGGGGAGGAGGAAGAGGAGGGGAGGAGGAAGAGGAGGGGAGGAGAGGGAAAAAGAAGAGGAGGAGGAAGAGAAGGAAGAGGAGGGGAGGAGGAGGATGAAGAGTAAGTGATGGAGGAGGAGGAGGAAAGGAAGGGGAGATGGAGAAAGAGAAAGAAGAGAAGGAGGAGGAGGAGGATAAAGAGGAAGAGAGAGAAGAGAAGGAAGAGAGGGAGACATCAATGTTGTCGTCTTCGTTATGGGAGGAGAAAGAAAGGAGGGGGATGAAGATGAGGAGGACGAGGATTAGGATGAGGAGGGAGGAGGAAGAGAAGAGGGAGAGGGGAGGAAGGTGGATGAGGGTCA
>NC_134782.1:35226931-35229431 GCF_046742065.1 Oratosquilla oratoria
CTAATAATAAATGAAAATCAGACAGACAAATTATAACAAAACAAAAACAAATAATATAACATAAATTATAATAATTACAGCATCTTACTTAGGTATTTATCTAAATGATTCTTAAAGCTTCGAACTGAACTACATTGCACTACCTGTGCAGGAAGTTTATTCCATTCATTAACTACACGGTTGGCAAAGTTGTTTCTACCTACTTCCAAATTGAATCTATTTCCGGACAGTTTGAGACCATTGTTTCTTGTCTGATTCTCATTCAATGTGAAAATTTGGTCACTTTTGATGTTGTCAATTCCCTTTAAAATCTTAAAGACCTGTATCAAGTCACCTCTGAGTCTACGCTTTTTTAGGGAAAACAGATTCATGTGCTTAAGTCGATTTTCGTATGATTTATTTTTGATATTTGGAATCAGTTTTGTGGCTCGCCGTTGTACTTTTTCCAGTCTGTCAATGTCTTTAATGAGATTCGGTGACCATACGGAAACAGCATATTCCAAATGTGGACGAACTAACGATTTATATAGCTTGTTAATGAGTGATGGACTTTTGAAATCAAAAGATCGCGCAATCAATCCCAGAATCTTATTTGCTTTCTCAGAGGCTGAAATACACTGCTTGGATGATTTGAGGTCGTTACTGATAATTACGCCGAGATCTTTTTCATTCCCCTCTTCCCCAAAGCCCCCTTCACCCCATCCATCCACCTCATCCTAGGACGTCCTTTCATGTTCACTCCCTCCACATCTGCCTTCCATACCTCTTTTACTAGTCTTTCTTCACTCATTCTTTCCATGTGTCCAAACCATCCTAATACTCTTTCATCAACTCTATCTCCCACCACCCTTTTCAACTCCTGGTCTCCTCCTCACCTCCTCATTTCTCACTCTATCCAGCCTAGTAGCCCCCATCATACTTCTCAGACACCTCATCTCAAACGCATTCAAACTACTTCTCTCTTCCTTTTTTATGTTCCATGTTTCTGCCCCATACAGTGCTGTTAGCAACTCCCTAAAATATTCTGCCCATCTTCTCCTTACTGCCTTCTCTTCCATTATCATCTCTCCATCTGCACCTTTTACCTTTATTTTTTACTTGATTCGCCTCCTCTTCCTCTCATAATTTCTTTCCAAAACATCTTTTTATTGCTCTTCAAAATTTTTGTCATACTCTTACCCCATTTCACATCTGCTCTCCTCTTTGCCTCCTTTACCTTTTGCTTTACTTCTCTTTTCTTTTCTTTGTACCTCTCATATGACTCCCTCGTCCTATTTTGTAACCAAACTGTGAAAGCTCGCTTCTTCTCTTCTACAACTTTCTTTGTTTCCTCATCCCACCATTCACTACCCTTCCTTCTATTTCCTCCTGTCCTTCTTGTTCCACACACCATCCTTGCACACTTTGTGACTCCCTCCTTGAACCATCCCCATTCCTCCTCCACACCTAGCTCTACTCTATCCTTCACTCCCTCCCACTCCTCCTTCAGCTTCTTCTTGTACTCCTTCTCCTTTTCCTTTTCATTTAAAGAGTTCACTCTAAGCACCTCTCTACCTTTTGTCCCTTTCCTCTTCCTCCATCTATCCTCCACTCTCAACTTACCTTCCACCGAAAAATGATCTGATATTCCCCCACCCTCTCCCCTTAGCACATGTACATCCTTAACTCTTCCTATCATAATCCTATTTACCACTACATAGTCCATTAACGCTCTATTTACCACCCTTCCCTCCACCACCCTCTCCCATGTGTACTTATGCTTGACTTTCTTCCGAAACACTGTATTTGCTATCATCAACTCTCTTTCTAGACACATTTCCACCATCAACTCTCCACTACGATTCTTTCCTGGAACTCCACATTTCCCAACCAATCCATCAATTGGATCATTTCCTACCCTAGCATTAAGATCTCCCAGTACTATTACATTGATATTTCTCCTTAATTCCTCTATGCACTCATTTAGATCTATCCAAAAAGCCTCCCTTTCTTCTACGCTCTTCTCACTGCCAGGCCCATATGCACTTACAAAAACCCACATCTCCTTTTCCAGTTTCACCTTCATCCACATTGTCCATGAGCAAACCTCCTTCCACTTCACTACACGTTTACCTATCTCTTCACTTGCTAGTATAGCCACCCCTTCCCTCCCTCTCCCTCTCTTCACTCCTGATACCCTCCCACTTACATTCACAAACTTACACTCGCCCTTCCCTTTCAGCTTAGTTTCACTCAAAGCCAACACAACCATCTTTCTTCTCACAAACATACTACCTATCTCTTCCCTTTTACTCTCATCTGTACCACATCCACGCACATTAAAAGACCCAAACCTTAGGGTGCTGGTCGGAAAACTCCCAGACCCTCATATGCTTTTTCTTTTTCTTTTAGGAATTTCCCCTGTGGCAAGGAGAAGGATGCCTAGTCCCAATCCCCGTCCCTTTCTTCTCGCCTCTTTCAATCCAAGTGGAAATACTTGGTGGCAGTATTGTTTTCCCCC
>NC_134782.1:35234431-35236931 GCF_046742065.1 Oratosquilla oratoria
GAAGAGTGAAAAGAAGAGGAGGAAGAGGGAAAAGAAGAGGAGAAAGAGGGAAAAGAAGAGGAGGAAGAGGGAAAAGAAGAGGAGGAATAAGAAAAAGAAAAGGAGGAAGGGGAAAAGAAGAGGAATAAGGAAAAAGAAGAGGAGGAAGGGGAAAAAGAAGAGGAGGAAGGGGAAAAAGAAGAGGAAAAAAGGGAAAAAAGAAGAGGAGGAAGGGGAAAAGAAGAGGAAGAAAAAAAAAGAACAAGAAGAAAAACAAAACGAAAAACAAGAAGAAAACAAAAAGAAAAACAAGAAGAAAAACAAGAAGAGAAACAAGAAGAGAAACAAGAAGAGAAACAAGAAGAAAAACCCGAAGAAAAACAAGAAGAAAAACCCGAAGAAAATCCCGAAGAAGAAGAAGAGGAAGAAGAAGAAGAAGAAGAAGAAGAAGAAGAAGAAGAAGAAGAAGAAGAGGAAGATAAAATACAATAAGATAAAAAATAAGAAAAAGAGTAGAGAAAGAAAATAAATAAAGTAAAATAAAAAGTAAAGGAAAAGAAGAAGAAAAAGTAAGAGAAGAAGAAAAAAAGAAGAAATAGAAAAAAAGAAGAAATAGAAAAAAGAAAAAAGAAAAAGAAGGAGAAGAGGAAGAAGAAGAAGAAAAAGAAGAAGAAGAAGTTGTGTGTGTGCTTGTGCGAACTCATGCTTACGCAAACACGAACTCGCAGAGGACCCGAGGCGGAGACCCAAACGGGGAGACACAAACAGTTCCTGAATCCCTCCCTCCCTCCCTGCTCTCCCCTTCCCCCTCCCCTTCCCCTTCCCGCTCCCCCTTCCTCCTCCCCCTTACTCCTCTACCTTCCTCCTCCCATTTACCACTACCCCTTCCCTCTCTCCCTTTCCCCTCGCCCCTGCTCCTCTCCCACTTCTCCCTCCCTTCACTCTCCCTCCCCCTCCCACTACCTCCCCAAGTCCCCGCTCCCCTCTCCGCTCCCCTCTTCCCTTCCCTCTTCCACCAGCTCCCCCCCCCCCTCCCAAGAGGACTCGGCAGTGAGTCCGCCTCCCACAGGACATTTGCATAGGAAATGCCCGATTGCAGTATCGGGGCACTGCAATCACTGGCAAATTTCATAAAGTATCACGAAGTGAAACGAATCGTGATGTAGTTTTCTAGAACAAGGAACACGGCATCGAGTTTTGTACCTTGTTGAAGAGATTTTAACTTCTTTTCGTTCAACTGAACGAAGGAAATGGATGCATGTTGTGAGAGCAGTTGTGTTTATTGTATACTATTACCTACGGAAGATCCTTTGATTATGAAGTGTTTCATGTATAACATTTATGAGTATTGTATTTGCTGGCGTATAAGACGAGCTTTTTTATTTCTAAATGTATCACAAAACTACCCTGCGTCTAATGCGGCCAAATTACGGATGCACAGATTCGCACATTTTCCATACAAAGCCACTTTAAAACATCTCTCAATAAATGTATGAAGAAACATACAATTTTTCCCGCAAAATATCCATGTAAAATTGGGGCTGCGTCTAATGCGAGGATGTATTTTTTTTCTACGACGGCAAATAAGGTATTTAATTTGTTTTTCTGTTTCTTATTTATCCTACAAGAACATTCTTTTGTAAATACATTTTCACCTCTGAAATGGTATTTAGTTTTTTGGATTTTCTTTTCTATCATTTTGAATAAGTAGAAGGCGAGGAGCATACAACAGGAGACGCTTCGCTGTGACCAAAGCCTTCATCATTGTCCTATTATGCTCTTGGACTGCTGGGGTAGGTAGCAACTACTGCTGGGGAAAGGAGAGCGGGATTCGAACCTGCGACTAGGAAGATGCAAGACCAACACGCTTCCGATTGCTAAGAGAATAGGGATGAAAGATGATAAGGGACATGGAACTGCCTAGTGTAGGCCTTATGGTCTCTTGCAGTCTCCTCCATTCTTATTTTGTTATGTTCTTATTCTTGATTTAAAGTAAGTTTACCCTCTGAGAGTAAGAAATATATGATGAGGGTAATATATCATATCTAAGTATTTTGTATCAATTCTGCTATAAACTGTCTTGCTTGCTACATATTATATAATTAATTATGTTTTTTATATTTCACTCCCTATTCTTTAAATCAAGGTTTATTTTGTTTAGCAAACTTCATACCAATGATGTTTTTGTTTTTGTTTTTGTGTGTGTGTGTGTGTGTGTGTGTGTGTGTGTGTGTGTGTGTGTGTGTGTGTGTGTGTGTGTGTGTGTGTGTGTGTGTGTGTGTTTTAGGGCTCCCGGCTTCGCAGGTCCCTGCTTTGCAGGGGGGCTCGGCCTTCGGCGCATATTCAATATTCCTCTGCAGAACTTTTACCTCCTTTTTTCATCTTCTCGTCTTTAGAAAGACTAAAAATAACCAATGAGCGTGCAAAATAACTTTTACCACTCCATTGATAAAATGTTAAAATTTGGTTATTTTAGAAAATGAGATTTTTGAAATATCATTTGCTATATATACAGTACTAA
>NC_134782.1:35244431-35281931 GCF_046742065.1 Oratosquilla oratoria
GGGGAAGATCAGAGGATGGGAGAGAGGGAGGGGACGGTGAAAAGGAATGGAACGCGAGGAGAAAGAAGTAGGAAGAGAACGAGGAGGAGGAGGAGGGGAAGAGGAGAGTGAGGAGGGGAGGAGGAGAGGGACCAGGAAGAGAAAGAGGAGTAGGAAGGAGAGACAATTAATAGTAGGAGGGAGTGGAGGCTGAGGAAGAGGCGGAGGCGAAGGAGGAGGCGGAGGAAGCAGAGGAGGAAGAGGAAGAGGAGGAAGAGGAAGAGGAGGAGGGAGGAAGAGGAGTAGGAGTGGAAAAAAAGAGGATTAACTAAGGAGATGTCAAGAGTATTAATTTGATTTTTTTTTTTTTTGCGCAAAGAAGTTATTTAATAGTTTTGATGATTTTCTGGTAATTTTATTCAGCTGAGGGGAAACTTTGCTGGCAAGATGTCAAGGTATTATTGTCTTAGCCTCTCTGACTTAACTGACGACATGTAAATAGGACAGAAATATCACAAATTGATATTTTTCATTTTAGTCCAAGAAACTAGAGTCTACTTGGATGAGACCTCACTGGGAGGCGTGATCATGCTATTGGTTTCTTCCTTAAGACCAACACTTGGGTTCCTTGGCTCATGGGGAGAGCCTTTGGCGGATTGCAGATGGTCAGGGTGTGGGCCACGGTCGGTTCGAGTTGACAGTTGACGCCAACGGGCATTTTGTTTTCCCAAAGAAGCTACTTGAACACCACTTCGAACGTGGTCGCTTCGTTGACCTGGATGAGTTCGAATTCGAGGTCATCCTGTCCGTTGATGATACTGGAGAGGCACTTGAATGTGTTGATGTTGTCGTAAGCGGTGCTCACTAGGGGGAGAACTTGTTCACTGCTGACTATGTTTCCATGAGCATGCAGGTGCTCCTTCTTGTACTCTGACGGGAACTGTGGCATCAGGTTAATGCTCGATGAGTTCCAGAACTTGAATGTTACCATAGAGTCCTCAAAATGAAAGTGGAGTCTGTTTCCAAGTATGATGACATCGAGGTCCTCAAAGCGGTCGAACTCTTTGTTCCTCGAATCAAGTACTATTATTGATTTGATCTCTTTCTTGTTCTTGATCATCGTCTCCCATTCTGTCTTGGTATTACCGATGATCTTCGAACTCTCATTCATGCGGTGACCAATATCTCCGCTCTCTTCTTCACCGCCAGCATGCAAAATCACGAGATCTTTTGGTTCTAAAACCGTACTTAGGTTTACTTTTTGCTTCAAGGGTGCTAAGGGTGTAATGTCTTTGGCTGAAGGAATGGTGCTCTTTGAAGCTGCCACGAATACTCCCGTTGCTCCGATGGGGTATTCCCTGGGCAGAAGCTTGACTTCGTCCCCAGATCGGTACCCTAAGAGGAGAGTACTCTACTTTGTGAAGTAGTACCACGCAAGGTCCTAAAATGAACCAGCCCTTTCGGGTTTTCCTTCCATCAACACCATCGTCTCGCTTCTTCTGTAGAGCGAGTCCTTGTTCTCAAAGGTCACCTCGTCCTTTTTACGGGTGGGTTCAGGTTTACTAAGGTCGGAGAGTAGAGAGGCCGCCCCTCTCGCTAGTCCGTTGTGTAGTAGAAGGGAGTTAGTGACACCCTCATGACTGATGACACAGTCCTTATCTCCCCACGAACTCAGTTCGGTAATGCAAGACATGGTCTCTCGATGGGACACACATACGATCATTCTGATTCTGCTGTCGACAGTTTTAATATTGGCTACCAGAAAGATTGCTGATTTGTCGGCGGTTACAGTATCACAGCCAGATCTCGGGTCAGAAAAGATAATAATACAATTTTCATATTTCTGTCTATGCCCAATCAATTTTTTGACTAAATGACGATCAAACAGAGTACCATCCACAAGAGACACATTCCAGAACTTATTGACAACCTTAATGAGGTCTTCTGTAATATCATCCTTAACAACTACTATGTCCACGTCATTGTTTTTCCTGTTTGAGTGACAAAAGTCTTCAAGGAAATCCATTAAGTAACTGGCCGAAAACGCCCCTGAAACAACGACTCGACGCTTGGCCATCTTTATCTTCGGCGAGTGCAAGTACATCGACACTAAAGAGGAGATAGTTGACGAGATGTCGTCGAACTTGGACGCGAAGTAGGCAATACAAGCCATGATGACGAAACACGTCGCCACTCGACCAGCCATAGTGGTTGGGGATATGTCACCATACCCGACAGTCGAAAGAGTAACGACCGTGAAATATATATATTCCCAATGTTGTTTTACCTTGACATCTTTCCCGTCAGCTCCTTTATGTACATTGTAGTTTGTAGACCATTCCTCACAGGTATGAAGCAAGCCAGCAATCAAAAGAACACTAAGTAAAATTTTAAGTATAACTTTCATTACCTCAGAAGCTTTTGAGCCCATAAGCTTGTGCATGATACTCTGAAAAGTGTCTTGGAAATCAGACGTGAAACATCTGTAGAGTATGAGGAACTGGAAAGCATATACATATCTCCCAAAGCACAGACCTGCAAGACTCTATCCAAAGTTCCAGAATTCTATGAATGTATGTACCACTTGTATGTGAGCGTTATGAGCTATCCATATTATGAATGTCTTTGCAAAGAATAACAGGTTGATGATAAGCATGACCCATTCCATCCAAGCATTAGGCTAGAACCAGCTGGCACAGTTTTCCAGGCTTCCATAGTCGCGCCCAACTAGAATAAGGTGGATGATGGCACTAACAACGGTGAGGACAAAGAACACAGCTCTGAAGATCCTGTTATCTAAGATTCGCTGGCAAAGGGTCGTGCCTCGGGTCAGTGCAGAGGCTAAGAAGTAGCCTAGAAACTGGAGGACCGTCATAACGACAAGTCCCATCCATACTGCACCAATTACGACAATATGACCCTTTTGTGTGTCATCTCTGCAGAACTCAAAGTCATTTGTCGTCATAGTTCCCCCTAGAGATTTCTTACTCAAACCGACGTGGACCCAACGTCCTTGCCGAAGGTGACAAAGGACGAGGAAGTCAAAGATGGCCAAGTTAGGTGAAGAAGGGATTCGTAAAGTAACCGAAAGGGCATTTCTTTACGTCGAAAGAATAGAATGTTCACAGACACTTCCTAAATGTGCATTACTCCTTGTGTCATAATTGATCAACTTTGCTTTAAAGACCTGAAACGATCTCACTAAGCTTATTGACTTAAGCAACTTAATCCCTTCAACCTTGTGAATAGTCTTCTGGTTAGCGTCAGGTGGTTTTATTCAGCCAGGAACATCACGTGCCCTGAAACGGCTCACAATTTCTGGAGAGCCATCGTTAGAAAAAAAAAAAAAAAAAAAAAAAGAAAGAAAAGGAATTTAGTATAATGGCTGATAAAACCACCCAATAATGTATTTTCGCTTGTTAGTTTTCGATTGAATTAAAACAATTTTAAAAACAGTCAAGCTGAGGGGACGTGTGTACAACGTATGTGTGACGTGTGACGTGTGTGTGTGTGTGTGTGTGTGTGTGTGTGTGTGTGTGTGTGTGTGTGTGTGTTTTGTGCGTGTGTGTGTGTGTGTGTGTGTGTGTGTGTGTGTGTGTGTGTGTGTGTGTGTGTGTGTGTGTGTGTGTGTGCGCGTGTGTGTTTGTACGTGCGTGCGTGCGTTCTCTCTCCTACTTCCTCTCTCACACTCTTTCCTATTCTCAATTCCTCTCACTACTATTCCCTCACCAACTCTCCCACCATCTCCTTCTCCCTCTCCCACTCTCACTCCCTCTTCCATTCCCACTCCCTCTTCCATTCCCACTCCCTCAACTCCCTCTCCACTCCCACTCGTTCTACTATGTCCATTCACACTCCTTCAGCTTCCATTTCCACTCTCTCTCCTAGTTCATCTCCCACTCCCACTCCCTCATCCACTCCCACTCCCTTTCTCACTCCCTCCCTCATTCCCAATCTTTCTCTCAGTCGTACCTCCTCCCTTATTAATTACCACTCCCACTTACCTTCTCTCACTCCTTTTCCCAGTTTCACTCCCTGCCCATCTTTCATTCCCATTCCATTCCTAACTCCCTGTCCCACTCCCACTCCCTCTCCCACTTCTACCATCTGTCTCACTCCCACTCTTCCTACTTCCACTCCCACCTCTCGTATCCAAACTCCTTCTGACGCTTCCTCTCTCATTCCCATTCTCGCCCATTCCCACTCCCTCCCCACTACTACTACTCCCACTCCCACTCCCACCCCTACTCCCTCTGTAACTCCTCCCACTACCACTGACTCTCCCACATCCTCTCCTTCTATTCCAAGTCCCACGCCAACTCCTTCACTCACTACTACTCCCATGCCCTCTCCCACTTCTTTTCCCACTCCCATTCCCTTAAATACTCCCTCTATCACATTCTTATACACTCCCACAGCCAGTCCTTCATGCACTCCCTTCCCTACTTGCATTCCTAGTTCCATCCTTACTCCCACTACTGCTTTCTCTCCCACTCCTTCGCCCTCTTCCACTCCCTCTCCCATTCCCTCTCCCATTCCCTCTCGCACTCACTCTCGCACTCCCTCTTCCACTCCCACTCCCTCTCTCACTCCCTCTTCCACTTCCACTCTCTCTCCCGCTGCCACTCTCTCTCCCACTCCCTTTTCCACTCCCTCTTCCACTCCCTCTTCCACTCCCTCTTCCAGTCCCTCTCCCATTCCCTCTCGTACTCACTCTCGCACTCCCTCTTCCACTCCCACTCCCTCTTTCACTCCTTCTCCCACTCCCACTGGTACTCTCTCTCCCACTGCCACTCTCTCTCCCACTCCCTCTCCCACTCGCTCTCCATTCTCCCTCTCCTTGATCCACTTCCTCTCCCACTCCCCTCCTATTCCCTCTCCTAGATCCATTTCCTCTCCCACTCCTACTCTCTCTCCCATTCCCTGTACCACATCCACTCCCACTCCCTCTATCACTCCCATTCTATCTACTCCCACTTTCTCTACCTCACGCACTCCCATTCACTCTTCCACACCCACTCCCACTCCCTGTACCGCACCCACTCCCACTCTCTGACACACCCTCTCCCACTTTCTCTCTTCCTCCCTTTCTTTTTCCACTCCCCCATCGCTCTCCCTCCTCCTCGTCCTCCTCCTCTTCTTCCTCTTCCTCCCACTGACCCTACATCCTTCTCCTTCTCCCTTCCTTCTCCACCTCCTTTTCCCCTTCTCCTCCTCCTCCTCCTCCACTTCCTCCTCCTCCTCCTCCTCCTCCACTTCCTCTTCCTCCTCCTTTTCCTCCTCCCCCTTCCTCTGGCCCTCCATCCCCCTCCTCCTCCCCTCACTCTCCCCTTCCTCTCCCTCTCCTTCTCTTGTTTCCGTCTGCTTCCTCATCTTCCTTCCTACTCCCCCTCTGGAAGAGAGGAGGAAAAGAGGGAAGGAGGGGATGAGGAGAGGAGAAGAGGGGAGGAGGGGAGGAGGGGAAGAGGGGAGGAGGGGAGGAGGGGAGGTTAGGAGGGGAAGAGGGGAGGAGAAGAAGGGAAGGGGAGGAGGGGAGGAGGGGACAAGGGCGTAGAGGAGGAGAGAAAGAAGGGAGGAGGGGACAAGTGCGTAGGGGAGGAGAGGAAGAGGGGAGGAGGGGATAAGGGCGTAGGGGAGGAGAGGAAGAGGGGAGGAGGGGTGAAGGGGAGGAAGGGAGGAGGGGAGGAAGGGAGGAGGGGAAGAAGGGAGGAGGGGAAGAAGGGAGGAGGGGAAGAAGGGAGGAGGGGAAGAAGGGAGGAGGGGAAGAAGGGAGGAGGGGAAGAGTGGAGGAGGGGAAGAGTGGAGGAGGGGAGGACAGGAGAAGGGGAGAAGAGAAGGAGGTGAGGAGGGGAGTAGGGGAGGAGGAGGAGGGGAGGGGGAGAGGAGGAGAGGAGGAGGGAAGGAGGGGAGGAGGGGAGGGGAGAAGGGGAGTAGGGGAGGAGAGGAAGAGGGGAGGAGGGGAGGAAGGGAGGAGGGGAGGAGGGGAAGAGAGGTAGAGGGAAGGAGGGGAGGAGGGGAGGAGAGGAGGAGGAAGGGAGGGGAGGAGAGGAGGAGGGGAGGAGAGGAGGAGGGGAGGAGGGGGAGGAGATGAAGATAGAAAGAAAAAGTGAAGGAGGAGAGGTGAAGGTGGGGAGGAGAAGAGGAGGTAAGGAAAGGAGGCGATGAGAAAAGGAGGATGGGAAGAGAGGAGGAGGGGAGGAGGGGAGGAGGGGAGGAGGGGAGGAGGGGAGGAGGGGAGTAGGGGATGAGGGGAGAGCGAGAAGAATTAGTATAGAGGTTCCGACTAATTACTCATTCCCTTTGTTATGGAGATGGTCGTCGTCGTCGTCGTCGAGTGAAAGGATGGCTCGGTTGTCGCTGCTGCTGCTGCTGTCTACTGTCAGGCGAAGAAATAGCTCATTTTATACGAGGACATGTGAGAGCTCTTAATATATTATATATATATATATATATATATATATATATATATATATATATATATATATATATATATGTATATACATACATATATATATATATATATATATATACATACATATATGTATATATATATATATATATACATAAATATACATATATATATGTATATATATATATATATATATATATATATATATATATATATATATCTACTAATAATAAAAATTAAACCATTTCAAAGGTGACACATTTTAAAAATGTTACATGTCTTGGAGAGGGGGGTCTGTAAGTCCTCCGAGGTCGTAAGTTCTCCGAGGCAGTAAGCCTTTCGAGGCTGTAAGTTCTCCGAGGGTGCAAGTTCTCCGAGGGTGCAAGTCCTCCGAGGGTGCAAGTCCTCCCAGGGTGCAAATCCTCCGAGGGTGCAAGTCCTCCGAGGGTGCAAGTCCTCCGAGGGTGCAAGTCCTCCGAGGGTGCAAGTCCTCCGAAGTTGTAAGCCCTTCGAGGCTGCAAGTCCTCCGAGGTCGTAAGTCCTACGAGGGTGCAAGTCCTCTGAAGTTGCAAGTCCTACGAGGTTGTAAATCCTCCAAGGTAATAAGTCCTCCAAGGTAATAAGTCCTCCAAGGTAATGAGTCCTCCAAGATAATAAGTCCTCCAAGGTACTAAGTCCTCCAAGGTAACAAGTCCTCCAAGGTAACAAGTCCTCCAAGGTAACAAGTCCTCCAAGGTAACAAGTCCTCCAAGGTAACAAGTCCTCAAAGGTCGCAAGTCTTCAAAGGTCGCAAGTCCTCAGTGGTCGCCATGTTCCCTTGAACTGACCAGGAAAAAATGTCTCTTGGGTTCGGCCTCGGCCTCGGCCTCGGGGCCGAGCCCTAACACGGGATCCCCAGCACAGGATCCCTATCGTGGGATTAGAGCGCGGAGCGTTGCGCCCGAAGGCCGCTGTTTGTGCAGCCAAGCTCCCGGCGAAGCCGGGGAGGGCGAAGCCCGCGGCTTGTATATATATATGTATATATATATATATATATATATATATATATATATATATATATATATATATATATTTATATATATATATATTTATATATATATATTATATATTATATTATATATATATCATATATATCATATATATATATATATATATATTATATATATATATACACACACATATACATATACATATAAATGTATATATGTATATATACATAGACATACATATATGCATATATGTATATGTTACATGTGAAGGGGTGACTGACAAATCCTACCGCGCAAGGCTGTCTCTCGCTACCTCTCTCATCCACGGGGCCCCATGATGGTACAAAGCAGGACGCTACTAGGGACGGGGTAGGCTGAGACAACACTTGTGTTGGTAAGAAGAGGCCCCGAGTTCGAGGCTTCAGGAAGTCATTTGTCATGGCTGGAAGGACAGTCATTAGGCGAAAGAAGGTCATGTATCGCTGGAAGGCAAATTCAGGGGCCCTAATTACCCAAAGATATTTCACCGTTTTGTTGAAGCATCGTGGAGGATGTAAGAATATAAGAATATAAGAAATGAGGAAACTGTGAGAGACCATAAGACTTACACTTGGCAGTTCCATGTCCCTTACCACCTATCATCCCTATCCATCAATTTATCTAACTTTCTTTTAAAACGATCAATTGCTTCAGTTCTTGCCTATTTCCTTCTTAAACCTAAATTTGTTCATTTACCCCTGTTGTCTTAATATGATGACATTGTCTGCATACATACATGGATAAATACATACATACATGGATAAATATATACACACATGCATACATATATACATGCATTCATACATGTATACACACATACATAACCACATACATACATATATACATACATACATATATACATACATACATACATACATACATACATACATACATACATACATACATACATACATACATACATACATACATACATACATACATACATACATACATAAATACACACACACAGACACTATAGATGCTACGGTTATGGGCGGAGGTCGTATCCACTAGTCCCTGGGGTCGGTTTGACGCCCCCCCCCCCAACGGCAAGGAGGGGGTGGGGGTAGAGGACACAGGGGTGGGGGAAGGGGGGGAGTACATCAACCCCCCACCCCCTACCCCCACCACCGCACCCTCGGGTTCTTATGCTAGCCTCTGGATCTTATCTACTTGCTTGTTTCTTTGCTTGCTTGCCTTCGTTCTTAAAGGTCCGCTTTTCTGCCTACCCACTTACCTACCTGCCTATAAGCCTTTTTACCTACTTGCATTCCTACCTGCCTGCTTGCCTGCCTAATTGCGTATCTACCTGCCTGATTCTCTGCCTACTTGTCTGCCTACTTGCCTACCTGGTTGCCTTTCTGTTTGTCTGCCTACCCGACTTGCTCTCTTCTCGCTCTCTCATTAATCATCCAAAGAATGATTTTCTTTATTTCAGCCTATGATGTTATGTCCTCAAAAACTTCTACTTATAGTCTGGACCAGTGACAGGCACGTACTTGTGGGAGTCCTGCAAGATGGACAACAAAACTGCTCATTTTCAAAACACGTCAGCCCCCTCAGGTGCAGTCCCGAGGGGCTGGTACACGGTCTCCGGACAGAACTTAAGATCTCTCTCCTCCCTTTAATCTTAATTGTATTTCTTACATCTTTTCAAACATAATTGTTCAGCTAGCAATTGTGAATGCGCTCGTTTGTGTGTATTTGTGCGTGTGTGTGTGTGTGTGTGTGCGTGTGTGTACTTTTACCAGTGACATAGAAAGAGGCCTAGACTGATACAACGCAGGTAATGGCCTTTACCAAAGGTGATACAGACAAGGTCATCATATTAAGACAGAAGGGTAGGACTCGTAGTAATGGATATAAATTGGACAAATTTAGGTTTAAGAAGGAAATAGGCAAGAACTGGCTTACCAATAAAATGGTCAACGAATGGAATAGACTTAGTAACCATGTGGCGAGTGCTGAAACAATTGGTTGTTTTAAAAGAAGGTTAGATAACTTTATGAATAAGGATGATGGGTGGTAATGGGCATGGAACTGTCTAGTGTAGGCCTTATGGTCGCTTGTAGTCTCCTCCACTCATATGTTTGTGTGTTCAAGGTGTGGGAAGTCTCGAGGATTGAGGACCATCGTTAATGACGAACCAACAAAACAAATTAATTTTCTACCTTTCTACTTCTTCAGGATCTCTTCATCTTCTTGAGTTGTGGATGCGCTCGTTTGTGTGTTTGTGTGTGTGCGTGTGTGTGTGCATGTGTGTGTGTGTGTGTGTGTGTGTGTGTGTGTGTGTGTGTGTGTGTGTGTGTGTGTGTGTGTGTGTGTATGTGCGCATATGTACATGCATGTATGCATTCAAACACACGTGCACGCATACACGTGTGGAAATACCTACATACCTTTGCAACCAAGCACGTACAAGTACCTACAAAGATATATACACGTATATATCCACACAAACAAGTGTATACCTAGAATACAAACCTTCATTTCTGTAAACGGAACCATCGGCAGACCTATAATTCTGGGCCTTTCTCCTGAAGATATACACAGTTACTTGGCTCTTAATTCAAAGTATTTAATGACTTGCAGCAAGACACGAATTGCATAATCCGCCATGTCTGGTAAGTTTAGATGTGGGAAAGTCTATGCGGACGTGTGGGGCATGCAAAACGACAGAATACGACGCAGGACGACAGAATCCGACGCAAAACGACAGAAACGGAAGCAAAACATTCGAATCAGTCTCACAAGGCATAGTTCCTGTCCTCTCCTATTCGTACCTATTACCGGCTAATAACTGATTTTAATTTACCATCTCCATTGAAGATATCAGTCTATTGTAAAAATGACTTTCTCTTTGTGGTCAAGAGATCCTCCGACTTCAATAAAATCGCCCAACAAGGTCTCTACAGGGATGAGGATGCCATCTGATATATTTAGTCGACCGCAAACATTTTCTTTTACTTCCAACTAAAGAACTTCTATTCGGCTGAGAGTGAGTGAATTAGTGAGTGAGTGAGTGAGTGAGTGAGAAAGAGAAAGAGATAGAGATAGAGATAGAGATAGAGATAGAGATAGAGTGAGAGAGTGAAGGAGTGAGAGATAGAGAGATAGAGAGATAGAGAGATATATAGATATAGAGATATAGAGATATAGAGATATAGAGATATATAGATAGAGATAGAAATATATATATATATAAATATATATATATGTATATATATATATATATATAGAGAGAGAGAGAGAGAGAGAGAGAAAGAGAGAGAGAGGGGGAGAGATAGAGAGAGAGGAGAAAGGGAGAGAGGAGAGAGGAGAGAGAAAAAGAGACAGAGAGAGAAAGAGGAGAGAGAGAGAGAGAGAGAGAGAGAGAGAGAGAGAGAGAGAGAGACAGAGACAGAGACAGAGACAGAGAGACAGAAAGAGAGAGACAGAGAGAGACAGAGGGAGAGAGAGACAGAGAGAGACAGACAGAGACAGACAGAGAGAGACAGACAAAGAGAGATAGAGAGGGAGATAAATTTCTATGCTTTCGTGGTCTGAGTAATGTCACAAGTGTCTCGATTTAACCTCGCAAAGATTATGTAAATATGTGTGTGTGTGTGTGTGTGTGTGTGTGTGTGTGTGTGTGTGTGTGTGTGTGTGTGTGTGTTTGTATATGTGCGGGCGTACGCACTTTGAATGCATTTGTGCTTGTGTATACTTACGTGTGCACGTCTGTGTGTAGCTTACACGCTACGTGCATGCATGTTTGTGTGCGTGTGTGGGCGTTGCGTGCACGCACGAATGCATTTACAAACAGATATTTAATTTTACATAATTTCTATTTTGGAGGAAAACGCTCGAGGGAATCCTGTTCCTCTATAGCGGTCGCGCCCCGCCCTTGGAGGAGGAGGAGGAGGAGGAAGAGTAGGAGAAAGAGGAGGAAGAGGAAGAAGAGTAGGAGGAGGAGGAAGAGTAGGAGAAAGAGGAGGAAGAGGAAGAAGAGTAGGAGGAGGAGAATTGGGAAAAGGAGGAGGGAGATGAGGAGGAGGGAGAGGAGGGAGAGGAGGAGGAAGAGGAAGAGCAGGAAGAGGAGGAAGAGGAGGCAGAGGAGGAAGAGGAGGAAAAAGAGAAAGAGGAAGTGGAAGAAGAGGAGAAGAAGGAAGAAGAAGAGTAGGAGGAAGAGGAGGAGGAAAAGGAGGAGTAGGAAAAGGAGGAGGAGGAGGAAAAGAAGAAAAAAGAAGAGGAAAGTGAGGAGGAGGAGGAGGAAGAGTAGGAGGAGGAAGAGGAGGAGAAAGAGGGGGAGGAGGAAGAGGGGGAGGAGGAAGAGGGGGAGGAGGAAGAGGGGAGGAGGAAAAGGAGGAGGAGAAGAAAAAAGAGGAGGGGAGGAAGAGGAGGAGGAAGAAGAGGAGGAGGAAGAAGAGGAGGAGGATGAAGAGGAGGAGGAGGAAGAAGAGGAGGAGGAGAAAGAGGAAGAGGAGGAGGAAGAGGAGGAGGAAGAGGAGGAAGAGGAGGAGGAAGAGGAGGAGGAAGAGGAGGAGGAAGAGGAGGAGGAAGAGGAGGAGGAAGAGGAGGAGGAAGAGGAGGAGGAAGAGGAGGAGGAAGAGGAGGAGGAAGAGGAGGAGGAGGAGGAGGAAGAGGAGGAGGAGGAAGAGGAAGAGGAGGAGGAAATACCTGAGGAGAAACCCGCTCTTGAAAATGTAGGCAAGGACACGTCATACTTGAGCGCCCTTCCCTCTTGGAGACTGCCCCTCTGAGAGCTGCCTCTGAGAGGCACCTTTGAGGCACAAGCTCAGAGAGACAAGCCCAGGAGGCATTCGTCTACGTAGGAGGTAGTCCTGGGAGACATAGGTCTCCAAGATACATAAGAGGTACATAGGAGAATACACTTATGTGGCTCTGTTAATATCACTGCGTTGTACAATTTCACAATTGGTTTTGGTGAAGATTAGATATCTTTATGGATAAGTGATCATGGACATGGAACTGCCTCGTGTAAGCCTTATGGTCTCTTACAATCTCTCTAATCTTTAAGTCGATGACCGGTAAGCAAATACATAAAGATAGCTCTCTCTCTCTCTGAGCTCAAATAAAAGCTCTGATGTCTGTTGAGATTCTAAAAGAGAGCAAAGGTTCTTGGCTAACAAGAGAAAAAACGAAAAAAAAAAAAAATGGATTTCTATATTTTCTTAATCTATTTTTGTTTTATCTTATCTATTTATCTATGTATCTATTTATTGTTCTATGTATTTATATATCTATTTATTTATTTATTTTTATTTATTTACTTATTTATCTATTAATTTGAATAGATAAATAAACGAAACTAAATAGATATTGATAAATAAACAAATATCTATTTATTAATTTGTTTATTTTTCTTTTGATAAGGGATACATGGCGTTCCTCTTCAGGGAAGAAAACGGAGCATGGGTTGACCACACCTCAGCTAAAGAAAACGGGATCTATCCAGATGAAAGAGAAAGCTACAAGGAAAAATTCCTTTAAAAAATCAACATTAATTCTTAATGGGTATAGGTGACCACATCTTGGCCACCCTAACACAAAAGGTTAAGGTGGTACTTTCTCACTCCTATTACCACTAGAGTACTTCATTCACTCCCATAGCAACCCATTATAGTCTTTATTCTGACCAACATCATTTGAATCTATTGATCGAGAGAGAGGGCGGGTCCCGGAACGAAACAATTTGAAACACCTTTATGAATCCAATGCCAATGCCAAAAATTTTTGCTCATCCAATAATTGAAGAAACGAATCAATTTGGAATACCTTATGAATCCAATGGCAATGCCCAAAAAATTCGCTCACCCAGTAACCACAAGGCTCCTCCCATGTGATCCAATTTAGATTTAATCATTTTGGAAAATGAACGTGGACATATGAAATGGACTCAACGGAATGTTAATGAAATTCTCGGTTGCAAATACACACGATACTAGAACATAGGAACATAAGAATGGAAGAGACCGCAAGAGACCATAAGGCCTACACTGGGTAGTTTAGGCCTTATGGTCTCGTATATTTCATTATGGCTTAGAATAATTTCGTTCTGGTTTGTGCCAAACGAATTAAATCAGACTTAGGGAAGAATGCCGCCATATTGATAGAGTAGTTTACCAAATCAATCTGATCGAAGAATTTTTCTTTTCAGAAAAAAGTAAATAAAAATATGTATCAAAATAAATATAGATGAATAAATAAATAAACAAGTAAGCTTATAAATAAATAAATAGATAAATAATTAAAGAATTGAGTAGATACAATTATGAATAAATAAATGAAAAATAAATTAATAAATTAATTGACAAATCAATCAGTAGATCAATATATAATTGAATGAATAAATTAATAAACAAACAAAATAGTAAATACACAAAAATTAAGTAGGCAAATAAATAGACGAATGATTGAATAACTAAATAGGATAAGCAAGACAATTAACAAGTTGACAAATAGATCAATGCACAGATAAACAAGTAAATAGATAGATGAATAAATCCATAAACAAATAAATAAATGTAGAAATAGCTAGATAGACAAATAGATAGACAGAATAATAGAAAAGCCAATTACCCAACAAAAGAAAACGAAAAGGTCTCAGTAAAGTGTGACCATTGGGAAAGAGAAGAGCCTTGGATGGGATAGAGGTCGGAAGTGCACAAAAGAAGAAACGAAGAAAGAAGAGAAGGAGAAGGAAGAGGGACAGGAGGAGTAGGAGAAAGAGGAGGAGTAGGGGTAGGAGGAGTAGAAGGGGAGGAGGAGGTGGATGAGGGGAGGAGGAAGAGGAAGAGGAGGAAGAAGAGGATGAGGAGGGTGGAAAGGAGGAGGAGATGGAGGAGGAGGAGGGTGGGAGAGGTGGTGGAGGAGGTGGAGAAGAAGGAGCAGGAGGGTGGTGGAGGAGGAAAAGGGTGGAGGAGGAGGTGGAGGGTGGAGGAGGAGGTGGAGGGTGGAAGAGGAGGTGGAGGGTGGAGGAGGAGGTGGAGGGTGGAGGAGGAGGTGGAGGGTGGAAGAGGAGGTGGCGGGTGGAGGAGGAGGGTGGAGGAGGAGGTGGAGGGTGGAGGGTGGAGGAGGAGGTGGAGGGTGGAGGAGGAGGTGGAGGGTGGAGGAGGAGGTGGAGGGTGGAGGAGGAGGTGGAGGGTGGAGGAGGAGGTGGAGGGTGGAGGAGGAGGTGGAGGGTGGAGGAGGAGGTGGTGGAGGAGGAGGAGGTGGAGGGTGGAGGAGGAGGTGGAGAGTGGAGGAGGAGGTGGAGGATAGAGGAGGAGGTGGAGGGTGGAGGAGGAGGAGGAGAAGGAGGGTGGAGGAGGAGGGTGGAGGAGGAGGAGGGTGGAGGAGGAGGAGGGTGGAGGAGGAGGGTGGAGGAGGAGGATGGTGGAGGAGGAGGGTAAAGGAGGAGGGTGGAGGAGGAGGGGGTGGAGGAGGAGGGTGGAGGAGGAGGATGGAGGAAGTGGAGGAGGAGGGTGGAGGAAGTGGAGGAGGAGGGTGGAGGAAGTGGAGGAGAAGGGTGGAGAAAGTGGAGGAGGAGGGTGGAGGAGGAGGGTGGAGGAGGAGGAGGAAAAGGAGGGGAGGGTGGAGGAGGAGGAGGAAGAGAAGGGGAGGAGGAGGAAAAGGTTAAGGTAAAGATGAAGGTGAAGGAGAAGGACAAGGAGAAGAAGTTGAAGGAGGAGGAGAAGGAGAAGGACAAGGAGAAAAAGGAGAAAGAGAAATAGAAGAAAAATGAGAAAAAAGAACGAGGAGGAAGAGGAGAAGGAGGAAAAGGTGAGGAGGAAGAGAGGGAAAAGGAAGAGGAAGAGGAAGAGGAGGACGAGGAGGAAGAGGAGGAAGAGGAAGAGGAGGAAGAGAGGGAAAAGGAAGAGAAAGAGGAAGAGGAGGACGAGGAGGAAGAGGAGGAAGAGGAAGAGGAAGAGGAGGAAGAGGAAGAGGAGGAGGAAGAGGAGGAGAAAGAAGAGGAGGAGGAGGAAGAGGAAGAGGAGGAAGAGGAAGAGAAAGAGCAAAAGGAAGAGAAGTAAGAAGTGGAAAAGGAAGAGGAAAAGGAAGAGGAAAAGGAGGAGGAAGAGGAGAAGGAGGAGGAGTGGGAAGAGGAAGAGGAGGAACACACAAAAGAACACACAAAGAAAGAACAAACAACAGCAAGACTACTGGCCCTAACGAGGCTGCTATTTGCGTTTACTAAACTAAGCTACAGTTAAGAAAACAAGGCAGAAGATGAACTAACACTACTGCTACCACTATCCTATCCAATTGCAATTAAATGTTGGGTTGTCAGATCTCTTATTGCAAGGGATAATATTTTGTTTGCTGATTAGAGCCCAAGTATTTACCTAAGCGATTTTTAAATGTTGTTATTGTGTTACTTTCAACAACAGTGGAAGGTAACGAATTCCATACAATAACAACCCGATTAAAGAAGAAGTGCTTACTTTCATTCGAAGAAAATCATTTACCAATTACTTTAAAATCGTGACGTTTTCTTGTATTTTATTGGTCTAATAAGAAGTAATCTTCGACATTGATGTTGTCAAAGCCTTTAAACATTTTAAGAGCCTCAATTAAATCTCCTCACATTCTTATTTTTGAAAGTGAGAATAAGTTTAGACTTTTAAGTCTTTCTTCATACGGCAGGTTTCTCAGCCTTGGTATCATTTTAGTCATTCTCCGTTGCACTCTTTCTAGTTTACTAATTTCTTTCTGGTAGTATGAGGACTAAAATTGTACATAGTATTCGAGATGGGGACGGACCAAGGAATTAGGAGGAGGAAGAGGAAGAGGAGGAGGAAGAGGAAGAAGTGGAGGAGGAGGATATGGAAATATCCGGAGCTGTTTTGGTACGAAATAGAAAGTGAGGTGGCGAGAAGGAAGTGGTGACTCCTTGGATCGACAAGAAAATCTAAAAAAAAAAAAAAAAAAAAAAAAAAAAAAAAAAAAAAAAAAAAAAAAAAAAAAAAAAAAAAAAAAAAAAAAAAAAAAGAAAAAAAAAAATCTAAATCTTTTTTAGGTTTCTGAGGTCTGTCCTATTAGCCAGGTTAAGCGTGACGGGAAGAAGAAGAGAAAGGATTTCTTAAGAACTGTGCATTTGAAAAAAAAAAAAAAAAATGGAAGTTAGATTTGGGAGTTGTCCTTGGGGTGTGGGAAGGTAGGGAGCGGATAGAGAGTGGATAGGGAGTGGATAGGGAGTGGTCCGTCGATAAAGTCAATGACCTTACTCGTCTCAGATCCTGTCAAAGGAAAGGGTGTGGGTGTGAATATATCATGCGAATAGAAATTTGTGGTTGTGCTATATTAAGGGGTATTTTGATGTGCAGAACATTTATGGTATATCAAGAATTTGAAAAATTAAAATAAAAAATACCTGTGAACCCTACACATAAAAAAAATTGAACAAAACAAAATTAAATAACTTAGTCAAAGCAGAACAAGACAAGTTCAAATTGAAACGAGAGACGCGAATGAAAACAAGTTTATACATCTGAGCAAGCGTTAGCAGAGCGTGCGAACATTCGACTTGCCCAGGCTTGAAGAAGGAAATCTGACAGACGTCGGACGTAGTCATGAAATGTAAAAAAAAAAAAAAAAAAAAAAAAAGAGAGAGAGAGAGAGAGAGAGAGAGAGAGAGAGAGAGAGAGAGAGAGAGAGAGAGAGAGAGAGAGAGAGAGAGAGAGGTGCTCTTCGTATATCCTTTTTGTCTTTGTGATATCGGCACCAGGAGACACGCGAGAGAGAGAGAGAGAGAGAGAGAGAGAGAGAGAGAGAGAGAGAGAGAGAGAGAGAGAGAGAGAGAGGAGAGTGAGAGAGAGAGAGAGAGAGAGAGAGAGAGAGAGAGAGAGAGAGAGAGAGAGAGAGAGAGAGAGAGAGAGAGAGAGAGAGAGAGAGAGAGAGAGAGAGAGATAGAGAGAGAGAGAAGAGAGAGAGAGAGAGAGAGAGAGAGAGAGAGAGAGAGAGAGAGAGAGAGAGAGAGAGAGAGAGAGAGAGAGAGAGAGAGAGAGAGAGAGAGAGAGAGAGAGAGAGAGAGAGAGAGAGAGAGAGAGAGAGAGAGAGAGAGAGAGAGAGAGAGAGAGAGAGAGAGACGGAACTTGAGAAAGAGATTAAG
Source organism: Oratosquilla oratoria (assembly GCF_046742065.1). Lineage (NCBI taxonomy): Eukaryota > Metazoa > Arthropoda > Malacostraca > Stomatopoda > Squillidae > Oratosquilla > Oratosquilla oratoria. Next base: position 35,261,941 of record NC_134782.1, read on the forward strand.
CCATACTTTGCCAAGTAAGAAACGATAGGATACCATGAGGACTGAAGACCAAGGAAGAGGTCTAGCAAATTTGATGGCAACAACTAACCCCGCATTCCAGGTACAGTTGCCCATTTTGATCTCGGGTCTGGCCACCAAATATAATTACACAGCGGTAGCTGGTCACTAGGTAGGTAGGCATGGGGAAGAATTGTTTTAAAATTTTCTTTTTTCTTTATGAAAAGGACGTAATTGATCGTAGCTGTATACAATAATGTTGGCAACAAAAGTCTTTAGCAGAAGCTAACATTGCTTATATGATTACTATGGATTATTTACAAAAAACAATATATATGACAATTGCTAAAAAAATATTATTTACATAATATATCTATAAAGATATGTATGTTGCTACAAGTGAAGGGATGACTTTAACAAATCCGAACGTGCAGGATGTCGTCGCTATAGCTTCTATAATCCCCTTGGGGGCCTCCTTTCACCTCTTCGCTACCAAAAGATAGAAAACGGGCCACTTGTCAATGAAACGAAATTATAGAAAATAAAACGACCAATAAGAGAGTATACATGATCTATACATACAGCCTATTCCCAGTAATGAATGTACATAAAAAGACAAAACTATCTTACCAGGTTTGTCCGATGATAGATGAAACATGGCGAAACATTGTGAGAATGGAATAGAGATACAGAGAGCACGATTGGTATAACTTAGTAGCTGGAATTCTCTGGATCTTAAAAAAAAAAAAAGAGAGAGAAATAAATCAAAATTGCCGAACATGCTTCCCTCTTAATCTAGAATGATGTGTAAGTCAATAATAAATAAAGAAATTGATAGATAGCTGTTTCTCATAATGTTTCACCATGTTTCACCTGTCTTCGGTCAAACCTGAGAAAATGTTTGTCTTTGACTGTACATAGACGCAGACTTGCCATAGGTAGCACAACCACCACGCTGTACCTTCCCCAAGCACCCGAAACTGCTACGCACCCAACACGGGGGATACTTGGAGTGAAAGTGATTGAAATTAATTATTTCAGAGCAGACGGGCGTCTCTGGGAGTGCGAGCAGCTGCTGGGAGTGCGAGCAGAGGACGTGGAGTGGATGTAATGGGGGAGTACAGTAGTACAAGAGAAAGTCATGGCTGGAAGTCTCGAGAGGAGTAGAAGGTCGAGGAATAGAAGAAGGTAGAGAAAGAGGTCGAGGAGGAGGAGGAGGAGGAGGAGAAAGAAGCGAGGAGGAGAGGGAAGAGGGAGAGAAGGAAGAGGAGGCCAAGGAGGAGGTACATGAGGAGAAAGAAAAAGAAGGAAGGTAGATGGAATTGATGATAAAGAAAACGAATAAGGGAAAAGGTAGAGGAAGAGTTGACGTGATGGAGAATAATATAAGTAAAATTATATAATAATGATATATATATATATATATATATATATATATATATATATGTATATGAATATGTATATATATATATATGAATATGTATATATATATATACATATATATATACATATATATATATACATATATATGTATATATATATATATATGTATATATATATGTATCTACATATGTATATACATAAATATGTATATACATAAACATATATATACATACACATGTATATCCATACATACATACATATACCAAAGATTTTTTCCCCCTACACGAGGGGTAGCCAAAAAGAAAAAGGCATAGAAACCACTCCCGCCCATTCCATTTCCCATACATTCCACTCCCCTCCAACCTGCTCCCTCCCTCCCATCTCGGCATCTCCTGGATGACGGGTCATCCCTGCATCTTCTCTACTACCCTGGGTCAGAAGCAGTGTCGCAAAACACAGCACATCCACAGCAAGGCCGCTTCATAGATTTGGCGACCCTCCCTCTCCGTCCCCCCACCCCATGCAGAAAAGGAGAAGACGGGGAGAAATCCCTTCCGGCTGTGTCAAATTTTTTCTCATACATACTTCCTCACCCCCATCCCCCACCCACTCCCCCTCATGCATCACAGCATCATCTATACACAACACCTCTCCATTCACCCCTATCTTCTGTCCTCTCCCGTCCTTCCTCAACAGACATTCCTCTCTTTTGTAATGCCCCTTTCACCCCATCCATCCATCTCATCCTAGGACGCCCCCTCATATTCACTCCTTCCACCTCTGCCCTCCACACTTCTTTTACTAATCTTTCTTCACTCATTCTTTCCATGTGTCCAAACCATCCTTTACATGTATATATATATATATATATATATATGCATATATGTGTGTATATGTATATATACTATATATATATATGCATATATGTGTGTGTATATGTATATATACGAAAAAGTATATATACATATATATATATATACGTATATATATATATATATATATATATATATATATATATATACATATATATATATACATATACCAAGGACTACTATTACACAGGACGTGCACACCCAGAATCCTGGCGCCGCTACCGGAGGCCAGTCCAGTGTGTTACGAATAGTGGAGGTGTAAGGTTGTGTCACTGTGTCTTTCACGCGTGGCTGCATTTAGAAGTGGATAGTGTTTATTTACATAGGTTCTTGCTGACTTTCTTTGTTTGTTTGGTTCTTCATAGGTTGTTTCTTGCTGATTTTGTGTATTCAAAATGCCGAATAAGTGTGTTGTGAACAGCAACGGTAATTATAACAAGGATAACAGGTGCCGAGTGTTTCGACTGCCAAAAGACCGTTATGAAAGACAGAAGTGGCTTGATGTGCTACCACCACGTAATAACTTTGTTATTGATTCTGACAGATTTTTCATTTGTGAGTTTCCATGAATGATTATTGTTTTGCTCTTGATTCATACCCCAAGTGTAGTTATGAACAGCTCAGAGACTTTTTGGTGCTGCCAAGCAAACGCAAGCTGCAATACATCACTTCATCTATTGACAAGGATCAGGTGATGAGGGAAACATTTGCCAAAGTGAAGACACTGCAGCAGAAGAATGCATTTCTCTTGATAGGTGAAGTAGATTCGGCCAACTGTTGCATTTTTCTGGTGGGGTTCTGAGTGGCATGGCAGTGAACAAGCCAGACTGCAAGGCCACTTCTATGGTGACAAGTTAAACACCATATGAGGACGGAGCCTTTATTTGTACAACGTTTCGCTTATTACAGCTTTTTCAAGTATAAGTTGAGATACATATGCTTGAGATTAAATAAGGGGAAAGGAGGGAACGGGGAGAGAAAAGAAGAAGGGGGAAGGAAGAGGAGGAGGAGGAGGAGGAGAGGAGGAGGAGAAGAGGGGGGGGGTTGAACACTGGGAAAGGTTGAGAATGCTGGCCCAAACGTCCGTGATGCTATGTATTATGATGAAGTCGCTGCACAGAGGACCTAGTATTATGATTTCTGTGACACCCGTCCACAAGCTCACAGCAGCATACCAGCTTGAGCGTGTGAAGGAGGCGGCAGCTGCTGTTGAAAGGGTAGGTGTGCGTGTCATTGGGGCTATCTCAGATAACCACAAGATAAACCAGCAGTACTGTAAGCTGTTTGATTTTCCGGGTGATTGCCGTGCCACAGCCAAGCATCCTCTTGACAAAGATCGTGTCTGGTTTCTCCTTTTTGACACAGTGCATCTTCTGAAGTGCATCCGCAACAACTGGATCAGTGAGAAGTGCCAGAAGATCAGTCTTGACAATAAAACAACAGCATCATTTGCTGACGTCAAGGAACTGTACGAGTCAGAGAAAGGCAGTATTCTGAAGACTATTTCCCTCACTAAATTTGCTGTCAACCCCTCACGACTTCAACTACAAAATGTGCAGCATGTCTTGAAGGTCTTCAATGAAAAGGTTGTGGCTTCATTGAAGCTCAGAGGATGTCATGACACTGCTAAGTTCATCCAAATCATCCTCAACTGGTGGAATTTAGTGAATGTATCTGGGAAGGGACAAGATCAGCGCATGAACGATCCACATTGAGCTGTTCAGGATCCCCACTCAACCAGCCTGCAGACTTTCCTGTTGATTTTCCAAGAGGCTTCTTCAGGACCTGGAGCAAATCGAATCAAGTGTTTCACCCATGACACCAAGAATGAACTAGTGCAGACTATGCAGGGACTGACTGACGTTTGCCGCTACTTGTTCAGAAACGCTGACTTCCATTATGTCCTGCTGCATGAGATCCAGAGTGACCGGCTTGAGGGGGAGTTCTCAGTCTACCGTCAATCAACTGGTGCAAACTCTTTCATGACCACTGGGGGTATGTTCTCCGCATGCAAACAGCAGCTCACGAGATATGCTGCCGTAAACCTCCAGTCCATCGATGTCCCCCTGTGTCGAAGGAACATACCTGGTTGAGGACGGCAATTGACCTAGAGGATACAGCCTCTATTGAGAGGTGCACCACAGATGTGACACTGACTGACAATGAAGAGTGCAATGTGGCCTGTGTGGCAGGGTGGCTTGAAACGAAGTGCGCGGACGATGTGGTCTTCAGCGCCGAGGAACCTCTTGTGACCAGTGACGTTAAGGACTTTATCGAGAGTGTGTCCAGAGGTTCCCTGACAACTCCACATGTGTGCACTTTTGATCTTGTCAGATGTGGACTGTGTTTCATCAAGGAAGCCCATCACCGTTCCTGCTGCCAGAAAAGACTGATGGAGATCTTGTCGACACTGGCCAGCTTCAGTGGGAATGACATTGACTGTCCTAAGATGTTCCGTCGTCTGGCAAATATTCTTCTGAGTGGACTCCACAACCTAGAGAAAGACCAGCAGAAGAATGCAGTCCTTCTCCAGACCTCTGTAAAGAAGGCCCGGCTCACTGATTAATCGCTGCAGTCTGGTAAGCTTTTCCTTCTATGTCTGTTTATTTGTGTGAATGTTTGTTTGTTTGCAATCACAAAGGTTTAACTATAATCCATTTTGTAAAATGTAAAACAACAGCAAATTGGGTTCCTTTAAAGTGTTCACTAACCTCATACAATAATACATGTTAACTCCGGCTAAAATTGGCATTTAAAAGCATAACGGTGCCTTACAAGTAATTTCTTATTTCATTATAAAATTTTATATTAACTTATACTGCATTGAATAAGTCAATAATTGATATATTTGTCCTGTATACAATGCTAGGTTTCTAGTTTTGATATATTTGTGAAATATAAAATGTTAGGTTACAAAAAAAGCAATGGCCTCCACTAGCGGAGCCAGGAATCTGGGTGTGCACATCCTGTTTAATAGTAGTCCTTGACATATACATGTATATATACATGTATATATATATATATATATATATATATATATACATATTATATATGTATATATATATACATATATATGTACATATATATATATATATATACATATATATATATACATATATATATATATATACAAATATATGTATACACATATATGTATATATATGTATATATACATACGTATATATACATATATATATAATCATATGTATGTACATATATATACATATATATATATATATATATATATATATATATATGAGTCCCGATTGTACTACGTATAAGAATATTTTGATGTGTGATATACAGGCAAATTGTATGATATGTACTAAGGTTAATTACGAATCACGGCATATGACATTTGATCTGTGTCGAGTACCGATTGTATAATGTTCGAGTGTATTGACAAATTGTATGATATGTACTAAGGTTAATTACGAATCACGGCCTATGACGTTTGATGTATGTTGAGTACAGATTGCACAATGTCTGAGTGTATTATGATAATATATATGTGAGACAATATCGATGATATGTATGAGAAATGGTAGAACTTAACGGCAGCCAAGCCTGTGTTGTTACGCACATATTTTTAAAATGTATGTAAAATAATATGGAAAATGTTATTGTCGAAATTGATGTATTGTAACGATCCATTGTATATATAATAAGATAAAATAAGATTAAAGAAACGCTGGAGGAAAGGAGAATGTTGAGTGGAACATCACTCATATATTTGTAATCCTTAATAACGGTAGTATTTCGCCAATACAAAGTAGTGCCCTAGTCCATTTCGGCATGGTATCGAATAGAGAAGTTCTTTATGTCTGGTACATCGAGCTGTTAAGACGTCCATAAGTGCCATGGAGTCATTATTGGTAAGCATTGATTGAGTAACTTATTGTAATGCGACTAATGGAAAAATATGCAAAGAGTCAATGTAGAAGTCATATTAACAATTTATGTATTTGGTTTCTCAGAATAATAGTGGATGACGAAGATATTTCAGGATGTATGTTATTGGAGGCGGGTAAACAAAATCATGGTAGGAATCGTGAAGTTGAGTTTGATGTTTGATGATGAAGTGTGTTTCATTATTGTATTGATGGTTATAAATTAATTGTGAATGCAAATTAAATTGTGATACAATTTGCAGAAGCCACACACGCCAAACCACACACCACACACACCAATTTATATACCGTCTGCATGTGAGCAAGAACGAAGGGTATAAATAAAAGAAAATGGAAGTGTGCGTTGATGATTGTCATTCCCACACCCTCTGTAACCTTGAGCCGCCAACCCTTCGAGGCGGCGTGTACAATATACATACATACATATATATATATATATATATATATATATATATATATATATATATATATGTATATGCCTATATGATGCGCCCCTACGGTCCAGAGCCACACATCATATTGTCCGTGATAGAGGAAAACTCTGTACACAGAGAAATGATGACACTTTTATACTACGACTGTCCCTCCGTTATGCTGTTCCCCAACCCCTTGTTACTGTCCTGTACCATTTCTCTGAATATTCATTTCCTTTTTTCACCTACCTACCCTGTGGTGGGGGCAAAAGAATACTGCCACCAAGTATTTCCACTTGCGTCGTAAAAGGCGACAAAAAAGGGACGGGGGATGGGATTAGGAGTCCTACTACCTGTAGCCCCAAAAGGGGATATTCTTAAAAGAGGGTCTGGGAGCATAAGAGGGTCTGGGAGCTTTCCAACCAGTACCCTAAGGTTTGGGTCTTTTAATGTGCGTGGATGTGGTACAGATGAGAGTAAAAGGGAAGAGATAGGCAGTATGTTTGTGAGAAGAAAGATGGATGTACTGGCTTTGAGTGTAAATAAAGTGAAAGGAAAGGGCAACTGTGAGTTTGGAAGTGTAGCTGGGAGGTACTCAGGAGTGAAGAGGGGACGAGGGAGAGAAGGGGTGACTATACTAGTAAGTGAAGAGATAAGTAAGCGGGTAGTGGAGTAGAAGGAGGTGTCTTCAAGGTTGATGTGGATGAAGGTGAAGCTGGGGAAGGAGATGTGGGTTTTTGTAAGTGCATATGGGCCTGGTAGTGAAAAGAGCGTAGAGGAAAGGGAGGCCTTTTGAGTAGATATAAATGAGTGTATAGAGGGATTAGGGAGAAATGTCAATGTAGTTGTATTGGGAGACCTAAATGCTAGGGTAGGAAATGAACCAATTGACGGAGTGATTGGGAAGTATGTGGAGAATTGGTGGTGGAGATGTGTCTTGAAAGAGAGTTGATGATAGCAAATACAGTGTTTAAGAAGAAAGTCAAGCATAAGTACACATGGGAGAGGGTGGTGGACGGAAGGGTGGCAGATAGAGCGTTAATGGACTATATAGTGGTGACCAGGAGTATGGTAGGAAGAGTTAAGGATGTACATGTTCTAAGGGGAGAGAGTGGGGGAATATCAGATCATTTCCTGGTGGAAGGTAAATTGAGAGTGGAGAATAGGTGGAGGAAGAGGAAAAGGGCAGAAGGTAGGGAGGTACTTAGAGTGAACTGCTTAAACGAAGAAAAAAGGAGAATGAGTATAAGAAGAAGTTGAGGGAGGAGTGGGAGAGAGTAAAGGATAGAGTAGAACTAGGAGTGGAGGAGGAATGGGGATGGTTCAAGGAGGGAGTCATAAGGTGTGCAAAGATGGTGTGTGGAACAAGGAGGGCGGGAGGAAATAGAAGGAAGGATTATGAGTGGTGGGATGAGGAAGCAAAGAAGGGTGTAAAAAAGAAGCAGGCATTCATAGATTGGCTACAAATTAGGATGAGGGAATCGCATGAGAGGTGCAAAGTAAAGAGAAAGGAAGTTAAGCATAAGATAAAGGAAGCAAAGAGGAGAGCAGATGTGAAATGGGGTAAGAGTATGACAGAAAATTTTGAAAGTAATAAAAAAAAGTTTTGGAAAGAAATTAAAAGAGGAAGAGGAGGCGAATCAAGTAGAGAAGAAAAGGTAAAAGGTACAGATGGAGAGATGATAATGGAAGAGAAGGCAGTGAGAGGAAGGTGGGCAGAGTATTTTAGGGAGTTGCTAAATGTGAAGGAGGATAGGGAGGGTAAGATAGTTGCAGTGGGAAGCGCTAAGAAAATGAGAGTGATGAATGAGGAAAATGGAGGAGAAGGGAAGGATGAAGTGAAAGCAACCGTTAAGATGATGAGAGCAGGTAAGATACCTGGGTTAGATGGATGCCATGCTGAATATCTGAAGAAAGGAGGTACAGTTATGGTGGACTGGCTGGTGAGGTTATTTAATGTTTGCTGGAGAGAGGGTAGAGTGCCGGAGGACTGGAGGAGTGCCTGTATAGTTCCGCTTTACAAAGGAAAGGGGGACAAGTGTGAGTGTAGTAGTTACAGAGGGATCAGCTTGTTGAGTGTAGTTGGGAAGGCTTATGGGAAGGTCTTAATTGAGAGAATTAGGAGAGGAACAGAGTGAGTAATTGGTGAGGAACAGTGTGGTTTTAGGACAGGTAGGGGATGTATGGATCAGATTTTTGTGGTAAGGCAGATATGTGAGAAAGCTATAGGAAAAGGTAAGGATGTTTTTTGGGCTTTTATGGATCTGGAAAGCTGTTAAGAGCAGTGAAGAGTTTTTATGAGAGTAGTAGAGCTTGCTTTAGGATTAGAAATGGAGAGAGTGAATAGTTTGAGGTAAAGGTGGGACTTCGTCAGGGATGTGTTATGTCGCCCTGGGTGTTCAATCTTTACATGGATGGGGAGGTGCGAGAAGTGAATGCAAGGATAGTGGGTCAGGGGTTGGAGATGATTAAAGAAAATGGAGAAAAGTGGGAGGTGAGCCAGCTGTTATTTGCTGACGACACTGCGCTTGTAGCAGGATCAGAGGAGGGATTAAGGAAGTTAGTGACAGAGTTTGGGAAGGTGTGTGAAAGAAGGAAGCTGAAGATACATGTGGGCAAAAGTAAGGTGATGAGATGTACAAGGGGAAGTGAGCATTAAGGGTGAGAAACTGGAGTAAGTGGATAGTTTTAGATACTTGAGTGCGAATGTGATAGGAAAGGGAGGAGTGGGGTGGAAGTAGAATGTAGATTGAGAAAAGCGAGTAAATGTCTTGGTGGATTAAAAACTGTAATGAGAAATAGACATCTGGGAATGGATGCTAAGAGGAGGTTATATGAAGGAGTGATTGTGCCAATAGCACTGTATGGGGCAGAAACATGGAACATGAGAGAAGAAGAGAGGAGTTTGAATGTGTTTGAGATGAAACGTCTGAGAAGTATGATAGGGGTTACTAGGCTGGATAGAGTGAGAAATGAGGAGGTGAGGAGGAGAACAGGGGTAGAAAGGGAGCTGGGAGATAGGGTTGATGAAAGAGTATTGGGATGGTTTGGACACCCGGAAAGAATGAGCGAAGAAAGATTAGTAAAAGAAGTATGGAAGGCGGAGGTGGAAGGAGTGGATATGAGGGGGCGTCCTAGGATGAGATGGATGGATGGGGTGAAAGGGGCTTTACAAAAGAGAGGAATGTCTGTGGAGGAAGGACGGGAGAGGACAGAAGATAGGGGTGAATGGAGAAGGGTTGTGTATAGATGAGGCTGTGATGCATGAGGGGGAGTGGGTGGGGGATGGGGGGTGAGGAAGTATGTATGAAATTTTGTTGACGCAGCCCGAAGGGATTTCTCCCCGTCTTCTCCTTTTCTGCATGAGGGGACGGAGAGGGGGAGTCGCCGAATTTATGAAGCGGCCTTGCTGTGGATGTGCTGTGTCTTGCGACACTGCTTCTGACCCAGGGCAGTGGACAGGATGCAGGGATGACCCGTCATCCAGGAGGTGCCAAGATAGGAGGGAGGGAGGAGGGTGAAGGGGAGTGGAGTATATGGGAAATGAAATGGGTGGGAGGGATTATTTTCTATCGGTGTTTACTAATGAGAGGTTAGATAAAGTACCTGACTGCGATCCGATTTTCAGAGGGGATGAAGAAAGTAGTCTAACTAATATCAGCATTAGTAAAGAGGAAGTAGTCAAGCAGATTGACAGACTTAAAGCTACAAAATCTCCGGGTCCAGACGAAATTTTTCCAAGAATGCTTAAAGAGTGTAAATTTGAAATCTGCGACCAGTTAACTGAAATATTCAATAAATCGGTAGACACTGGTTCTGTTCCTACTGCTTGGAGGCAGGCAAACGTTGTTCCTGTTTTTAAGAAGGGAGATAGATCGTCTATATGCAACTACAGGCTAATCAGTTTGACATCGGTTATAGGAAAAATGCTTGAATCAATAATAGTAAATAGACTCAGAGAACACATTGAAGGGCATAATTTAATTCGTGTTTCACAGCATGGTTTCTCCAAGGGTAAGTCATGTGTGACTAATCTTCTATCCTTTTACACTAAGGTATATAAGGCGGCAGACAACAATGAAAATTACGATGTTATTTACCTCGAATTTAGCAAAGCGTTCGACAAAGTGCCACACCAGAGACTACTAAATAAAATCAAAGCCCATGGCATAGGAGGAAAAGTGTTAGAATGGATTAGAGCTTGGATTAGTAACAGAAAACAGCGGGTCACCATAAATGGAATAAAATCTAGGTGGGGCAATGTTACTAGCGGGGTCCCCCAGGGCTCGGTTTTGGGTCCCTTGTTGTTCATTATGTATATAAATGACTTAGACGAAGGGTTAAATAGTGATGTTAGTAAGTTTGCGGACGACACTAAAATAGGACGCCTAATTAGGTCAGGAGACGACGCCCAGATTCTGCAGGATGACCTTAATAAGCTGTTAACATGGTCGGTGAAATGGCAAATGAACTTCAATATCTCTAAGTGTAGCATGTTAAACGTAGGGCTACACAACCCCGAAAATAGATACAGCTTAGATAACACGTTTTTAGAAAAATCTGAGTGCGAGAGGGACTTGGGAGTTCTGGTGAGTCCGGACCTCAAAACCAGGAAGCAGTGTATTAGCGCCAGAAATAAAGCTAACAGGGCATTAGGCTTCATTGCTAGGACGGTAATGAATAGAAGTGCAGAGGTAATTATTAAACTCTATCTAGCGATAGTTAGACCCATCCTTGACTATGCGGTACAGTTTTGGTCTCCGTCCTACAGAATGGACGTAAATTCACTAGAATCAGTACAGAGAAGAATGACCAAAACGATACAAGGACTCGGAAATTTGCCTTACGAAGAGAGGCTTAGGCACCTAAACTTACACTCTCTGGAAAGACGCAGAGTGCGGGGTGATCTAATAGAAGTGTTCAAGTGGATCAAAGGCTATAACAAGGGTGATGCAAACAAGGTCATCATAATAAAACAACAGGGCAGGACTCGCAGTAATGGGTATAAACTGGACAGATTTAGATTTAAGAAGGAAATAGGCAAGAATTGGTTTACTAATAGGGTGGTCGATGAATGGAATAAACTTAGTAACCATGTAGTAAGCGCTGAAACTATCAGTTGTTTTAAAAAACGATTAGACAACTTTATGGATGGGGATGACAGGTGGTGATGGATACGGAGCTACCTAGTGTAGGCCTTATGGTCTTTTGCAGTCTCCTTTATTTCTTATGTTCTTATGTTCACCATGTCTCAGTCATATGTTCTGTACCTTGTTTCTTCATTTTATAATTCCTTCCTTGTATCAGCACTGAATATGTAATTATACGAAAGCGCTCTTCTTCGTTAGTTTACTTTTTCTAGTGGTTACTTACGTATATATATATGTATATATATATATATATATATATATATATATATATATATATATATATATATATATATATATATATATATATATGAGTGAAAAATGCCTTTGGTATATGTATATACATACACACACACACACACACACACACACATATATATATATATATATATATATATATATATATATATACACAAAACACCGAAGTTGTGGCAAAAGAAGAGGACCCACAGCGCTTGGCTATCTTGGAAGCCATCTGGATAAAGGCGCTGTAATCTGCCATCAATAGGCAAGTAAATGACTTTGCCCTCCTCCCTAGCAAAGAAACCTGTTCGAAGGAGCCAGATGGACAACCCCAAAAAATCGGAGTCTCCTCCACAGAGGCCTCCAATTACCCGCTGAAGGGAAGAACGTCCTGCCATGCGTCGTTCTCAAAGATTGAGAAGCTGATTGGCGCCGAACCCGGGAGAGACGTCCCCAAGTACCGTTTCCGCCAACATGTGATCTCTCCCAGTGTTCCGTGGTCATACGGGTGACCTCCCCCAGTCACAACACGATGACTTCTCCCTGTGCTTTTTATTTAATTTGAAATATGCTCCCTTTTCTTTTCTCATTCACTTCAACTAAGGATGTAGAAAGATCTGCTAAACGTCTTGAAAATTAATTTGTTCTACTTGTATTTTGTTTTTTGCTTTATTTTTTGTACTCATTTCTTGTATTTTGTTTCCTGTGTGCTGTATTTTTGTGTTCTTTATAACTTGTGTTTTCTATGAGTTTTTGAAATTTGATTTACTCCCTCTCCCCCCTACCAGAAATCTACTTTTCGCAAGCTTGAGAGCTCACGGAATAAGTTAATTAATAATTCTTTTGCTATCGTTTTGAACAGAATATTTATATATATATAGATATATATATATATATATATATATATATATATATATATGGCTCCCATATATATATATATAGATAACGGTTGTGTGTGTATGTGTGTGCGTGTTTACATACGCATCGTTTAGGTCCATACGTGCGTGTGAAGAAGAGGAGAGAAGAGAATAGAGGGGGGGAAGAGGAGGATGAGGAATTAGAGGAGGAAGAGGGAGAGAAGAAAAAGAAAGGGAAATGGAGGAAGAGCAGAAGTTAGAGAGAGGATGATGATGAGGAGAAAAATTTAAGGAGGAAGAGCACGATGTGGAAAGGAGACGGAGTAAGAGGAAGAGATAAATGAGAAGGTGCTAATTAATGTGAAAGTGAGAGCGCTGGTACGAAAAGTTCACTGACATCTGGTTTTGGATAGATTACTTCAAAGTTTTAAAAGACAGCTGAAGAACTTCAACGGTTTTAATAGTAATATAGCATATGCGATTTTACGGAACCTTGTATAATTAGAAATAACAAATTTGGAGAGAAAAAATGTTACTATTCTTCAAAATGATCTGAAATCAGCTCTATTTCTGCCACAGAGAAAGCACAGAAGAACTAAGTCCTAGATATGTTTAGTTTTGAATTTTGGTCGTCTACGCTTGGAGAATGTCGTTAGAGATAACATATGAGAAAGTGTACAACACAAATTTTGACATTTATATTAAATTTTCAGAAGCAGATTATGGGAATATTTGGAAATATTCTTTAGTGTATAATGGGGGAATGGCGACTTAACACAAACCTTTAGGTTTTCTGTAATAACAGGTGTAATAGAATTTCAGACAAAGGAAAGTCTGAAATGGAGTAAACAGAACAGAGTCGGGTGTGTTTTCACATACGATACAAACCGCCCAAGAATCAAAGGAAATTATCTGAAAGGCAGAGGTGGGCGCGTTCCTCGGTGTGTTCCTCTGTGCGTTCCGCTTTAGTTTGGCCGCGGTTAGCGTTACCAAACTATTAAAGTAATACTGGTGCTGGTATAGTACTGTATGTGGCCTACTTTTTGGATGTGGCCTACGAAATTTTTCTTTGGTATAGTACATATGTGGCCTACCGGGCTTTTATTTCGTTATGAACCTCCTGTCTCTTAAGCTTTAATAGTTTGGAAGAGCTAACCGCGGCCAAACTAAAACAAAACGCACCGAGGAATGAATAGAGGAACGCGCCCAGCTCTATTGAAAGGACATGTATTTAACCGAGATTAAGACATAACCGATATATCCTCGCTTATATTCAGTGACAAGATATTCACTGGCCGAGCGGATGAGCGTCGCTTCTTGCGGCGGAGGTAGACGTGACGACAGTTTGAAATCTACCTCTAGCAAGTTGGACCAATGGTATGGTTCATTAGATTTTACACTACAAAGTTCTGTGTAAGGGGCACCGTCCTAGCCTCCTGATAGGGGGAAGTTTGCAACGTTAAACTGAATGAACGTTTAGTGACTGGAACATACATCACTTCGAGGCGTTCACATGTAACAGTGTGAAGTTATGAAACTCAAATATCTTGGCCCAATGACTCAGCTCCCCCCCCCCACACATGAAAAGAAACTAAAAAATGATAATTACAGAAGAGATCTAAAAAAAAAAAAAAATAGTTTTCCACACAGAGTGATGGATGTCTGGAACATATTGGACGAAACAATAGTGTGTGCAAAAACCACACCAGAATTTATGAACAAACTAGATACTAAGAGATGCAAAGATGTTTCCCATTACGAGTCCTTCAACTTCATGACCAAAATTCCTCCTAAAAGAAAAGATACAATTAGTGTACACTTACCTGAATACCACCAATAATAAAAAAATAATTAATGTACATCAGAGGTGGAGAGAAGAACACAACCCAAGTGTCTACCAGCTGCCGTGTAAGATTTGCAGTCTACTTTACATAGGTCAGACGGGGAGAGATCTGCGAACAAGGTTGAATCAACACAAAGGCTCGATCAGATACGAACAGGAAAGTTCAGCAGCACTTGAATGAGTGAAACCGCAGCCTGCATAGGGCCAAAGCTGGTGATAGGGTGGTGGTGATAGGGAACACGAAGCAAGAACAAACAACAGCAGGGCTACTGGCCCCAGCGAAGCTGTTTGTGTTTACTAAACTAAGCTACATTTAAGAAAACAGGGCAGAAGATGAACTAACGCTACTGCTACCACTATCTTATCCAATTGAAATTGTGGTTGTTTTTTATTTAGCGACTCTAGCGGCAGTTGCTCGAAGCCAAAAAAAAAAAAAAACAAAAAAAAAAAAAACAAAAAAAACAGCGGCTTACCGCAACTGACAGATCTCACCCAGATAGTGGTTTCTCACTTCCCACAGCGTGGGAGTAGTGGGGTGGTGAGTTAATCCTCTGGGATTGTCGTCGCCAAGTAATATTATTCAGCTGAGAGCCTCGTAGTTCCAAGGACACACACACAAGGACACACACACACACACACACACACACACACACACACACACACACACACACACACACACACACACACACACACACACACACACACACACACACACACACACACACACACACACACACACACACACACACACACACGCAAACACACACACACACATATATGTATGCATATGTATATGTGTATGTATAAGTATATGTATATATATATGTATATGTATATGTATATGTATATGCATACGTATATGTATATGTATATGTATATGTATACGTATATGTATATGTAGAGGTATACGTACATGCATATAGACATATGTATACGTACGAGTATAATGAAGATATATATATATATATATATATATATGTATATATATATATATGTATATATATATGTATAAATATGTGTGTGTATATACTATATATACATATACATATATATATACATATATATATATATATATATATATATATATATATACATATCAAGGACTACTATTACACAGGGCGTGTGCACCCAGATCCCTGGGTCCGCTAGCGGAGGCCATTGCTTTCTTTGTAACCCAACATTTTATATTGGACAAATATATCAAAACTAGAAACCTAACATTGTATATAGGACAAATATATCAACTATTGACTTATTCAATGCAGTATAAGTTAATATAAACTTTTATAGTGAAATAAGAAACTATCTTTAAGGCACTGTTATGCTTTGAGATGCCAATTTTAGCCGGACTTAACAGGTATTATCTTATGAGGTTAGTGGACACCAGGGTTGGCGATTTTTTTTTATCTTGAAAAAAAAAAATGGATTCTTTTTTATTTAAATCAGATTTATTTGATTTAATTTTTTTTTTATATGGATTTTAAATATTGTGGGATTGCTATCTGATATGCGATCTGATTGCTAAAGGACATTTTTAGCATACCAATTTAAGGAGCAGTGTTATATAGACTTGCCTCAAGTATACAAGGAACGGTATAAGCCGTATGTGAGGACGGTATGCTCAGGTTCACTCGATTCCTCCAAGAGTTTTCTCATCTTGGTGACATTTGCTGCATTGTCTGTCACAACTCTTCCAATGTGAGAACCAAAATCTTGTTCAGCCTTCTTGATCGAATTTTGTACAAGTTGTAGAAGATATTCAACAGTGTGAGGTTTCTCTGATGTGTCTATTATGTCAACTAAATAAATCTGCCCAGTGGATGTTGGTAGAGTGACACATATTATGGGCTCATTATGGATGTTACACAACCCATCAATTGAAAGACATACAGTTTCATTATTCAGGTCATCTGCACACTTTTTGTATTCCTTTTCATACACAAGATCCAAGTACTTATCAGCAATATCTTTTCTGGATGGAAGAATATAACCTGGCCTCAGGTTCTGAGCCATCTTGAGAAACTGAGGATGCTGAACAAGACGAAATGGTGAATTTGTAGCAAATATCATTCTTGCAACTTCTTTGTCGAGATTTTCCTTTTGAGAGGCTGAAGTTTTTATGATAAATCTGTCCAGAGATGTTGATGACTTTCTTTTAGATCAAAATGATTTAGCAGAAGTGGCGCCTGTGGAGGAGTCTGATAGTGACCTTTTTAATGGTGGAGTCAGGTTTGCAGATAATTCAAGTGGAGCCGATGATGAAGGGATTGAAGCTGTTGATACAGATCCTGAAATGGAAACAGAAAAATTTAGCATATTGCATAATTTATAAATGAATAAATAAATGAATGAATACAGTGTGATTTATACTACTTTTGAGTACAGTAGTCATTTTTTTTTAGATAATGATCATATTCACATAGGCCACTAAATTATTTGGAAATAATTAACAGGATATGAAATAGGTGGGCTTGGAATTCAGCCCACACAGGATTCAGTTCACTTTTAAATTCACTAAAAATAATGGATTAGTTGGGTTAGGTTAGGCTAAATTCCTTTGGGCTGAATCTCATGTGGGCTGAATTCCAATGGAACCTATGAAATATATTACACAATGTTGAATGAAATGAATAACAATCATCTAGGCCCCAAAATTGAGTGGATACAGTATATTATAATGATATAGTCATTTCCCAAATTTAGAAATAATGAAGTTGAAGTATCATCTCTTTAGGCCTTCACATTTTTATTGCACATGCTCTCCATTGTTCACCAAATTTATATAGTTGCGTATGAAAAGGGAGAAATGCACACAATATAAGTAAAATTATTCACCTGGGTCATCAATTTCTTCTTCTGTATGCTGTGGCTGACCTTGGCATTTATTTCTGTGAGATTTTAATCTTGACACAATGCCCTGTAGTTCCTGGCTGCAGTCTTTGCATTTAGCTCGGTACCCTTTGCCAGAAGTTGTTGGTAGTTTTTCAAAATAATTCCAGACAGGATCATTTTTTCTGCCTGAAGGAACCACTCTGCCAGGTCCAGAAGACATCCTTCCTGGTTAATTCCAAAGCAGCAACTGACTCAGTGAGAAGCTGCTTACCTAGAACAAGTTTCAACAAGAATCTTGTTGAAACTTGTTGTGGGCTGCACAGTGATATATACTACATGTAGGTTTATACCATTCCTTGTATACTTGTGGCAAGTCTATATAACACTGCTCCTTATATTGATATGCTAAAAATGTCCTTTAGCAATCAGATTGCATATCAGATAGCAATCCCAAAATATTTAAAATCTATAAAAAACCTATTTAAATCAAATAAATCTTATTTAAATGAAAAAATAGATTTTTTTTATTTTTTAAAAAAAAAAAAAAAAAAAAAAATCGCCAGCACTGGTGTTCACTAACCTCATACAATAATACCTGTTAAGTCCGGCTAAAATTGGCATTTCAAAGCATAACAGTGCCTTAAAGATAGTTTCTTATTTCACTATAAAAGTTTATATCAACTTATACTGCATTGAATAACTCAATAGTTGATATATTTGTCCTATATACAATGTTAGGTTTCTAGTTTTGATATATTTGTCCAATATAAAATGTTGGGTTACAAAGAAAGCAATGGCCTCTGCTAGCGAACCCAGGGATCTGGGTGCGCACGTCCTGTGTAATAGTAGTCCTTGGTATATATATACATACATACATACATATATATATATACACACACACACACACACACACACACACACACACACACACACACACACACACACACACACACACACACACACACACATATTATATACTATACACACATATACATATATATATATATATATATATATATATATATATATTTATATATATATAACCGTATATAATAAAATCAATATGTATACAACGTTATTCAGATTGAAAATATACGTATTCAAGCCATTTACAGAAGAAAAATAACTTGGCAGGAAAATATGAGTGAAATAATTAATTAATTAAAAAATAGAAAGATAAATACGTAAATAAATAGTTAAATTATGAAATAAGCAAATAGATGGATTGATAGATAGATGAATAAATAGATAAATTGGTGAATGAATCAATACAAAATGAAAATATAAACAAGTATATGAATTAATAATTGAAATAATGATATTCCCACAATTCGACGACAAACTCGTGTGTTTGCTTGGAGATGGCGATTTCGTCGTCGATTTTTTTTCCAGCCTTCAAGTATAACCATTCTTCTACTTAGACTCACTTATGATTTTTTCGAAGTTACAATGGGTTTCGGCAGATAAATATTCAATGATTATGCACGCACAGGTCAGGAGTTGGACCAAGGGCCCAAGGGCCCAAGGGACCAAGGAACCAAGGTACCAAGGTACCAAGGGACCAAGGGACCAAGGGACCAAGGGACCAAGGGACCAAGGGACCAAGGGACCAAGGGACCAAGGGACCAAGGGACCAAGGGACCAAGGGACCAAGGGACCAAGGGACCAAGTTGGACCAAGGGACCAAGTTGGACCAAGGGAACAAGGGACCAAGGGACCAAGTTGGACCAAGGGAGACCAAGGGACCAAGTTGGACCAAGGGAACAAGGGACCAAGGGACCAAGTTGGACCAAGGGAGACCAAGGGATCAAGTTGGACTAAGGGACCAAGTTGGACCAAGGGACCAAGTTGGACCAAGGGACCAAGGGACCAAGTTGGACCAAGGGACCAAGAGATTGAATACTTCCCCCATTTCTATATTTGTATATACTAAATCTGGATTTTTGTTTCCCTCGCTTTCCTCCAAAAAAGTTGCGCTCTTTTGTGTAGACCGATTGGAAACTTTCATTTATAATTGTGCCTAAGCTGAGGCCTCTTCAGAGACCTCACCACTCACTTTTGACTTGGTGATTGTTTCCCCGTGTTTCACTTTACCATTTATAAGCCTGTAAAGCATTTTCAATTCATCTTTGCATTTACCTACTACACCTCTTTTAAAATGGTTTTCTTCCTTTTTTCGAATTCTTGTGTAGTCATTCCTGGCTTGTTTGTAAACTTCTTTTGCTTCATTGCTTCTCTTCTTCCTCCATTTCCCCCAAGCCACGTCTCTTTTCTTTTACAACCTCACATTTTTATTAAACCAGTCATTTTTCTACTTCTTCCTTCCACTTGTCTTTGACACATGTTTGTTCACTCCCCAGTTGTAAATGTCAAGAAAGATTTCCCATTCCTGCTTATTCCTGTGGTATTCATGAATTCATCCCAACTTGCTTCTTCAAATAATTTTTCAATCCTAGGTAATCTACTTTCTTGAAATTAAGTGTTCCTTGGTTC
>NC_134782.1:35289431-35304431 GCF_046742065.1 Oratosquilla oratoria
GAACATAAAACAAGTGTAGCAAAAAACATCAATACGTAACACTAACGTAGAAACATCAGAACATAGGACAGAGACGCAAATGGAGGTGGACCAAATGTCCGTAATGCAGTGTCAAAAACAAACGACTAAATTACAATCAGATACATAAAACAAACAAACAATATAAAAAGTTAAATGGTTGTGAACATAAAACAAGTGTGGCAAAAAACATCAATACGTAACCCAAACGTAAAAACACCAGAACATAGTCCAAAGACCCAAATGAAGGATGGGGGAACAGAAGGAGGAACAGGTCCCAATAACAAACGACTACATTGCAATCAAACAAATAAAGATGAGATACAAAGAAGATAAAAAGAAAAGATAGAACAGAAGAGAAAAAAGGAGGTAGATTAAAACTGAAAAAGGAGGACAAAAGTCACGGGAAGGGAAGTTGAAAAGGTACACTGGGAGACCGCCTTCGAGAAAAGAGGTCGGACAAAAGCCACCTGGTGAACAAATGTCAATGTCGTAAAATAGCAGACTAACACTGGAAAAACAGAACAAAGGAATTAGACTGCATTACTCCTCGTTCCTAGATAAATAGGATTGAGATCAGTGCACCTATTTATGCAGTTGCTCTTAGTTTCCCATGCTTCCAAGAATAGTCTTTTCTTTTTGTTATTTTCTTTGTGTAGAGTTGTCACTCCATCCTGGTCAATTCTGTGTTGGTCTTCTGTAGTGTGCTTGTACAGGGCCGATTTCGGATCTTCTCGCCTAACTGCACGTTGGTGTTATTACACTCATGTGGCTAATTTCTTTTGTGTACCAATATTTCATATCAATTGTATTGTATATAATATTGTAAAGAGTTATGCTTTGTACATGTGAATGAATGTGAACCTTTCCCAGGTTTACCACTTTGATGATTTATAATTGAGTTCCTGGACGGGAATCGAATTGAGTCTGGTGTTTATAGTTTCCCAATATGGGTCCCAGACTCCAAATCTTCACATTAGTACTCATTTTCAGTTGAATTGCTCCTGTCATGTCTTTACTCAAATTTGCTTCTCTTGTGTGTGTGTATGTGTATGTGTGTGTGTGTGTGTGTATGTGTGTGTGTGTGTGTGTGTGTGTGTGTGTGTGTGTGTGTGTGTGTGTGAGAGAGAGAGAGAGAGAGAGAGAGAGAGAGATATTCACCATGGTTTTGGATCACGTGTTGGACTCATGATCGATAGCTATTTCCCTCCGGAAGAGAGCTCATATACAACCGATCTATTGGTAATGCTGTCTCCTTGGACGCACACACACATACAAGTCCCCGCCACCGAGAGTTGGAGTAACAACCCGCAGCGCAGTGATATTGAAATTATTTCAGCTCTGGGCGGGATTCGAACCCGGATCGCCATAATGACAGCCAGGGACTCTACCAACCGCGCCACGAGTTGTGTGTATGTGCGTGTGTGTGTGTGTGTGTGAATGTGTGTGTGTGTGTGTGTGTGTGTATGTGTATGTGTGTGTGTGTGTGTGTATGTGTGTGTGTGTGTGTGTGTGTGTGTGTGTGTGTGCGTGTGTGTGTATGTGTGTGTGTGTACGCGCGGGTGCGCGAGGGGGGCGATGAAGGGTCGCCTCCCCGCTCCCTACACTGGTGGACGCGCCATACCGAGAGTACTATAGCCAGACTTGTAGTGTTGGGGAGGTTTGTGGTGGTGATAGGGAACACAAAGGAACACAAAGGAAGAACAAACAACAGCAAGCCTACTGGCCCTAACGAGGCTGTTTGTGTTTACTACACTAAGCTACAGTTAAGAAAACAGGGCGGAAGATGCTAACACTACTACTACCACTATCCTATCCAATTGCAATTGGGGTTGCTGGGGAAGTTGGATGGTGATTTTTATTTAACATAATAACATAAGAATAATGGAGACTGCAAGAGACCATAAGGCCTACACTAGGCAGCTCCGTATCCATCACCACCTGTCATCCTCATCCATAAAGTTAGCTAATTGTTTTTTAAAACAATTGATAGTTTCAGCGTTTACTACATGGTTACGAAGTTTATTCCTTTCATCGACCACCCTATTAGTAAACCAATTCTTGCCTATTTCCTTTTTAAATCTAAATCTGTCCAGGTTATACCCATTACTGTGAGTCCTGCCCTGCTGTCTTAATATGATGACCTTGTTTGCGTCACCCTTGTTATATCCTTTGATCCAATTGAACACTTGTATTAGATCACCCCGCACTTTGCGTCTTTCCAGAGAGTGTAAGTTAAGGTGCCCAAGCCTCTCTTCGTAAGGCAAATTTGTGAGTCCATGTATCCTTTTGGTCATTCTTCTCTGTACTGATTGTAGTGAATTGATGCCCATACTGTAGGACGGAGACCAAATCTGTACAGCATAGTCAAGGATGGGTCTAACTATCACTAGATATAATTTAATAATTACCTCTGCACTTCTATTCGTCATCGTCCTAGTAATGAAAACTAATGCTCTGTTAGCTTTATTCCTGGCGCTAATGCACTGCTTCCTGGTTTTAAGGTCCGGACTCACCAAAACTCCCAAGTCTCCCTCGCACCCAGATTTTTCTAAAAGCGTGTTACCTAAGCTGTATCTACGAGTATTTTCGGGGTTGTGTAGCCCTACGTTTAACAGGCTACACTTAGAGATATTGAAGTTCATTTGCCATTTCACCGACCATGTTAACAATTTATTAAGATCATCCTGAAGAAGAAGAGGAAGAAGAAGAAGAAGAAGAAGAGGAAGAAGAAGAAGAAGAAAAAGAGGAAGAAGAAGAAGAAGAAAAAGAAGAAGAAGAAGAAGAAGAAGAACGCGAAGAAGAAGAAGAACGCGAAGAAGAAGAACGCGAAGAAGAAGAACGCGAAGAAGAAGAAGAACGCGAAGAAGAAGAAGAAGAACGCGAAGAAGAAGAAGAAGAACGCGAAGAAGAAGAAGAAGAACGCGAAGAAGAAGAAGAAGAACGCGAAGAAGAAGAAGAACGCGAAGAAGAAGAAGAACGCGAAGAAGAACGCGAAGAACGCGAAGAAGAACGCGAAGAAGAAGAACGCGAAGAAGAAGAAGAACGCGAAGAAGAAGAAGAACGCGAAGAAGAAGAAGAACGCGAAGAAGAAGAAGAAGAAGAAGAAGAAGAAGAAGAAGAAGAAGAAGAAGAAGAAGAAGAAGAAGAAGAAGAAGAAGAAGAAGAAGAACGCGAAGAAGAAGAAGAAGAACGCGAAGAAGAAGAAGAAGAAGAAGAAGAAGAAGAAGAAGAAGAAGAAGAAGAAGAAGAAGAAGAAGAAGAAGAAGAAGAAGAAGAAGAAGAAGAAGAAGAAGAACTCGAAGAACGCGAAGAAGAAGAAGAAGAAGAAGAAGAAGAAGAAGAAGAAGAACACGAAGAAGAAGAACTCGAAGAACGCGAAGAAGAAGAAGAAGAAGAAGAAGAAGAAGAAGAAGAAGAAGAAGAAGAAGAAGAAGAAGAAGAAGAAGAAGAAGAAGAAGAAGAAGAAGAAGAAGAAGAAGAAGAAGAAGAAGAACGCGAAGAACGCGAAGAAGAACGCGAAGAAGAAGAACGCAAAGAAGAAGAAGAAGAACGCGAAGAAGAAGAACGCGAAGAAGAAGAACGCGAAGAAGAAGAACGCGAAGAAGAACGCGAAGAAGAAGAAGAACGCGAAGAAGAAGAAGAACGCGAAGAAGAAGAACGCGAAGAACGCGAAGAAGAAGAAGAAGAAGAAGAAGAAGAAGAACGCGAAGAAGAAGAACGCGAAGAAGAAGAAGAAGAAGAAGAACGCGAAGAAGAAGAAGAAGAAGAAGAAGAAGAAGAAGAAGAAGAAGAAGAAGAAGAAGAAGAAGAACGTGAAGAAGAAGAAGAAAAAGAAGATGAAAAAGAAGAAGAAAAAGAAGAAGAAAAAGAAGAAGAAAAAAGAAGAAGAAAAAGAAAAAGAAGAAGAAGAAGAAGAAGAAGAAGGAGAAGAAGAAGAAGAAGAAAACAGCGGCTTACCGTAACTGGCAGGTCTCACCCAGACAGGGGTTTCTCACTTCCCACGGCATGGGAGTAGTGGAGTCGTGAGTTAATCCTTTGGGTTTGTCGTGGCCAAGCAATTTTATTCAGCTGAGGGGAACCTCGAGGTTCCAAGGACCTCAGTCCTATTTTTGGGCTACAAAATTAAAAGCATTTTGGGCTTTCCAAGTGATTGAATTTGGGCTTACAAGAATTTTCCATTTCCTCCTATTTTTCTTTTTCTGCATTTTTTTTTTAATGGGCTTCCTTTTTAGGGCTTCTAAAGGCTTCTCTTTGTTTCTTTTTTCCTTCTCTAAGTTTTCAATGGGCTTTTTCTTTTATATATTCTTTATTTTTTCTATTTGTTCTTTTTTTTATCAGTTTTTAATATTCTTTCAGATTTTTTGTATATACCTCTTATTTCATTTGTATATACTTTTTCTTTTCTATTTTATTTTTTCTTATTAAGTCCATCGCGGGCTTCATGGACTTTGCTCACCACCTCCAGGAGTTGACGTCGCTCCTTGTGCGGAACCACGCCGGAGGTGTCCTCCACCAAGGGTCGACCGGGCTCGGCCTCCAGGACTCTCGGCGCCCTCCAGAGTCCCGAGTCGCCCTCGAGGACAACCTCCATGAGCTCGTGTCTTCGTGGAGGCGGGAGGGAGGATCATTCTCTTCGGTCACCGAAGAAGAGACGTCGTCCTCGTCGTCGTCTTCTCCGGTGCCGTGAACGCAGCAATAACCCCTTGCGCAGAACTTGCAAGGGGCTAGAGGGAGGGCTTGATCCATGAAAGAGGACTCTTGATTTTCTGGCTCCTGGGCTTCTTCAAGGAGCACCTCTTGTTGGTGCTCTGGGCTTCTTGAAGTCCTTCTTGATTTGTCCTCAGGGCTCGGGCTTCGGAGCCTTTCTGGAGTGGGCCGGGGGGGCAATCTTCTCCAAAGGGGAACCCCCGGCCTCTCGAAGTTCCTTTTATTGGGCTGTTCTTGGCTGGAGATCTTCTGGGTCTTGTGTCTCCGCCATGATAGGTTCACGGGCCTCTTCCAACCTTGTCTCCAGCTCAGGGCGCCGTCGTTCATAATTATTCCTCTGACAATTCAGACATTCCATGGCGTCGAGGCTTAGCAGGTGTGACTCCGCTTGTTGGATCTCGGTTTTGCTGTTGATGCTGATGGTCAGTCGCTGTCGGGTGAATGGTGCAACAAAGGCGAAATTTCTTGAAGAGGGGAAGGATAAAACTCGTTAGTTCATAACTGACACACACACACACAAACACACGCACACACACACACACACACACACACACACACACACACACACACACACACACACACACACACACACACACACACACACACACACACACACACACGCATACACATGTATGTGTAGGAGTATACTGAAGGTATATATATATATATATATATATATATATATATATATATATATACCTTCAGTATACTCCTACAGATACATGTGTATATGCGTATATATATACTTATACATTTACATATACGTATATATATACATATACAAATGCATATACATATACATATACTTATAAATATTCATATAAAAATACATATACGTATACATATACATATGCATATGCATATGGATATGCACATGCATATTCATATACATATACATACATACATATATATATATATATATATATGTGTATATATATATATATATAAATATATACATACAGTATATACATACATATACATATGCATATACATATACATATACATATACATATATACATATACATATATACATATATACATAATCGTATATAATCAAATTGATATAAATACTACGTTATTCATATTAGAAATATACGTATTCAAGCCATTTACAGAAGAAAAATAACTTGGCAGGAAAATACAAGTAAAATAATTAATTAAAGAAGATAGATAAACACGTAAATAAATAATTGAATTATCAAACAAGCAAATAAATAGATGCATAAATAGATAAATTGGTGAATGAAGTAATACAAAATAAAAAGATAAACAAGTATATGAAATAATAAATGAAAAAATGATATTCCCACAATTCGACGACAAACTCGTGTGTCTGTCTGTAGATGGCGTTTTCGTCGCCGAGTTTTTTTCCAGCCTTCAAATATATCCATTTCTCTGCATAGTATCACTTATGATTTTTCGAAGTTACAATGGGTTTTGGCAGATAAATATTCCATGTATATATATATATATATATATATATATATATATATATATATATATATATATATATATATATATATATATGTATGTATTGTTACAAACCTCTCTAAAGTACCAAAGGTTCACCGGCCTTGTGAATGCCTGAAGTTTGTAACATGAAGGGAACCCTTAGACCCTATGTCTATTACGGGTTCAAACGGTCAAAAGAACTGAATAAGGTCGCCACCCTGTCGGATACCGGGGAAAGAAAATCACACTAACTTAAAGAAATATAATTAAATAAATTATAAGTATGAAAGTTAATACAAGTAAAATGACACGAAAATAATATAACAAAGACACTATTACAATTAAACAAACATGATTTTACATAATACATCTGACTTCTGATCATACATTTGACGACATTACACAAAAGACTCTAGTTCGAAGGGTTTAACGGGATTGAACAGACGTAAGACCGGGTCACAGATCACCAAACAGTCATGAAATATAAGCTAATCCTAAGCCCCAATGCTACTCACTCCGCGCTCACTTATATAGGGCACTACAAAGCTAAGTCCTAGTAGATCTGGCTCACTGCTATACCAAGGGAAAAGGATACTAACCTCAAGGCAGTCATTTTGAATCTGACCCGTGTAGTAGGTCTAAGCAGGGTCTGGACAATCGTATAGACTCGTTGGATAGTACAAGGGGGCGGGATTTACCTAGCCTGACGAGCCTACATTGTTTAAGCGGGAAATACAAACGAAATATTTTTACGTCACGGCCTGTGACGTAACAGACGCTTGCGCAATGGATACTTGAATAATCAACATTACCAAAAAACAATCAATATTATTATAAACTAATACCATAGTTACATTAATAAATACATACAATACATAAAGAATATACCTTACGGTGACATATTTGGTCATAACCAAAGCAGCACAATACGAACACACGTAACATGACATCTCCTCGAAACAACAATTACAATTACATATTTGGTAATTATACATCGCAGATGTAACAATATATATATATATATATATATATATACATGCATATATATATATATATATATATATATACATATATATATCACGAAGTTACAATGGGTTTTGGCAGATAAATATTCCATGTATATATATATATATATATATGTATATATATATATATATATATATATATATATATATATATATGTATATATATATCACGAGTACTTCTTCCACTACCTCTCCGAATTCCCTTTTCACCATGTCTCAGTCATATATTCTGTACCTTGTTTCTTCCTTTTATAATTCCTTCTTTATACGTATAAACACTGAATATGTAATTATACAAAAGCGCTCTTCTTCGTGACTTTACTTTTTCTAGTGGTTACATACGCGTATATATTGTTGTATGTATGCATGTATGTATATATATATATATATATATATATATATATATATATATATATATATAAACAACCACAATGCACTTTAATTCTAAGCCATCAAAGGCCAGCATGCTGAAATGGAAATATGGTACTACCTAGGACTCAAACCCGGCATCCGTATGACAAGTGCGATAGTGACTTACCAACTGGGCTATCAAGAGAGATGTAAGTTTAAATATATAATAAATAATGCGCTGAACTTATATCTCTCTTGATAGCCTAGTTGGAAAGTCACTGTCGCACTTGTCATGAGGATGCCGGGTTCGAGTCCTGGGCAGTACCACATTTCAATTTCAGCATTCTGGCCTTTGATGGCTTAGAATTAAAGTGCATTGTGGTTGTTAAAATGTATCTCTAATCACTGGGACCCATTCAGTGTTGTACAAATACTTTCCCGCGTTCGTATACTTCCAATTGTACTATCATAGTGGAGATGAGTTGAACGCAAAATTTCATATATGTGTATGTAACTCGAGCATACAAATATATAAGAAATAATGCGCTGAACTTATATCTCTCTTGATAGCCTAGTTGGAAAGTCACTGTCGTACTTGTCATGAGGATGCCAAGTTCGGGTCCTGAGTAGTACCACATTTCAATTTCAGCATGCTGGCATATATATATATATATATATATATATATATGTATATATATATATATATATATATATATATATATATATATATATATATGTATAAACAACCACAATGCACTTTAATTCTAAGCCATCAAAGGCCAGCATGCTGAAATTGAAATGTGGTATGGCCTAGGACTCGAACCCGACATCCTTATGACAAGTGCGACCTTGACTTTCCATTAGGCTATCAAGAGACATATGACAAGAACATATGCACATCATATTAATACTAAGATTTTTTTTTTCATCCATGTTTTTAAAAGCTTATAGGATTTGCAGTCCAGAAGTTTTAGATCAGGAAATAAGAAGATATGACATTGCATCAGGCTTGAAATATCCTATAAATGTTATAGATAAACCACGATATAGGGCCAGGAAGTCTTATTTCAATATATCCCGAAGAGATAATTTTTGCAAGAAAAATATTTTAGTTCTTCCCTTTCATGAAAATCTTGTAAGACTTCCTCGCATCCTTAAGGAGTTTAATATTAATGTTATTTTCAAAAACAGTACCGTCAAAGAACTCCTCATTAAAAATTCCTCTTGCGATAATATAGGATGTGTCCATAGTATTCCTTGTAAACACTGTAGCTCCTGTTACATTGGCCAAACTGATAAAGATTTAAATATTAGGGTGAGTCAACACAAACATATTATAAGGACGGGCCAAATGTCTACCGAGTTTGACCAAGGGCATGGTTCATTAAATTTCACGCTACAGAGTCCTGCATAAGGGGTACCGTCCTAGCCTCCTGAAAGGGGGAAGTTTGCGACGTTAAATTGAATCAATGTTTAGTGACTGAAACATACATCACTTCGAGGTGTTTGCATGAAACAGTGTGAAGTTCTGAAACTCAAATATCTTGGCCCAATAACTCAGCCCCCCCCCCCACACACACACGTGAAAAGAAATTCAAAAAGGATAGCTACAGAAGAAATCTGAAAAAAAATATATAGTTTTCCACACACAGTGGTGGATGTCTGGAACAAATTGGACGAAACAATAGTGTGTGCAAAAGCCACACAAGAATTTATGAACAAACTAGATACTAAGAGATACAAAGATGTTTCCTATTACGAGTCCTTCAACTTCATGACCAAAATTCGTCCCAAAAGAAAAGATAAAAATAGGGTACACTTACCCGAATACCATCAAAAAGTAATTAATGTACATCAGAGGTGGAGAGAAGAACACAACCCAAGTGTGTACCAGCTGCCGTGTAAGATTTGCGATCTAGTTTACATAGGTCAAACGGGGAGAGATCTGTGGACAAGGTTGAATCAACACAAAGGTTCGATCAGATACGAACAAGAAAGTTCAGCAGCACTTGATTCAGTGAGACCACCGTCTGCATAGGGCCAAAGGTGATCTGATATTTAAATCTGGTTGTGGGTTCAGGAGGAAGATCTTGATTACATCTTTCACTCTGTGTGGTGGACCATACCAGTGACCCGTATTCCAGTCTTGGATGAATCATGGTTTTGATGAGTTTCTTCATAATTTCTCCCTCTATATAGAGGAGGGGTCGCCAAATAAATGAAGCGGCCTTGCTGTGTATGTGCTGTGTCTTGCGACACTGCTTCTGACCCAGGGGAGTGGACAAGATGCAGGGATGACCCGTCATCCAGGAGGTGCCAAGATGGGAGGGAGGGAAGAGGGTAGAGGGGAGTGGAGTATGTAGGGGATGGAATGGTGGGAGTAGTTCCTATGCCTTTTTCTTTTGGCTAACCTCCCGTGTAAGGGGAAAAAGTTTTTGGTATATGTATATAGTGAAATACCACTTTGATATTCTGAAGTAGTTCATATGTTTCTCCCATAACCCTGGTGATATGCCTGTCAGGTGTTTTACCAAC
Organism: Oratosquilla oratoria; assembly: GCF_046742065.1. Lineage (NCBI taxonomy): Eukaryota > Metazoa > Arthropoda > Malacostraca > Stomatopoda > Squillidae > Oratosquilla > Oratosquilla oratoria. The sequence goes on from NC_134782.1 coordinate 35,299,523, forward strand.
ACTACCAAAATTTGTCTCCTCTTTTTCTTTCGTAATGGGTTCACTTCCTGAGGAACAGTTTAAGGATGGTGTTTTACCACTATTGCCCATTTCCAGTTCTTTGTATTTTTTGGTATTGAACTTCATTTCCCATTCTTGGTCCCATATATATATATATAATCAATGTAAATAAAGATTTGTAGTCTGGGGATCCATATTGGGAAACTGTAAACACCAGACTCAATTGACGTTTAGACTCCCGTCCAGGAATCATCTTCAGGGGGTATAATGGTTACAAGATTGTGAACTCAATTATAAATCGTGAAAGTGGTAAACCTGGAAAGGTTCACACTCTCAATCACATGTATAAGGCATACATATCTTTATAATATTAAATACACTGCAATTGAAATAAAATATTGGTGCCAAATAAAATGAAATAAAATAAAATACAAATGAAAAAAGTTACATGGTTGTGAACATAAAACATGTGTAGCAAAAAGCATCAATAGCTAACACTAACGTGAAAACATCAAAACATAGGACAGAGATGCAATTGGAGGTGGACCAAATGTCCACGATAAAGTGTCAAGAACAAACGACTAAATTATAACCAAACCAAAAAATAAGAACCAAACAAAATGCACTACAATTGAAATATTGGTACGAAAAATACAAATAGAAATAAAACAAGTTACATGGCTTTGAACATAAAACAAGTGTAGCAAAAAACATCAAACGTAACACTAACGTAAAAGCATCAGAACAGAGACGCAAATGGAAGTGGACCAAATGTCCGCAATGAAGGTCAAGAACAAACGAATAAATTGCAATCAGACAAATAAAAAACAAACAAAATAAAAGGGTAAATGGCTGTGAACATAAAGTAAGTGTGACAAAAAACATCAATACGTAACCCAAATGTAAAAACAACAGAATATAGTCCAAAGATGCAAATGAAGGTGGACCAAATGTCCGAAATGAAGGATGGGGGAACAAAATGAAGAACAGATCTCAAGAACAAACAACTAAATTACAATCTGACAAATAGAAATATAAGATACAAAGAAGATAAATAGAAAGATAGAAATGAGAAAGAAAAGGAAGTAGACTAAAACTGATAAAAGGGGGGGGGGGCAAAAGGCAGGGAAGGGGAGTTGAAAAGGTGCACTGGGAGACCTCCTTTGAGAAAAGAGGTCGGACAAAAGCTACCTGGGTAAACAAATACCAGGTCGTACAGAAGCAGATTGAGATGAGAAAGCAGATCAAAGGAATTAGACTGCGTTCCTCATCGTTCCTAGATAAATAGGATAAAGATCAATGCACCTATTTATGCAGTTAATCTTAGCTTCCCATGCTCCCGAGAATAGTCTTTTCTTTTTGTTATTTTCTTTGTGTAGAGTTGTGACTCTATCCCAGTCAATCCTGTGTTGGTTTTCTGTAGTGTGCTTGTACAGGGCCAATTTCGGATCTTCTCGCCTAACTGCACGATGATGTTATTACACTCTTGTGGCTAATTTCTTTTGTGTACCGATATTTCATTTCAATTGCAGTGTATATTATATTGTAAAGAGGTATGCTTTGTTCATGTGAATGAATGTGAACCTTTCCCAGGTTTACCACTTTGATGATTTATAATTGAGTTCCTGGACGGGAATCGAAACGTCGGGCAAATAAACCCTTCAATTGAGTCTGGTGTTTATAGTTTCCCAATATGGGTCCCAGACTCCAAATCTTCACATCAGTAATCATTTTCAGTTGAATTGCTCCTGTCTTGTCTTTACTCAAATTTGCTTCTCTTGTGTGTGTATGTGTGTGTGTGTGTGTGTGTGTGTGTGTGTGTGTGTGTGTGAGAGTGTGAGTGTGTGTGAGTGTGTGTGTGTGTGTGTGTGTGTGTGTGTGTGTGTGTGTGATTCACCATGGTTGTGAATCACGTGTTGGACTCATGATCGACAGCTATTTCCCTCTCAGAAGAGAGCTCAGGCCTCATACATGACCGATCTATTGGTAATGCTGTCTCCTTGGACGCACACACACATACAAGTCCCCGCCACCGAGAGTTGGAGTAACAACCCGCAGCGCAGTGATATTGAAATTATTTCAGCCCTGGCCGAGGTTCGACCCCGGATCGCCATACTGACAGCCAGTGACTCTCCCAACCGCGCCCCGAGGTGTGTGTATGTGCGTGTGTGTGTGTGTGTGTGTGTCTGTGTGTGTGTGTGTGTGTGTGTGTGTGTGTGTTTGTGTGTGTGTGTGTGTGTGTGTATGTGTGCGTGTGCGCACGCGCGAGGGGGGCGATGAAAGGTCGCTTCCCCGCCCCCTACACTGGTGGACGCGCCAAACCGAGAGTACAGTAGTCATACCTCTAGTGTTGGGGAGGTTTGTGGTGGTGATAGGGAACACAAAGGAACACAAAGGAAGAACAAACAACAGCAAGCCTACTGGCCCTAACGAGACTGTATGAGTTTACTAAACTAAGATACAGTTAAAAAAACAGGGCGGAAGATGAACTAACACTACTACTACCACTCTTCTATCCAATTGCAATTGGGGTTGTTGGGGACATCGGGTGGTGATTTTTATTTAACATAAGAACATAAGAATAATGGAGACTACAAGAGACCATGAGCCCTACACAAGGCAGCTCCGTATCCATCACCACTTGTCATCCCCATCCAAAAAGTTGGCTAATCGTTTTTTAAAACAACTGATAGTTTCAGCGCTTACTACATGGTTACTAAGTTTATTCCATTCACCGACCACCCTATTAGTAAACCAATCCTTGCCTCTTTCCTTCTTAAATCTAAATTTGTCCAGTTTATACCTATTACTGCAAGTCCTGCCATGTTGTTTTATTATGATGACCTTGTTTGCATCTCCCTTGTTATATCCTTTGATCCACTTGAACACTTCTATTAGATCACCCCGCACTCTGCGTCTTTCCAGAGAGTGTAAGTTTAGGTACCCAAGCCTCTCCTGTAAGGCAAATTTGTGAGTCCATGTATGATTTTGGTCATTCTTCTCTATACTGATTGTAGTGAATTAATGTCCATTCTGTAGGACGGAGACCAAAATTGTACCGTATAGTCAAGGATGGATCCAATTATCGCTAGATAGAATTGAATAATTACCTCTGCACTTCTATTCGTTACCGTCCTACCAATGAAACCTAATGCTCAGTTAGCTTTATTCCTGGCGCTAATCCAGTGCTTCCTGGTTTTAAGATCCAGACTCACTAGAACTCCCAAGTCTCTCTCGCACTCAATTTTCTCTAAAAGCGTGTTATCTAAGCTGTATCTATTTTCGGGGTTATGTAGCCCTATTTTTAACAGGCTCCACTTAGAGATATTGAAGTACATTTGCCAGTTCATCTACCATGTTAACAATTTATTAAGATCATTCTGAAGAAGAAGAGAAAGAAGAAAAGGAAGAAGAGGAAGAAGAAGAAGAAGAAGAAGAAGAAGAAGAAGAAGAAGAAGAAGAAGAAGAAGAAGAAGAAGAAGAAGAAGAAGAAGAAGAAGAAGAAGAAGAAGAAGAAGAAGGAGAACGCGAAGAAGAAGAAGAAGAAGAAGAAGAACGCGAAGAAGAAGAAGAAGAACGCCAAGAAGAAGAAGAAGAACGCGAAGAAGAAGAAGAAGAAGAAGAAGAAGAAGAAGAAGAAGAAGAAGAAGAAGAAGAAGAAGAAGAAGAAGAAGAAGAAGAAGAAGAAGAAGAAGAAAAGAGAAGAAGAAGAAGAAGAAGAAGAACGCGAAGAAGAAGAACGCGAAGAAGAAGAAGAAGAAGAACGCGAAGAAGAAGAAGAAGAAGAAGAAGAAGAAGAAGAAAAAGAAGAAGAAGAAGAAGAAGAAGAAGAAGAAGAAGAAGAAGAAGAAGAAGAAGACAGCGCCTTACCCAACTGGCAGGTCTCACCCAGACAGGGGTTTTCTCACTTCCCACGGCGTGGGAGTAGTGGTGTCGTGAGTGAGTTAATCCTCTGGGATTGTCGTGGCTAAGGAATTTTATTCAGCTGAGGGGAGCCTCGAGGTTCCAAGGACCTCAATCCTATTTTTGGGCTAATAAATTAAAAGCATTTTGGGCTTTCCAAGTGATTGAATTTGGGCTTGCAAGAATTTTCCATTTCTTCCTATTTTTCATTTTCTGCATTTTTTTCCTCTAATGGGCTTCTTTTTTAGGACTTCTAAGGGCTTCTATAGGCTTCTCTTTTTTTCTTTTTTCTTTCTCTAAGTTTTCAATGGGCTTCTTTTATATATTCTTTATATTTTCTATTTTTTTCTTTTTTCTTTTCTCTTTTATCAGTTTTTAATATTCTCTGATTTTTTGTATATACCTCTTATTTCATTTGTATATACTTTTTCTTTATTATTTTATTTTTTTCTTATTAAGTCCATCGCGGGCTTCATGGACTTTGCTCACCACCTCCAGGAGTTGACGTCGCTCCTTGTGCGGAACCACGCCGGAGGTGTCCTCCACCGAGGGTCGATCGGGCTCGGCCTCCAGGACTCTCGGCGCCCTCCAGAGTCCCGAGTCGCCCTCGAGGACAACCTCCATGAGCTCGTGTCTTGGTGGAGGCGGGAGGGAGGATCATTATCTTCGGTCACCGAAGAAGAGACGTCGTCCTCGTCGTCCTCTTCTCCGGTGCCGTGGACGCAACAATAGCCCCTTGCGCAGAACTTGCAAGGGGCTATGAGGAGGGCTTGATCCATGAAAGAGGACTCTTGATTTTCTGGCTCCTGGGGTTCTTCAAGGAGCACCTCTTGTTGGCGCTGTGGGCTTCTTGAAGCCCTTGTCCTGTTCTCTGGGCTCGGGCTTCGAAGCCTTGCTGGAGTGGGCCGGGGGGGCAGTCTTCTCCAGAGTGGGACCCCCGGCCGCTCGAAGTTCCTTTTAATGGGCTCTTGTTGGCTGGAGACCTTCTTTGGCTTGTGTCTCCGCC
>NC_134782.1:35311931-35314431 GCF_046742065.1 Oratosquilla oratoria
CCCCGTGTAAGGGGGAAAAACCTTTGGTATATGTATGTATGTATGTATGTATGTATGTATGTATGTATGTATGTATGTATGTATGTATGTATGTATGTATGTATGTATCAATATTTCATTTCAATTGCAGTGTATTTAATATTGTAAGAGGGTATGCTTTGTACATGTGAATGAGAGTATGAACCTGTCCCAGGTTTACCACTTTGATGATTCATATTTGAGTTCACAATCTTGGAATCGAAACGTCGGGTAAATAAACCCTTCAATTGAGTCTGGTATATACAGTTTCCAAATATGGATCCCAGACTCCAAATCTTGACATTAGTACTCATTTTTAGTTGAATTACTCAAATCTGCTTCTCTTGTGTGTGTGTGTCTGTGTGTGTGTGTGTGTGTGTGTGTGTGTGTGTGTGTGTGTGTGTGTGTATGTGTATTGTGAGTGTGCGTGTGTGTGTGTGTGTGTGTGTGTGTGTGTGTGTGATTCACCATGGTCTTGGATCACGTGTTGGACTCATGATCGACAGCTATTTCCCTCTCAGAAGAGAGCTCAGACCTCATACATGACCGATCTATGTGTAATGCTGTCACCTTGCACGCACACACACATACAAGTCCCCGCCACCGAGAGTTGGAGTAACAACCCGGATCGCCATAATGACAGCCGGGGACTCTACCAACCGCGCCTTGAGCTGTGTGTATGTGCGTGTGTGTGTGTGTGTGTATGTGTGTGTGTGTGTGTGTGTGTGTGTGTGTGTGTGTGTGTGTGTGTGTGTGTGTGTGTGTGTGTGTGTGTGTGTGTGTGTGTGTGTGTGTGTGTGTGTGTGTGTGTGTGTGTGTGCGTGTGCGCGAGGGGGGCGATGAAGGGTCGCCTCCCCGCCCCCTACACTGGTGGACGCGCCAAATCGAGAGTACTGTAGCCAGACTTGTAGTGTTGGGGAGGTTTGTGGTGGTGATAGGGAACACAAAGGAACACAAAGGAAGAACAAACAATAGTAGGCCTACTGGCCCTAACGAGGCTGTTTGTGTTTACTAAACTAAGCTATAGTTAAGAAAACAGGGTGGAACGTGAACTAACACTACTACTACCACTATTATATCCAATTGCAATTGGGGTTGTTGGGGAAGTTGGGTGGTGATTTTTATTTAACATAAGAACATAAGAATAAAAGAGACTGCAAGAGACCATAAGGCCTACACTAGGTAGCTCCGTATCCATCACCACCTGTCATCCCCATCCATAAAGTTGGCTAATCGTTTTTTAAATCAATTTATAGTTTCAGCGCTTACTACATGGTTACTGAGTTTATTCCATTCATCGACCAATTCTTGCCTATTTCCTTCTTAAATCTAAGTTGGTCCAGTTTATACCCATTTCTGCGGGTCCTGCCCTGTTGTTTTATTTTGATGACCTTGTTTGCATCACCCTTGTTATATCCTTTGATCCACTTGAACACCTCTATTAGATCACTCCGCACTCTGCGTCTTTCCAGAGAGTGTAAGTTAAGGTGCCTAAGCCTCTCTTCGTAAGGCAAATTTGTGAGTCCATGTATCGTTTTGGTCATTCTTCTCTGTACTGATTGTAGTGATTTGATGTCCATTTTGTAGGACGGAGACCAAAAGTGTACCGCATCGTCAAGGATGGGTCTAACTATCGCTAGATAGAGTTTAATAATTACCTCTGCACTTCTATTCGTTACCGTCCTAGCAATGAAACCTAATGGTCTGATGCGCTGTTAGCTTTATGTCTGGCGCAAATACACTGCTTCCTGGTTTTTAGGTCCGGACTCACCAGAACTCCCAATTCCCTCTCGTACTGAGATTGTTCTAAAAACGTGTTATCTAAGCTGTATCTATTTTCGGTGTTGTGTAGCCATACGTTTAACACTCTACTCTTCGAGATATTGAAGTTCATTTGCCATTTCACCGACCATGTTAACAATTTATTAAGATCATCCTGCAGAATCTGGGCGTCGTCTCCTGACCTAATTAGGCGAATCTAGATGCAGTCGCTTGAAGCAAAAAAGAAGAAGAAGAAGAAGAAGAAGAAGAAGAAGAAGAAGAAGAAGAAGAAGAAGAAGAAGAAGAAGAAGAAGAAGAAAAAGAATAAGAAGAAGAAGAGAGAAGAAGAAGAAGAGAGAAGAAGAAGAAGAAGAAGAAGAAGAAGAAGAAGAAGAAGAAGAAGAAGAAGAAGAAGAAGAAGAAGAAGAAGAAGAAGAAGAAGAAGAAAAAGAAGAAGAAGAAGAAGAAGAAGAAGAAGGGAGAAAAAGAGAGAAGGGAGAAAAAGGGAGAAGAAGGGAGAAGGAGAAGAAGAAGAAGAAGAAGAAGAGAAGAAGAGGAAGAAGAAAAAGAGGAAGAAGAAGAAGAAGAAGAAGAAGAAAAGAAGAAGAAGAAGAAAAAACCGCGGGTTACCGCAACTGGCAGGTCTCACACAGACAGGGGTTTCTCACTTCCCACGGCGTGGGAGTAGTGGGGTGGTGAGTGAGTTAATCCTCTGGGATTG
>NC_134782.1:35319431-35324431 GCF_046742065.1 Oratosquilla oratoria
TGGGAGGATCTTGATTGAGAGGATTAGGAGAGGAACAGGAGTAATTGGTGAGGAACAGTGTGGATTTAGGACAGGTAGAGGTTGTGTAGATCAGATCTTTGTGGTAAGACAGATATGTGAGAAAGCTATAGGAAAGGGGAAGGATGTTTTTTGGGCTTTTATGGATCTGGAAAAGGCTTATGATAGGGTAGACAGAAAGGCACTGTGGGAGGTTATGCAGATATATGGGATAGGAGGAAAGCTTCTAGGAGCTGTCAAGAGTTTTTATGATAGTAGTTCTTGTGTCAGGATTAGAAATGGAGAGAGTGAGTGGTTCAAGGGAAAGGTGGGACTTCGTCATGGATGCGTTATGCCGCCCTGGCTGTTCAACTTATACATGGATGGGGTGGTGCGAGAGGTAAATGCAAGGGTAGTGGGTCAGCGATTGGAGATGGTTAAAGAAAATGGAGAAAAGTGGGAGGTGAGCCAGCTGTTGTTTGCGGACGACACTGCATTTGCGGCAGGATCGGAGGAGGGATTGAGGAAGCTGGTGGCAGACTTTGGGAGAGTGTGTGAAAGAAGAAAATTGAAGATTTATGTGGGTAAAAGTAAGGTGATGAGATGTACAAGGGGTGAAAGTGGCAGTAGACTGGAAGTGAGTATTAAGGGAGAGAGACTGGAGGAAGTGGATAGTTTTAGATACTTGGGTGCAAATGTGGCAGGAAAAGGTGGAGTGAAGGTGGAGGTAGAATATAGATTGAGAGAAGCGAGTAAATGCCTTGGTGGATTAAAGAGTGTAATGAGGAATAGGAATCTGGGAATGGATGCTAAGAGGAGACTGTATGAAGGAGTGATTGTGCCAACAGCACTGTATGGGGCAGAAACATGGAACATAAGAGAAGAAGAGAGAAGGAGTTTGAATGTGTTTGAGATGAGGTGTCTGAGAAGTATGATGGGGGTTACTAGGCTGGATAGAGTGAGAAATGAGGATGTGAGGAGGAGAACAGGGGTGGAAAGGGAGCTGGGAGATAGGGTTGATGAAAGAATATTAGGATGGTTTGGACACATGGAAAGAATGAGTGAAGAAAGACTAGTAAAAGAGGTATGGAAGGCAGATGTGGAGGGAGTGAACATGAGGGGACGTCCTAGGATGAGGTGGATGGATGGGGTGAAGGGGGCTTTGGGGAAGAGGGGAATGTCTGTTGAGGAAGGACGGGAGAGGACAGAAGACAGGGGTGAATGGAGAATGATTGTATATGGATGATGTTGTGATTGCATGAGGTGGAATGGGCGGGGGGATGGGGGGTGAGGTAGTATGTGTGAACAAAATTTGACGCAGCCTGAAGGGATTTCTCCCCGTCTTCTCCTTTTATGCAATGGGGGGACGGAGAGGGGGGTCGCCGATTTAATGAAGCGGCCTTGCTGTGGATGTGCTTTGTCTTGCGACACTGCTTCTGACCCAGGGCAGTGGACAAGGTGCAGGGATGACCCGTCATCCAGGAGGTGCTAAGATAAGAGGGAGGGTGAAGGGGTGTGGAGTGTATTCAGGGATGGAATGGGTGGAAATGATTTTATGCCTTTCCCTTTTTGGCTACCTCCCTTGTAAGGGGGAAAAAGCCTTAGTATATGTATGAATGGGAAGTCATTCTTGGAGGGCAAGTGTCGCGGTAGATTTTGTCCATTTTAAGTCACCAGTTCTTTTGTTTGTGCTTTTGTGGTTGGCAATGTAAAGTGATTCAATTATTTTCCGTTGTTTCTTGTGTATTCCTTTGGCTAGAATTGTGGATCCCTCCCAGTTTGGTAGGTGTCCCTCTGTGTCTATGTGGTTAACCAGAGCGTTTGTTTCTCGGTGGTGTCTAATGTCTGCTTTGTGTTCCCTGAGTCTGTTGTTAAGTCCTCTGTATGTCTCTCCGTAGTATGCACAGTCGCATCCATTGCAAGGAGTTTTGTATACGATGCTATTGTCACGGTTCGTCTTGGTTCTGTTTGTGATCAAGTGTTCTATTTTCTTCCCTGTGTCATTTACTATGATAATTTCCACATAAGTCAACTGTGAGGTACTTTATCAAATGTATTCTCTAGGTCGAGGTATACACAGTCCACCTAGCCCTCTGTCGCAGTGCATCAATCACTCTCGAGTAAAAGCTTAAATGGTTCGAAACACATGACCTTCCGATCTGAAGTTAAACTGATTGACTGTCAATTTTTTCATCGCTTCAAGATATTTGGTCCATCGAACTTTGACAACCCTTTCACATAATTTCACTATTGTGCTGGTCAGTGATACTGACCTATAGTTCAGTGTTGTCTACTTTTTTCCACCTTTGTGAATTGACACAACATTTGCAATTTTCCAATCAAGCGGAACATCCTTTAATTATCCAATTTGAGATCCCGTCAGGTCCTGAAGCTTTTGTCACATCCTATAATTCCAAGAAATTGAGTACTTCCCTCCTTTCTACATTTATATTTACTAAATTTGGATTTTTGTTCCCCTCACTTTCCTCCAAAAAGTTGCGCTCTTTTGTGTAGATCGATTGGAAACTTTCATTCATAATTGTGCCTAAGCTGAGACTTCTTCAGAGACGTCACCACCCACTTTTAACTTGGTGATTGTTTCCCCGTATTTCACTTTACCATTTATAAACCTGTCAAACAGTTTCGGTTCATCTTTGCCTTTATCTCCTACACCTCTTTCAAATGGCTTTCTCCCTTTTTGCGATTTCTTGTATAGTCATTTCTAGCTTGTTTGTAAGCTTCTTTCGTTTCATTGCTTTTCTTCTTCCTCCATTTCCCCCAAGCCACGTCCCTTTTCTTTTACCTCACATTTTTGTTAAACCAGTCCTTTTTCTACTTCTTCCTTCCACTTGTCTTTGACACATGTTTGTTCTCTCCCCAGCTGTAAATGTCAAGAAAGATTTCCCACTTCCTTCTTATTCCTGTGGTATTCATATATTCCTCCCACTTTGCTTCTTCAAATATTTTTTCAACCCTAGGTAATCTGCTTTCTTAAAATCGAGTGTCCCTTGGTTCTGTGAATCATTCCTTGGCTCTATTTCCTCATTATCCATCAGAAATTAAATTGCTACATGATCAATTTTTCCTATGGGACAAAGGTAGTACAAGGAGCTGATGATATGTGGCTCTTTGGTTAGTAACATGTAATTTTGTGGGAATGTCATTTCCTCTTACCCAAATTTATTCGTTTACCCACTCGCTTGGCCCCAAAAATTTAGGCATCTACAGGTAGTTAAAAAAAAAAAAAAAATCTCATTCTCTCAGCCATTTCATACCATTAGAAGTATCTATTTCTGTGCAGATCACCATTGCCACTCAGGGAAGGTCAACACCTTCACCTAAGCACACCCCATTTTTTATCTCCTTCATACAGTTCCTACTCCAAATTCGATGTAGACATTCCGATGACAGAATGTGTCACGAGGCCAGACACTGGTAGCAAGGCCGAGCCATGTTGGACAACTAGAGCTTCTAGACATAGTAATCTACTACCGTAACCTTCCTATCTATCTTGCCACATCTACCGCCTCTACACGTCATCTATCGGCTCTCGCACATATGCACATATGCTATGATATGCATCTCGTTGCACCACGCTTTAGGAGCGAGGTGGTATTCTTGACCTCACTAGAAACGCAAGGGTCAAGCCACGGTTAAGTTTCTATTGTTATCCTGGGTCATGACATCTCAAGCAAACCGCAGCTGAGCAGCACATCTGATACCTTGCTAACCAATGTTATTGACACTGCACAATAAATTTTCCTTAAGGTAATTTTCTCCTGTCCAAGTTCGGACACCATTGTACAATATCACACAACTATGTATAATCTTCTTAATTACATAAATCATGTAAAGCCATTTAAATGTATAATCTCGCTGGTAAACATCGTTATGTATATTAATACCTCGTCGGCAACATTACCACGAGCCCATGTATATATAGGTTTATGCTCTCTGTGAGAGCGGGATTTCTATACACAAATAAAGACTGGAAAGCTCCGGCTGTTTGAGATCGCCTCCACACACTTGCCATCCACGCCGCTCGCCAAAAGCCACATACCGCTACCATCACCAAGATATATGTCGTTGACTTTGCTACACAAGTCCAACATATATAATATATGATATGTAATATGTAATATATAATATACAATATACAATATGATATCTAATATCTGATATCTGATATATCTGATAATATATAATATATAATATATGTATATATATATATATACATATATAATATATATAATATATAATATATATATATAATATACAATATATAATATATAACATACAATATATAATATACAAGATATAATATATACATACATACATACATACATACATACATATACCAAAGGCTTTTTCCCCCTACACGGGGGGTAGCCAAAAAGAAAAAGGCATAGAAACCACTCCCACTCATTCCATTTCCTATATAGTCCATTCCCATCCCCCCTCCCCCCTCCGTCTTATCTTGGCACCTCCTGGATGACGGGTCATCCCTGCATAATGCATAATACATAATACATAATACAATATGTAATATGTAATATATAATAATATATATATAATAATATATAATATATAATACATAATATATAATATATGATATATAATATATAATATATAATTTATAATATATAAAATATAATATATGATATATAATATACAGTATATAATATACAATATACAATATACGATATACAATAATATATATGTGTATAATATATAATATATATGATATATAATATATGATATATATATATATAATATATGATATACAATATGTAATATATAATATATAAATATAATATATAATGTATAATGTATAATACATAATACATAATACATAATATAATATACAATATATATATAATATATAATATATAATACATAATATAATATATAATATATAATACATATGATATATGATATAGGATATATAGTATATGATATATAACATACAGTATAGTGTATAATATATAGTATATAAAATATAA
>NC_134782.1:35331931-35336931 GCF_046742065.1 Oratosquilla oratoria
TAGGGGTTCTAAGGGCTTCTAAAGGCTTCTCTATTTTTTATTTTTTGTTTTTTGATGGGCTTTTTCATATATATATTCTTTATTTTTTCTATTTTTTCTTTTTTCTTTCTATTTGATCAGTTTCTTATATTTTTCCTGATTTTTTGTATATACCTCTTATTTCATTTGTATATACTTTTTTTTTTTCTTATTCAGTCCATCGCGGGCTTCATGGACTTTGCTTACCGCCTCCAGGAGTTGACGTCGCTCTTGTGCGGAACCACGCCGGAGGTGTCCTCCACCGAGGGTCGACCGGGCTCGGCCTCCAGGACTCTCGGTGCCCTCCAGAGTCCCGAGTCGCCCTCGAGGACAACCTCCAGGAGCTCGTGTCTTTGTGGAGGTGGGAGGGAAGATCATTCTCTTCGGTCACCGAAGAAGAGACGTCGTCCTCGTCGTCGTCTTCTCCGGTGCCGTGGACGCAACAATAGCCCCTTGCACAGAATTTGCAAGGGGCTAGGAAGAGGGCTTGATCCATAAAAGAGGGCTCTTCATTTCCTGGCTCCTGGGCTTCGTCATGGAGCACCTCTTGTTGGAGCTATGGGCTTCTCGAAGCCCTTGTTTTGTCCTTTGGTCCCGGGCTTTGGAGCCTTTCTGGAGTGGACCGGGGGGACATTCTTCTCCAGAGTGGGACCCCCGGCCTCTTGAAGTTCCTCTCACTGGGCTCTTGTTGGCTGGAGATCTTCTTGGGCTTGTGTCTCCGCCATGATAGGTCCTCGGGCTTCCTGCAGGCCTGTCTCCAGCTCAGGGCACGGTCGTTCATAATTATTCCTCTGACAATTCAGACCTTCCATGGTGTAGAGGCTCAGCAGGTGTGACTCCGCTTGTTGCATCTCACTTTTGCTGTCATTGCTGATGGTCAGTCGCGGTCGGGCGAGTGGTGCACAGGGAGCGAAATTTCTCGAAGAGGGGAAGAATATAACTTGGTGTTTCGTAACTGACACACACACACACACACACACACACACACACACACACACACACACACACACACACACACACACACACACACACACACACACTTGTACATATATATATATGTATACACGTACATATACATATACATATGCATGTGCATGTACATATATACATATACATATACATATGCATATGCACATATGTACATATACATATATACATAATCATATATAATCATATTGATATACATACAACGTTATTCAGATTAGAAATATTCGTATTCAAGCCAATTACAGAAGAAAAATGATTTGGCAAGAAAATATGAATAAAATAATTAATTAAAAGACAGATATATACGTAAATAGATAACTAAATTATCAAGCAAGCAAATATATAGATGAATAAATAGATATATTAGTGAATGAATTAATAAAAAATAAAAAGATAAACAAGTATCTGAATTAATAAATGAAATAATGATATTTCCACAATTCGACGACAAACTCGTGTGTCTGCCTGGAAGTGGCGCCTTCATCGCCGATTTTTTTTTCCATCTTTCCGCTCAGGATTACTTATGATTTTTTCTAAGTTACAATGGGTTTTGGCATATAAATATTCCATGCATATATATATATTATATATATATATATATATAATATATATATATATATATATATATATATATATATATATATACGTATGCTGAGACATTCTGACAGGTTGACGTAAGCGGAGTAGGAAACACAGGAGTCTTAGTCTTGAGTTTATTCCTGACTAGTTTCGCAGGTATGCTTTTTCAAAGGAATGGTGTACAAACGAGCTGTGGGCATTTCATACATGGGGTGGACCTCACTACCTCCCCGTGTTACTTAAGTTGGTGAGAAGTGTGAACATTACATATTCATTGTGGCAAATATAATAATAATGATAAAGTTTAACTAGTGGTAAATATGATGACAACACCAATAATAACAATGAAAATCGTAATAGTAATTGTAACAGTGATAACAGGAACAAAAATAGTAATAACACTAACAATAACAATAACAATAACAATAACAACAAGAACAACAACAACAAGAACAACAAGAACAAAAACAACAACAACAACAACAACAACAACAACAACAACAATAATAATAGCAACCATAATAATAACAATAATAACAATAATAGTAACAACAATTATAATAACAATAATGACAACAATAATAATAACAATAACAATAGTAATAACAACAATAATAATAACAATAATGATAATAATAACAACAATAATAACAATAATAGCAATAACAATAATAGCAATAATAGCAATAGCAATAATAGCAATACCAATAATAGCAATAATAACAATAATAACGATAATAACACTAACAATAACAATAGCAATAGCAACAACAACAACAACAACGACAACAACGACAACAACGACAACAACGACAACGACAACGACGATAATGATAATGATAATGATAAGATAATGATAATGATAATAATAGTAGTAATAGTAGTAGTAATATTAACAGTAATAATTGTAATAGTAAAAATAGTGATAGTAATAGTAGTAATGGTGATAGTATAGTAATAATAGTAATTAATAATATTAAAAAATAATAACAATAATGATATCAACAAAAACAACAACAATAACAACATCATCATCAATAATAACAACATTAACATCAAAATCAATAACATCAACAATAACATCAACATCAATAACATCAACAATAACATCAACAATAACATCAACAAAAACATCAACAATAACATCAACAAAAACATCAAGAATAATAACATAAACAACAATAACAGCAACAATAACAATAACAACAATAAAAAACAGCAATAACAACAATAACAATATCAACAATAACAATAACAACAATAATAATAACAATAATAATAACGATAACAACAATAATAAAAACAACAATAAAAACAATAACAACAATAATAACAACAATAAAAACAATAACAATAATAACAATAACAATGGTAAAAATAACAATAACAATAACAATAACAATAATGATGATAATAATGATAATGATAACAATAATAATAACAACAATAATAATATTGAAAATGAATAGTGATTAATATTAAGAATATAACAAAATAATCATGATAAACAGAAGAGAATAGTAAGGATAATGATGAAAATATTAAGTGGTGAAGTAACAAAGTAGAAGGAACGTCAAAGTAAAATGAAGAAAGCTGGAAAGGGTAGGCAGAAGTGGGAAAAAGGTATCTACTTAGAGCGTTTGTTTCTCGGTGGTGTCTAATGTCTACTTTGTGTTCCCTGAGTCTGTTGTTAAGTCCTCTGTATGACTCTCCGTAGTATGCACAGTCGCATCTATTGCAGGGAATTTTGAATACGATGCTATTGTCAAGGTTCGTCTTGGTTTTGTTTGTGAACAAGTGTCCTATTTTCTTTCCTGTGTCATTTACTATTATAATTTCCACATAAGTCAACTGTGAGGTACTTTATCAAATGTATTCTCTAGGTCGATTTATACACAGTCCACCTAGCCCTCTGTCGCAGTGCATCAATCACTCTCGATCTGAAGTTAAACTGAGTGACTGTCAATTTTTTCATCTCTTCAAGATATTTGGTCCATCGAACTTTTGACAACCCTTTCACATAATTTCACTATTGTGCTGGTCAGTGATACTGACCTATAGTTCAGTGTTGTCTACTTTTTTCCACCTTTGTGAATTGACACAACATTTGCAATTTTCCAATCAAGCGGAACATCCTTTAAATATCCAATTTGAGATCCCGTCAGGTCCTGAAGCTTTTGTCACATTTTATAATTCCAAGAGATTGAGCACTTCCCTCATTTCTACATTTATATTGACTAAATCTGGATTTTTGTTCTCCTCGCTTTCCTCCAAAAAGTTGCGCTCTTTTGTGAAGACCGATTGGAAACCTTCATTCATAATTGTGCCTAAGCTGAGGCCTCTTCAGAGACCTCACCACCCACTGCTAACTTGGTGATTGTTTTCCCGTATTTCACTTTACCATTGATAAACCTGTAAAACAGTTTCGGTTCATCTTTGCCTTTATCTACTACACCTCTTTCAAAATTGCTTTCTTCCTTTTTGCGAATTCTTGTATAGCCATTTCTAGCTTGTTTGTAAGCTTCGTTTGTTTCATTTCTTCTCTTCTTCCTCCATTTCCCCCAAGCCACGTCTCTTTTCTTTCACCTCATATTTTTGTTAAACCAGTCTTTTTTCGACTTCTTCCTTCCACTTGTCTTTAACACATGTTTGTTCACTCCCCAGTTGTAAATGCCAAGAGATATTTCCCATTTCCCTCCCGAAAGAGAGCTCAGAGCTCATACATGACCGATATATGGGTAATGTTTTGACCTTGCAAGCACACACATACACACACACACAAGTCCTCGCCAACGAGAGTTGGAGTAACGACTCACAGAGCAGCGATACTGAAATTATTTTAGCCCTTGGTGGGATTCGAACCCGGACCGCCGTAGTGGCGGCCAGGAACTCAACCAACTGCGCCACGAGTTGTGGGTGTGTGTGTGTGTGTGTGTGTGTGTGTGGGTGTGTGTGCGTGTGCGCGAGGGGGGGCGATGAAGGGTCGCCTCCTCGCCCTCTCCACTGGTGGACGCGCCAAACCGAGAGCACTGTAACCACTCTTGTAGTGCTGGGGAGGTCGGTGGTGGTGATAGCGAACACAAAGGAACACAAAGGAAGAACAAACAACAGCAAACCTACTGTCCCTAAAGAGGTAGTTTGTGTTTACCAAATTAAGCTACAGTTATTCACATAGGTAAAAAATGCAATGTTATGCACATAGGTAAAAAAAAAAAAATGCAAGGTTATGCACATAACTAAAGGTAACAGTGAGTACGATTACAAGTTATTTGGAAATTCGTTAACAAAAGTGGATAGTAAGAAGGATCTAGAGGTAATCATCAGTAACGATCTCAAATCATCTAAGCAGTGTATTTCAGCCTATGAGAAAGCGACTATGATTCTAGGACTGATCGCGCGATCTTTTGACTTCAAAA
>NC_134782.1:35356931-35359431 GCF_046742065.1 Oratosquilla oratoria
AGTGCAAGCATTAATCATTGTGGAACTCCGCTTCTTACTGCTCTCCATCTTGATATTTTATCCTTTACTATTGCATAGAGGATTTAGGAAGAAATGTCAATGTAATAATACTGGGAGACCTTAATGCTAGGGTAGGAAATGGTTAAATCGATGGAGTGATTGGGAAATGTGGAGTTCCAGGAAAGAATCTTAGTGGAGAGTTGATGGTGGAAATGTGTCTAGAAAGAGAGTTGATGATAGTAAATATAGTGTTTCGGAAGAAAGTCAAGCATAAGTACACATGGGAGAGGGTGGTGGAGGGAAGGGTGGTAGATAGAGCGCTAATGGATTATGTAGTGGTAAATAGGATTATGATAGGAAGAGTTAAGGATGTACATGTGCTAAGGGGAGAGGGTGGGGGAATATCAGATCATTTTTTGGTGGAAGGTAAGTTGAGAGTGGAGGATAGATGGAGAAAGAGGAAAGGGACAAAAGGTAGGGAGGTTCTTAGAGTGAACTCTTTGAATGAAAAGGGAAAGGAGAAAGAGTACGAAAAGAAGCTGAAGGAGGAGTGGGAGGGAGTAAAGGATAGAGTAGAGCTGGGTGTGGAGGAGGAATGGGGATGGTTCAAGGAGGGAGTCATAAAGTGTGCAAGGATGGTGTGTGGAACAAGAAGGACAGGGGGAAATAGAAGAAAGGGTAGTGAATGGTGGGATGAAGAAACAAAGAAGGTTGTAGAAGAGAAGAAGCGAGCTTTCACAGATTGGTTACAAAATAGGACGAGGGAGTCATATGAGAGGTACAAAGAAAAGAAAAGAGAAGTAAAGCAAAAGGTAAAGGTTGCAAAGAGGAGAGCAGATGTGAAATGGGGTAAGAGTATGACAGAAAATTTTGAAAGTAATAAAAAGATGTTTTGGAAAGAAATTAAGAGAGGAAGAGGAGGCGAATCAAGTAGAGAAGAAAAGGTAAAAGGTGCAGATGGAGAGATGATAATGGAAGAGAAGGCAGTAAGGCGAAGATGGGCAGAATATTTTAGGGAGTTGCTAAATGTGAAGGAGGATAGGGAAGGAAAGATAGCTGCAGTGGGAAGTGCGAAGAAAATGAGAGTGATGAGTGAGGAGAATGGAGGAGAAATAAGGAAGGATGAGGTGAAGGCAGTTGTTAAGATGATTTGAGCAGGTAAGGCACCTGGTCTGTATGGATGCCATGCGGAATGTCTGAAAAAGGGAGGTACAGTGATGGTGGACTGGTTGGTGAGGTTATTTAATGTTTGTTGGAGAGAGGGTAGAGTGCCGGAGGACTGGAGGAATGCCTGTATAGTTCCTCTTTACAAGGGAAAAGAGGACAAGTGTGAATGTAGTAGTTTGAGAGGGATTAGCTTGTTAAGTGTAGTTGGGAAGGCTTATGGGAGGATCTTGATTGAGAGGATTAGGAGAGGAAGAGAGGGAGTAATTGGTGAGGAACAGTGTGGATTTAGGACGGGTAGAGGTTGTGTAGATCAGATCTTTGTGGTAAGACAGATATGTGAGAAAGCTATAGGAAAGGGGAAGGATGTTTTTTGGGCTTTTATGGATCTGGAAAAGGCTTATGATTGGGTAGACAGAAAGGCACTGTAGGAGGTTATGCAGATATACGGAATAGGAGAACAGCTTTTGAGAGCTGTCAAGAGTTTTTATGAGAGTAGTAGAGCTTGTGTCAGGATTGGAAATGGAGAGAGTGAGTGGTTCGAGGTAAAGGTGGGACTTCGTCAAGGATACGATATGTCGCCCTGGCTGTTCAACTTATACATGGTGCGAGAGGTGAATGCAAGGGTAGTGGGTCAGCGATTGGATATGGTTAAAGAAAATGGAGAAAAGTGGGAGGTAAGCCAGCTGTTGTTTGCGGACGACACTGCGCTTGTGGCAGGATCGGAGGAGGGATTGAGGAAGTTGGTGGCAGAGTCTGGGAGAGTATGTGATAGAAGAAAGCTAAAGATAAATGTGGGTAAAAGTAAGGTGATGAGATGTACAAGGGGTGAAAGTGGCAGTAGACTGGAAGTGAGCATTAAGGGAGAGCGACTGGAGGATGTGGATAGTTTTAGTTACTTGGATGCAAATGTGGCAGGAAAAGATGAAGTGAATGTGGAGGTAGAATGTAGATTGAGAGAAGTAAGTAAATGGCTTGGTGGATTAAAAAGTGTAATGAGAAATAGACATTTGGGAATGGATGCTAAGAGGAGATTGTATGAAGGAGTGAGTATGCCAACAGCACTGTATGGGGCAGAAACATGGAACACAAGAGAAGAAGAGAGAAGGAGTTTGAATGTGTTTGAGATGAGGTGCCTGAGAAGTATTATAGGGGTTACTACACTGGATAGAGTGAGAAACGAGGAGGTGAGGAGGAGAACAGGGGTGGAAAGGGAGTTGGGAGATAGGATTGATGAAAGAATATTAGGATGGTTTGGACACATGGAAAGAATGAGTGAAGAAAGACTAGTAAAAGAGGTATGGAAGGCAGATGTGGAGGGAGTGAACATGAGGGG
>NC_134782.1:35369431-35374431 GCF_046742065.1 Oratosquilla oratoria
TCTGTGAAGTCAAATGTGTTCAGTTTGTCTATTAGGTCGGAGGAGTTTCTAAGGTGTGTATACACCACATTAACCACATTCCCATACACCATGCGGGCAATGTCACAATCACCTAGACATCGTGGCACCATACATCCGCTCCGATCGACAGAGCGGCGACAGCCGAATCAGCAATTTAGCCAAGCGCACGGAAGCGGACTCACACACAGACACACGAACGCACACAATAAAAGCAGTCAATCGCAAATTCGGAATAACACACGGCAACACAATAGTAATCAACCCTTCCCCCCTGGATATATTATGTATTGTAGAATGGGATATAGGTAGTAATTATGAACCAAGAACAAACTTGTAAAGGGCCAAACATTCCGACTAAAAATCTTTACAAGGTGACTGAGAGCACCTCAAAATTCAGCAGACTCAGCATTTCCGGAGGACAAAACCGCAGTGCACGGATCCAGCAGTCGTCGGTGTGTGACGTGCCCTAGTGATCAATTGTGTACAGAACTGTGTTATAATTGTGTTGAACTTTATTAATAAATCAGAAAAATTTGAAAAGAGTGAAATTTGATGTAATCCCCATCGCTGACAGGATTGCATCTACTTCGCTACAAGGTGTGTTTCGCTAATGCTACCTAAGGAGGATGAAAGAGTCCCTCTTGTTCATGATGACAACGCCACCTCCTTTGTCGGCGGTCGTGATGATGATGTCGTCATTGTCAAGGAGTTCTTGAAGGGCACGGACGTATCTCCTGGGGATGGTCTTGCTGTTGTTTCTGGCTGCAATGGAACTGCATAATAGAACACCTTGTTTGAAGCCGGACACGATGTCGCTGTCCTTCCAGTTGTAGTTCTTGCCTATGTAGTCGTTCAATTCCTTTGGGTTTATGTTGGTGCTGAATTTTAGACCAAGGGAGAGGGCTTCCATTTGGGTGTGCGTGTATTTGGGAAGGCTTATGGGAGGATCTTGATTGAGAGGGTTAGGAGAGGAACAGGAGTAATTGGTGAGGAACAATGTGGATTTAGGACAGGTAGAGGTTGTGTAGATCAGATTGTTGTGGTAAGACTGATATGTGAGAAAGCTGTAGGAAAAAGTAAGGATGTTTTTTGGGCTTTTATGGATTTGGAAAAGGGTGACAGGGTAGACAGGAAGGCACTGTGGGAGGTTTTGCAGATATATGGGGTAGGAGAAAGCTTTTAGGAGCTGTCAGTTTTTATGAGAGTAGTAGAGAATGTGTTAGGATTAGAAAAGGAGAGACTGAGTGGTTCGAGGTAAAGGTGGGACTTCGTCAAGGATGCGTTATGTCACCCTGGCTGTTCAACTTATACATGGATGGGGTGGTGCGAGAGGTAAATGCAATGGTAGTGGGTCAGGGATTGGAGATGGTTAAAGAAAATGGAGAAAAGTGGGAGGTGAGCCAGCTGTTGTTTGCGAACGACACTGCGCTTGTAGCAGGATCGGAGGAGGGATTGAGAAAGTTGGTGGCAGAGTTTGGGAGAGTGTGTGATAGAAGAAAGCTGATGATAAATGTGAGTAAAAGCAAGGTGATGAGATGTACAAGGGGTGAAATTGGCAGTAGACTGGAGGTGAGCATTAAGGGAGAGCGACTGGAGGAAGTGGATAGTTTTAGATACTTGGGTGCCAATGTGGCAGGAAAAAGTGGAGTGAAGGTGGAGGTAGAATGTAGATTGAGAGAAGCGAGTAAATGCCTTGGTGGATTAAAAAGTGTAATGAGGAATAGACATTTGGGAATGGATGCTAAGAGGAGACTGTATGAAGGAGTGATTGTGCCAACAGCACTGTATGGGGCAGAAACATGGAACATAAGAGAAGAAGAGAGAAGGAGTTTGAATGTGTTTGAGATGAGGTGTCTGAGAAGTATGGTGGGGGTTACTAGGCTAGATAGAGTGAGAAATGAGGAGGTGAGGAGGAGAACAGGGGTGGAAAGGGAGCTGGGAGATAGGGTTGATGAAAGAATATTAGGATGGTTTGGACACATGGAAAGAATGAGTGAAGAAAGACTAGTAAAAGAAGTATGGAAGGCAGATGTGGAGGGAGTGAACATGAGGGGACGTCCTAGGATGAGATGGATGGATGGGGTGAAGGGGGCTTTGGGGAAGAGGGGAATGTCTGTTGAGGAAGGACGGGAGAGGACAGAAGACAGGGGTGTATGGAGAATGGTTGTATATGGATGATGCTATGGTGCATGAGGTGGAATGGGCAGGGGGA
This sequence comes from Oratosquilla oratoria, assembly GCF_046742065.1. Taxonomy (NCBI): domain Eukaryota; kingdom Metazoa; phylum Arthropoda; class Malacostraca; order Stomatopoda; family Squillidae; genus Oratosquilla; species Oratosquilla oratoria. Next base: position 35,371,665 of record NC_134782.1, read on the forward strand.
TGGGGGGTGAGGTAGTATGTGTGAACAAAATTTGACGCAGCCTGAAGTTTTTCTCCCCGTCTTTTCCTTTTATGCAATGGGGGGACGGAGAGGGGGGTCGCCGATTTAATGAAACGGCCTTGCTGTGGATGTGCTGTGTCTTGTGACACTGCTTCTGACCCAGGGCAGTGGACAAGGTGCAGGGATGACCCGTCATCCAGGAGGTGCTAAGATAAGAGGGAGGGTGAAGGGGTGTGGAGTGTATTCAGGGATGGAATGGGTGGAAATGATTTTATGCCTTTCCCTTTTTGGCTACCTCCCTTGTAAGGGGGAAAAAGCCTTAGTATATGTATGTATTAGAGTCGGGGGGCCTGGGAAGTCATTCTTGAAGGGCAAGTGTCGCGGTAGATTTTGTCCATTTTAAGTCACCAGTTCTCTTGTTTGTGTTTTTGTGGTTGGCAATGTAAAGTGATTCAATTATTTTCCGTTGTTTCTTGTGTATTCCTTTGGCTAGAATTGTGGATCCCTCCCAGTTTGGTAGGTGTCCCTCTGTGTCTATGTGGTTAACCAGAGCGTTTGTTTCTCGGTGGTGTCTAATGTCTGCTATGTGTTCCCTGAGTCTGTTGTTAAGCCCTCTGTATGTCTCTCCGTAGTATGCACAGTCGCATCCATTGCAAGGAATTTTGTATACGATGCTATTGTCACGGTTCGTCTTGGTTTTGTTTGTAATCAAGTGTCCTATTTTCTTCCCTGTGTCATTTACTATGATAATTTCCACATAAGTCAACTGTGAGGTACTTTATCAAATGTATTCTCTAGGTCGAGGTATACACAGTCCACCTAGCCCTCTGTCGCAGCGCATCAATCACTCTCGAGTAAAAGCTCAAAAGGTTCGAGACACACGACCTTCCGATCTGAAGTCAAACTGACTGACTGTCCATTTTTTCATCGCTTCAAGATATTTGGTCCATCGAACTTTGACAACCCTTTCACATAATTTCACCTATGTGCTGGTCAGTGATACTGGGCTATAATTTAGTGGTGTCTACTTATTTCCACCTTTGTGAATTGACACAACATTTGCAATTTTCCAATCAAGCTGAACATCCTTTAAGTATCCAGTTGGAGATCCCGTCAGGTCCTGAAGCTTTTGTCACATCCTATGGTTCCAAGAGATTGAGCACTTCCCTCATTTCTACATTTATATTGACTAAATCTGGATTTTTGTTCTCCTCGCTTTCCTCCAAAAAGTTGCGCTCTTTTGTGAAGACCGATTGGAAACCTTCATTCATAATTGTGCCTAAGCTGAGGCCTCTTCAGAGACCTCACCACCCACTGCTAACTTGGTGATTATTTCTCTGTGTCTCAGTTTACTATTTATAAATCTGTGAAATAGTTTTGGTTCATTTTTGTATTTATTTACAACACTAATTACAAAATTGCTTTCTTCCTTCCTGCGAATTTTTGTATAGTCATTTCTTGCTTGTTTGTAAGCTTCGTTTGTTTCTTTGCTTCTCCTCTTCCTCCATTTCCCCCAAGCCACGTCTCTTTTCTTTTACAACCTCACATTTTTGTTAAACCAGTCCTTTTTCTACTTCTTCCTTCCACTTGTCTTTAACAAATGTTTGTTCACTCCCCAGTTGTAAATGCCAAGAAAGATTTCCCATTTCTCTCCCGAAAAAGAGCTCAGAGTTCATATGACGGATCTATGGGTAATGAGGTGATCTTTCACACACACACATCCATCTCCCCGCCCACGAAAGTTGGAGTAACAACCCACAGCGCAGCAATACTGAGATTATTTCAGCTGTGGGCGGGTTTCGAACCCGGACCTCCGGTGTGGCAGCCGAGAACTCTACCAACTGCACCACGTATGTGTGTGTGTGTGTGTGTGTGTGTGTGTGTGTGTGTGTGTGTGTGTGTGTGTGTGTGTGTGTGTGTGTGTGTGTGTGTGTGTGTGCGTGTGTGCACGAGGGGGACGATGAAGGGTCGCCTCCCCGCCCTCTACACTAGTGCACGCGCCAAACCGAGATCACTGTAACCACACTTGTGGTGTTGAGGAGGTCGGTGGTGGTGATAGGGAACACAAAGGAACACAGAGGAAGAACAAACAACAGCAGGCCTACTTTCCCTAAAGAGGTTGTTTATGTTTACCAAATTAAGCTACAGTTATTCACGTAGGTAAAAAATACAAGGTTATTCACATAGGTAAAAAATGCAAGGTTATGCACATAGCTAAAGGTAGCAGTGAGTACGATTACAAGTTATTTGGAAATTCGTTAACAAAAACGGATAGTAAGAAGAATCTAGGGGTAATCATCAGTAACGATCTCAAATCATCTAAGCAGTGTGTTTCAGCCTCTGAGAAAGCAAATAAGATTCTAGGACTGATCGTGCGATCTTTTGACTTCAAAAGCTCATCTCCCATGAAGAAGCTATATAAATCGTTAGTTCGTCCACATTTGGAATATGCTGTTTCTGTATGGTCACCGAATCTCATTAAAGACATTGATAGATTGGAAAAAGTATAAAGGAGAGCCACAAAACTGATTCCAAATATAAAAAAATAAATCATAGGCTCAGAGGTGACTTGATACAGGTATTTAAGATTCTAAAGGGGATTGACAACATCATAAGTGACAAAATTCTTACACTGAATGAGAATCCGACAAGAAATAATAGTCTCAAACTTTCAGGAAATATTTTTAATTTGGAAGTGGGTGGAAACAACTTCGCCAACCGTGTAGTTAATGAATGAAATAGACTTCATGCAGAGGCAGTGCAATGT
>NC_134782.1:35379431-35384431 GCF_046742065.1 Oratosquilla oratoria
GGTTTTAGACAAATTACTTCAAAGTTCTAAAAGACAGGTGAAGAACTTCAACGGTTTTGATAGTAATATTGCATATGCGATTTTACAGAACCTTGTATAATTAGAAATAACAAAATTGGAGAGAATTTTTTTTTTTTACTATTCTTCAAAATTATCTGAAATCAGCTCTATTTCTGCCACAGAGAAAACACAGAAGAACTAGATCAAAGATATTTTCAGTTGTCCACAATTGAAGAATGTCGCTAGAGATGATATATGAGAAAGTGTACAACATCGAATTTCGACATTTATATTAAATTTTCAGAAGTAGATCATGGGAATATTTGGAATTTTTTTTTAATGTATAATAACACAGGGTTGGCGGGGTGACTTAATACAAACTTTCAGGTTTTTAAAATGCTGTAATAACAGGTGTAATAGAAGTTCAGACAAAAGAATGTCAGAAATAGGGCTGAACAGAACAGAATTGGGTGTGTTTTCACATACGACACAAACCGCCCAAGAATCAAAGGAAATTAAAAGGGAGAGCTAGGCGGGTTCCTCGGTGCGTTCCTCTGTGCGTTCCGCTTTAGTTTCGCCGCGGTTAGCGCTTCCAAACTATTAAAGCAATATAGATGCTGGAATAGTACTGTATGTGGCTTACCTTTTAGTTGTGGCCTACGAAAATTTCTTTGGTATAGTATATACTGTATATGGCCTACCGGACTTTTATTTCGGTATGAACCTGTTCTTTAAGCTTTAATAGTTTGGGAGCGCTAACCGCGGCCAAACTAAAGTGAAACGCACCGAGGAACGCGCCCTGACGAAAGGACATATATTCAACCGGCGGAGGTCGACGTGACGCCAGGTCGAAAAGTAAGGGGCATCGTCCTAGCCTCCTGGTAGGTGGAAGTTCGCGACGTTAAACTGAATCTACGTTTAGTGACTGGAACATACATCACTTCGAGGAGTTCTTATGTAATAGTGTAAAGTTTTGAAACCCAAGCCTCTTTGCCCAATGGGTCAGTCCCCCCGCCCCACACACACATATATGAAAATAAACTCCAAAAAGATATCTATAGAAGAGATTTGAAAAAAAAAAAAAAAATCCACACAGAGTGGTGGATGTCTGTAATAAACTGGACGAAACAATAGTGTGTGCAAACACCTTACAAAGATGGGCCACTACGAGCATAGCTCCCCTTCCTGTACAATTCAACTAGATAAATACACACACACCCACACACACACGCACACACACACACACACACACACACACACACTTACACACACACACACACACACACACACACACACACACACACACACACACACACACACACACACACACACACACACACACACACACACACACACACACACACACACACACACACACACACACACACACACACACACACACACACACACACACACACATACAAATGTCTCTAATGTGACCTCGTTAGTGACCCAGGAGGCTCCTGTTGATATGCTCTACTATTTTGGTGGTGGTGATGGTGACATTGCTGGGAGTGATGACCTAGTATTAGTGAATGATAGGCGACTGTGATATGTGCTCTCGTTGTCATTGTTGACACTAGTGGTAATAGAGAGCAAAGAGAGGAATGGGAATGAGAAATTGAGGATGAGGATAGGACATAGAATGACAAGTATTAGGATGAGGATAAGGGTGAGAATGAGAGTGAGAAAGATGGTGAGGTTTCTGTAGAAGCTGAAGTTAAGGATAAGGATAAAGATGAGGATGAGAATAGGATGTGGATGAGAATAAGGATGAAGATGAGGATCATGTACGGATAAGGGTGAGAAGGATAATTTGTAAATGAAAATGTAAGGAAAAAGAAGGAGGTCATTGGTGTACAAAATCAATGGGATGGAAAGACGCTTGATTAAACACAAATACGAAAAAGAGCGACGATTTTTGAAACTGGAATGGGGAGTTTGTCCTGGAATGCTCGTAGCTTGGAAAAGGACAAAACGTAATCAACTCAAACGTACGTAGATAATGATACAACATCGATTTTAACATTCCACGCCCTGAAACAATGGCATTCCTAAATTTCGCAATGAAATCCTCCGAATGCTTTATACGTGATATGGAAAACTTGATGTTCCCTCTTATGAGTCCTTCAACTTCATGACCAAAATTCTTCCCAAAAGAAAAATACAATTGGTGTACACTTACCCGAATACCATAATTAAAAATGTAGTTAATGTACTCGTACATCAAAGGTTGTGTGTGTGTGTCTGTGTGTGTGTGTGTGTGTGTGTGTGTGTGTGTGTGTGTGTGTGTGTGTGTGTGTGTGTGTGTGTGTGTGTGTGTGTTGTGTGTGTGTGTATGTGTGTGTGTGATATACCGTGGTTTTGGATCACGTGTTGGACTCGTGATCGACAGCTATTTCCCTCCCAAAAGAGAGCTCAGACCTCATGCATGACCAATCTATGGGTAATGCTGTCACCTTGCATGCACACACACACACCCAACTCCCCGCCCACGACAGTTGGAGTAACAACCCACAGTGCAGCGATACTGAAATTATTTCAGGGCTGCTCGGGATTCGAACCCGGAACGCCAAAGTGGCAGCCGGGAACTCAACCAACTGCACCACGAGTTGTGTGTGTGTGTGTGTGTGTGTGTGTGTGTGTGTGTGTGTGTGTGTGTGTGTGTGTGTGTGTGTGTGTGTGTGTGTGTGTGTGTGTGTGTGTGCACGCGCGCGCGATGAAGGGTCGCCTCCCCACCCTCTACACTGGTGGACGCGACAAACCGAGAGCACTGTAACCACACTTGTAGTGTTGGGGAGGTCGGTGGTGATGATAGGGAACACAAAGGAACACAAAGGAAGAACAAACAACAGCAGGCCTACTGTCCCTAAAGAGGTTGTTTGTGTTTTCTAAGTTGAGCTACAGTTATTCACATAGGTAAAAAATGCAATGTTATGCACATAGGTAAAAAAAAAAAAATGCAAGGTTATGCACATAACTAAAGGTAACAGTGAGTACGATTACAAGTTATTTGGAAATTCGTTAACAAAAGTGGATAGTAAGAAGGATCTAGAGGTAATCATCAGTAACGATCTCAAATCATCTAAGCAGTGTATTTCAGCCTATGAGAAAGCGACTATGATTCTAGGACTGATCGCGCGATCTTTTGACTTCAAAAGCTCATCTCTCATTAACAAGCTATATAAATCGTTAGTTCGTCCACATTTGGAATATGCTGTTTCTGTATGGTCACCGAATCTCATTAAAGACATTGACAGACTGGAAAAAGTACAAAGGAGAGCCACAAAACTGATTCCAAATATAAAAAATTAATCGTAGACTCAGAGGTGACTTGATACAGGTATCTAAGATTCTAAAGGGGATTGACAACATCAAAAGTGACAAAATTCTTACACTGAATGAGAATCCGACAAGAAATAATGGTCTCAAACTGTCAGGAAATAGATTTAATTTGGAAGTGGGTAGAAACAACTTCGCCAACCGTGTAGTTAATGAATGAAATAAACTTCCTACAGAGGCAGTGCAATGTAATTCAGTTCGAAGCTTTAAGATTCGTTTAGATAAACATTTATGCAAGATGCTGTAATGACTGCCATTTACTTTATATTATCTAATTATTTATTTGTTATAATTTGTCTATTATATGCTTGATTTCCATTTATTATTACTTATTTGTCAGCTTATCATTTTTTACTATTTACCTGTTTGCTTATCATTTAACTATACCTATGTATTATTTATCTTATTTATTATCATTTATATTATTGTAATCTTATTTGATTTTATCTATTTTTTTTCGCATCCGACCTAGTTATGGACCAAAAAGTCTCCTATCGGCATGCTTCTCCTTTGTAAAACAGGGCAGAAGATGAACTAACACTACTGCTACCACTATCCTATCCAATTGCATTTGTTGGTGTTGGGGAAGTTGGGTGGTGAATTTTATTTAGCAAATCTAGAGGCAGTCGCTCGAAGCAAAACAGAAAAAAAAAAAAAAAACAGCGGCTTACCGCAACTGGCAGGTCTCACCCAAACAGGGGTTTCTCACTTTCCACGGCGTGGGAGTAGTGGGGTGGTGAGTGAGTTAATCCTCTGGGATTGTCGTCGCTAAGCAATTTTATTCAGCTGAGGGGAACCTCGTGGTTCCAAGGACCTCAATCCTATCTTTGGGCTAAAAAACTAAAAGCATTTTGGGCTTTCCAAGTGGTTGAATTTGGGCTTGCAAGAATTTTCCATTTCTTCCTATTTTTCTTTTTCTGCATTATTTTTTCTAATGGGCTTTTTTTTTTAGGGGTTCTAAAGGCTTCTAAAGGCTTCTCTATTTTTTCTTTTTTCTTTTTCTAAGTTTTCAATAGGCTTTTTCTTCTATATAGTCTTTATTTTTTTCTATTTTTTCTTTTTTCTTTTCTATTTGATCAGTTTTTTATATTTTTCTGATCTTTTATATATACCTCTTATTTCATTTATATATACTTTTTCTTTTCTATTTATTTTCTTATTGAGTCCATCGCGGGCTTCATGGACTTTGCTCACCGCCTCCAGGAGTTGACGTCGCTCCTTGTGCGGAACCACGACGGAGGTGTCCTCCACCGAGGGTCGACCGGGCTCGGCCTCCAGGACTCTCGACGCCCTCCAGAGTCCCGAGTCGCCCTCGAGGACAAACTCCATGAGCTAGTGTCTTCGTGGAGGCGGGAGGGAGGATCATTCTCTTCGGTCACCGAAGAAGAGACGTCGTCCTCGTCGTCGTCTTCTCCGGTGCCGTGGACGCAGCAATAGCCCCTTGCACAGAACTTGCAAGGGACTAGGAGGAGGGCTTCATCCATGAAATAGGGCTCTTGATTTCCTGGCTCCTGGGCTTCTTCATTGAGCACCTCTTGTTGGTGCTGTGGGCTTCTTGAAGCCCTTGTGTTGCCCTCTGGGCTCGGGCTTCGGAGCCTTTCTGGAGTGGGCCGGGGGGGCATTCTTCTCCATAGTGGGACCCCCGGCCGCTCGAAGTT
>NC_134782.1:35386931-35391931 GCF_046742065.1 Oratosquilla oratoria
AGGGTAGGCAGAAGTGGGAAAAAGGTATCTACTTAGAGTTGGGGGGTCTGGAAAGCCATTCTTGGTGGGCAAGTGTCGCGGTAGATCTTGTCTATTTCAAGTACCAGTTTTCTTGTTTGTGTTTTTGTGGTTGGCAATGTAAAGTAATTCAATTATTTCCGTTGTTTCTTGTGTAGTCCTTTAGCTAGAATGGTGGATCCCTCCCAGTTAGGTAAGTGTCCCTCTGTGTCAATGTGGTTAACTAGAGCGTTGGTTTCTCGGTGGTGTCTAATGTCCGCTTTGTGTTCCCTGAGTCTGTTGTTAAGTCCTCTGTATGTCTCTCCGTAGTATGCACAGTCACATCCTTTGCAGGGAATTTTGTAAACGATGCTATTATCACGGTTCGTCTTGGTTCTGTTGGTGGTCAAGTGTCCTATTTTCTTCCCTGTGTCATTTACTATGATGAGTCCTGTCTGTCTCAACGTTTTGGAAAGCATGTGAGAGAGGCCAGAGTTAGGAACCACAAGGTATCGTAAATCTGTCCTCTCTTCACTTCCTTTCCTCTGTCTGATTTTAATTGTTTTCCGTAGTGACGTCCCTAACATGCCCTCTGGGTACTTCAGGTTCCTGAATGCAGCGGTTACGTATTCAATTTCTTCTTGTAAATACTCTTCGCTGCATATTCTAAGAGCCCTAAGGTAAAACCCAATGATAACCCCTGATTTGGTCTTCTCGTCATGTGCGCTAGAATAGTGGATGAAGTCGTCTTTGTCGGTTTACGGTATACCTTGAACCTAGCGCTGTTGGCCGATCTGATGACGACAGCGCATAGGAAAGGTAGGGAACCGTTGGTCTCTTCCTCTAATGTGAATTTAATTCTTTGGTCTACGTTGTTCAGTTGTTCCAGTAGGTTTCTTGTGTTGATTGTTTTGTGTGAAATGAAGAGGATGTCGTCAACATAACGGTACCACTTGGAGTTAACTTGGATGATATGTAGAAAATGGTCCCTTTCCAAAGTCTCCATGTATAGCGATGCTGCCATCGCACTCAATGGAGACCCCATTGGAAGCCCTTCATGCTGCCTGTATTCCTTTTTGTTAAAAACAAAAGAACCAAACTTTATGCACTTTTCTACTAACTCCAAGTAGTCACGCTTGTTCATGGGTAAGTTGTCGGTGTCAATGTGTTGTACTGTCTCTTTAACAGCCCGAAGGGCACCATCTATTGTTACGTTTGTGTAGAGGGAAGTGATGTCAAGGCTTACCAGGCGTTGGTCTGTGAAGTCAAATGTGTTCAGTTTGTCTATTAGGTCGGAGGAGTTTCTAAGGTGTGTTCCGCTAATGCTACCTAAGGAGGATGAAAGAGTCCCTCTTGTTCATGATGACAACGCCACCTCCTTTGTCGGCGGTCGTGATGATGATGTCGTCATTGTCAAGGAGTTCTTGAAGGGCACGGACGTATCTCCTGGGGATGGTCTTGCTGTTGTTCCTGGCTGCAATGAAACAGGATAATAGAACACCTTGTTTGAAGCCGGACTCGATATCGCTGTCCTTCCAGTTGTAGTTCTTACCTATGTAGTCGTTCAATTTCTTTGGGTTTATGTTGGTGCTGAATTTTAGACCAAGGGAGAGGGCATCCATTTGGGTGTGCGTGTAGTTGGGAAGGCTTATGGGAGGATCTTGATTGAGAGGATTAGGAGAGGAACAGAAGGAGTAATTGATGAGGAACAGTGTGGATTTAGGACAGGCCGAGGTTGTGTAGATCAGATCTTTGTGGCAAGACAGATATGTGAGAAAGCTATAGGAAAGGGGAAGGATGTTTTTTGGGCTTTTATGGATCTGGAAAAGGCTTATGATAGGGTAGACAGAAAGGCACTGTGGGAGGTTATGCAGATATACGGGATAGGAGGAAAGCTTCTGGGAGCTGTCAAGAGTTTTTATGAGAGTAGTAGAGCTTGTGTCAGGATTAGAAATGGAGAGAGTGAGTGGTTCAAGGGAAAGGTGGGACTTCGTCAAGGATGCGTTTTGTCGCCCTGGCTGTTTAACTTATACATGGATGGGGTGGTGCGAGAGGTAAATGCAAGGGTAGTGGGTCAGGGATTGGAGATGGTTAAAGAAAATGGAGAAAAGTGGGAGGTGAGCCAGCTGTTGTTTGCTGACGACACTGCGCTTGTGGCAGGATCGGAGGAGGGATTGAGGAAGTTGGTGGCAGAGTTTGGGAGAGTGTGTGAAAGAAGAAAATTGAAGATAAATGTGGGTAAAAGTAAGGTGATGAGATGTGCAAGGGGTGATAGTGGCAGTAGACTGGAAGTGAGCATTAAGGGAGAGCGACTGGAGGAAGTGGATAGTTTTAGATACTTGGGTGCAAATGTGGCAGGAAAAGGTGGAGTGAAAGTGGAGGTAGAATGTAGATTGAGAGAAGTAAGTAAATGCCTTGGTGGATTGAAGAGTGTGATGAGGAATAGACATTTGAGAATGGATGCTAAGAGGAGACCATATAAAGGAGTGATTGTGCCAACAGCACTGTATGGGGCAGAAACATGGAGCATAAGAGAAGAAGAGAGAAGGAGTTTGAATGTGTTTGAGATGAGGTGTTTGAGACGTATGATAGGGGTTACTAGGCTAGATAGAGTGAGAAATGAGGAGGTGAGGAGGAGAACAGGGGTGGAAAGGGAGCTGGGAGATAGGGTTGATGAAAAAATATTAGGATGGTTTGGACACATGGAAAGAATGAGTGAAGAAAGACTAGTAAAAGAAGTGTGGAAGGCAGATGTGGAGGGAGTGAACATGAGGGGACGTCCTAGGATGAGGTGGATGGATGGGGTGAAGGGGGCTTTGGGGAAGAGGGGAATGTCTGTTGAGGAAGGACGGGAGAGGACAGAAGACAGGGGTGAATGGAGAATGGTTGTATATGGATGATGTTGTGATTGCATGAGGTGGAATGTGCAGGGGGATGGGTGGTGAGGTAGTATGTGTGAGCAAAATTTGACCCAGCCCGAAGGGATTTCTCCCCGTCTTCTCCTTTTATGCAATGGGGGGACTGAGAGGGATGGTCGCCGATTTAATGAAGTGGCCTTGCTGTGGATGTGCTGTGTCTTGCGAAACTGCCTCTGACCCAGGGCAGTGGACAAGGTGCAGGGATGACCCGTCATCCAAGAGGTGCTAAGATAAAAGGGAGGGTGAAGGGGGGTAGAGTGTATTTAGGGATGGAATGGGTGGGAATGTTTTTATGTCTTTTTCTTTTTGGCTACCTCCCTTGTAAGGGGGAAAAAGCCTTAGTATATGTATGTATTAGAGTCGGGGGGCCTGGGAAGCCATTCTTGGAGGGCAAGTGTCGCGGTAGATTTTGACCATTTCAAGTCACCAGTTCTCTCTTGTGTTTTTTTTTTTTTTTTTTGTGGTTGGCAATGTAAAGAGATTCAATTATTTTTCGTTGTTTTTTTTGTGTAGTCCTTTGGCCAGAATGGTGGATCCCTCCCAGTTTGGTAGGTGTCCCTCTGTTTCTGTGTGGTTAACCAGAGCGTTTGTTTCTCAGTGGTGTCTAATGTCCGCTTTGTGTTCCCTGAGTCTGTTAAGTCCTCTGTATGTCTCTCCATTGCAGGAAATTTTTATACGATGCTATTGTCACGGCTCGTCTTGGTTTTGTTTGTGATCAAGTGTCCTATTTTCTTTCCTGTGTCATTTACTTTGATAATTTCCACATAAGTCAACTGTGAGGTAGTTCATCAAAAGCCTTCTCTAGATCGAGATACACACAGTCCACATAGCCCTCTGTCGCAGTGTAAAAGTTAAACTGAGTGACTGTCAATTTTTTCATCGCTTCAAGCTATTTGGTCCATCGAACTTTGACAACCCTTTCAAATAATTTCACTATTGTGCTGGTCAGTGATACTGACCTATAGTTCACTGTTGTCTAGTTTTTTCCACCTTTGTGAATTGACACAACATTTGCAATTTTCCAATCAAGCGGAACATCCTTTAGTATCCAGTTGGAGATCCCGCCAGGTCCTGAAGCTTTTGTCATATCCAATGATTCCAAAAGTTTGAGCAGTTCCCTCATTTCTACATTTATATTGACTAAATCTGGATTTTTGTTCTCCTCGCTTTCCTCCAAAAAGTTGCGCTCTTTTGTGAAGACCGATTGGAAACCTTCATTCATAATTGTGCCTAAGCTGAGGCCTCTTCAGAGACCTCACCACTCACTCACTTTTAACTTGGCGATTGTTTCCCCGTCTTTCACTTTACCATTGATAAACCTGTGAAACAGTTTCGGTTCATCTTTGCCTTTATCTACTACACCTCTTTCAAATGGCTTTCTTCTTTTTTGCGAATTCTTGTATAGCCATTTCTAGCTTGTTTGTAAGCTTCTTTTGTTTCATTGCTTCTCTTCTTCCTCCATTTCTCCCAAGCCACGTCTCTTTTCTTTTACAACCTCACATTTTTGTTAAACCAGTCCTATTTCTACTTCTTCCTTCCACTTGTCTTTGACACATGTTTGTTCACTCCCCAATTGTAAATGCCAAGAAAGATTTCCCATTTCCCTCCCGAAAGAGAGCTCAGAGCTAATACATGACCGATCTATGGATAATGCTGTCACCTTGCACCCACACCCACACACCCAACTCCCCGCCCACGAGAGTTGGAATAACAACCCACGGCGCAGCGATACTGATATTATTTCAGCCCTGCTCAGGATTCGACCCCGGACTACCATAGTGGCAGCCGGGCACTCACAATTGCGCCACTAGTTGTGTGTGTTGTGCGTTTGTGTGTGTGTGTGTGTGTGTGTGTGTGTGTGTGTGTATGTGTGTGTGTGTGTGTGTGTGTGTATGTGTGTGTGTGTGTATGTGTGTGCGTGTGTGTGTATGTGTGTGTGTATGTGTGTGTGTATGTGTGTGTGTGTGTGTGTGTGTGTGTGTGTATGTGTGTGTGTATGTGTGTGTGTGTGTGTGTGTGTGTGTGTGTGTGTGTGTGTGTGCGTGCGTGCGTGCGTGCGTGTGTGTGTGTGTGTGTGTTTGTGTG
>NC_134782.1:35406931-35409431 GCF_046742065.1 Oratosquilla oratoria
AATTCCTCCCAACTTGCTTCCTCAAATAATTTTTCAATCCTAGGTAATCTACTTTCTTGAAATTAAGTGTTCCTTGGTTCTGTGAATCATTCCTCGGCTGTGTTCCCTCATCACCCATCTGAAATTAAATTGCTACATGATCAGTTTTTCCTATGGGACAAAGGTAGTTCAAAGAGCTGATGGTGTCTTGCTCTTTGGTTAGTAACAGATATATATTTTTGTGGGAATGTCATCTCCTCTTACCCAAACTGCTTCGTTTACCCACTGGTTCATTGTATTCTCCATTGCCATATTCAACATGATAGTTCCCCAGGAATCTGCTTTCTCACTTGCTTCCCATTCCTCCTAGTTGACCTCGCTGCAATTGAAATCTCCATTGAGAACTAAATTGGTTACCTCTTACTTCAGCTGCCAGTAGTAGGCGTTATGCCTGTCAGTGGTCCCAGCATGAGGCTGGTCGTGGAGTTTGACGAGTATAAGACTTTTTACACCACCGGCTAGCTAGGCCTGTCGCAACAACCCTCCACTTTTCTCATCCGGGCTTGGGACCGGCAATGCTACTTTGTTTAATAGTTTTTGTTGGGAGAAGATCTGTGTCCAATAAATATTTTTGATATTCAGCTTCATTCCAAGCTCTTGTCTTTCTGGGGGAGGGAAGGGGAGGACATATGGCACATTAGTACTCATTTTCAGTTGAATTGTTCCAGCCTTTACTAAAATTTGCTTCTCTATGTGTGAATGTGTGTGTGTGTGTGTGTGTGTGTGTGTGTGTGATTCACCATGGTTTTGGAACACGTGTTGGACTCGTGATCAATAGATATTTCCCTCCCGGAAGAGACCTCAGAGCTCATATATGACCGATCTATGGGTAATGCTGTCACCTTGCAAGCAAACACACACACCCAACTCCCCGCCCACGAGAGTTAGAGTAAAAACCCATAGAGCAGTGATACTGAAATTGTTTCAGCCCTGGAAGGGATTCGAACCCGGACCGCCGAAGCGGCAGCCGGGAACTCAATCAACCGCGCCACGAATTGTGTGTGTGTGTGTGTGTGTGTGTGTGTGTGTGTGTGTGTGTGTGTGTGTGTGTGTGTGTGTGTGTGTGTGTGTGTGTGTGTGTGTGTGTGTGTGTGTGTGTGTGTGTGTGCGTGTGCGCGAGGGGGCGATGAAAGGTCGCCTCCCCGCCCCCTACACTGGTGGATGCGTCAAACCGAGAGTACTGTAGCCAGACTTGTAGTGTTGGGGAGGTTTGTGGCTGTGATAGGGAACACAAAGGAACACAAAGGAAGAACAAACAACAGCAGGCCTACTAGCTGTTTGTGTTTACTAAACTAAGCTACAGTTAGGAAAACAGGGCAGAAGATGAACTAACACTAAAACTACCACTATCCTATCCAATTGCAATTCTGGTTGTTGGGGAAGTTGGGTGGTGATTTTTATTTAGCGACTGTAGAGGCAGTTGCTCGAAGCAGAATAGCCCCACAAGAAAAAAAAAATAAAAAATAATAAAAATAAAAATAAAGAAGAAGAAGAAGAAGAAGAAGAAGAAGAAGAAGAAGAAGAAGAAGAAGAAGAAGAAGAAGAAGAAGAAGAAGAAGAAGAAGAAGAAGAAGAAGAAGAAGAAGAAGTGGTGGCAGGTCTCATCCAGACAGTGGTTTCTCACTTCCCACGGCGTGGGAGTAGTGGGGTGGTGAGTGAGTTAATCCTCTGGGATTGTCGTCGCCAAGCAATTTTATTCAGCTGAGGGGAACCTCGCGGTTCCAAGGACCTCAATCCTATTTTTGGGCTAAAAGATTAAAATCATTCTGGGCTTTCCAAGTGGTCGAATTTGGGCTTACAAAAATTTCCATTTCTTCCTATTTTTCTTTTTATGCATTTTTTTTCTAATGGGCTTGTTTTTTAGGGCTTCTAAGGGCTTCTAAAGGCTTCTCTATTTTTTCTTTTTTCTTTTTCTAAGTTTTCGATGGGCTTTTTCTTTTATATATTTTCTATTTTATATTCTTTCAGATTTTTTGTATATACCTCTTATTTCATTTGTATATACTTCTTCTTTTTATTTCTCTAATTCTTGCTCAGTCCATCGCGGGCTTCATGGACATTGCTCACCGCCTCCAGGATTTGACGTCGCTCCTTGTGCGGAACCACGCCGGAGGTGTCCTCCACCGAGGGTCGACCGGGCTCGGCCTCCAGGACTCGCGGCGCTCTCCAGAGTCCCGAGTCGCCCTCGAGGACAACCTCCATGAGCTAGTGTCTTCGTGGAGGCGGGAGGGAGGATCATTCTCTTCGGTCACCGAAGAAGAGACGTCGTCCTCGTCGTCGTCTTCTCCGGTGCCGTGGACGCAGCAATAGCCCCTTGCACAGAACTTGCAAGGGACTAGAAAGAGGGCTTCATCCATGAAATAGGGCTCTTGATTTCCTGGCTCCTGGGCTTCTTCATTGAGCACCTCTTGTTGGTGCTGTGGGCTTCTTGAAGCCCTTGTGTTGTCCTCTGGGCTCGGGC
>NC_134782.1:35411931-35414431 GCF_046742065.1 Oratosquilla oratoria
CACACACACACACACACACACACACACACACACACACACACACACACACACACACACACACACACACACATACACACACACACACACACACACACACACACACACACACACACACACACACACACACACACACACACACACACACACACACACACACACACATACTGATTTCTCTAATGTGACCTCGTTAGTGACCCAGGAGGCTCCCTTTGATATGCTTTACTATTTTGGTGGTGGTGATATTGACATTGCTGGAAGTGATGACCTAGTATTAGTGAATGATAGGCGACTGTGATATGTGCTCTCGTTGCCATTGTTGACACTAGTGGTAATAGAGAGCAAAGAGAGGAATGGGAATGAGAAATTGAGGATGAGGATAGGACATAGAATGACAAGTATTAGGATGAGGATAAGGGTGAGAATGAGAGTGAGAAAGATGGTGAGGTTTCTGTAGAAGCTGAAGTTAAGGATAAGGATAAAGATGAGGATGAGAATAGGATGTGGATGAGAATGAGGATGAAGATGAGGATCTTGTACGGATAAGGGTGAGAAGGATAATGTGTAAATGAAAATGTAAGGAAGAAGAAGGAGGTCATTGGTGTACAAAATCAATGGAATCAAAAGACGCTTGATTAAACACAAATACGAAAAAGAGCGACGATTTTTGAAACTGGAATGGGGAGTTTGTCCTGGAATGCTCGTAGCTTGGAAAAGGACAAAACGTAATCAACTCAAACGTACGTAGATAATGATACAACATCGATTTTAACATTCCACGCCCTGAAACAATGGCATTCCTAAATTTCGCAATGAAATCCTCCGAATGCTTTATACGTGATATGGAAAACTTGATGTTCCCTCTTATGAGTCCTTCAACTTCATGACCAAAATTCTTCCCAAAAGAAAAATACAATTGGTGTACACTTACCCGAATACCATAATGTACATCAAAGGTGTGTATGTGTGTGTGTGTGTATGTGTGTGTGTGTGTGTGTGTGTGTGTGTGTGTGTGTGTGTGTGTGTGTGTGTGTGTGTGTATGTGTGTGTGTGTGTGTGATTTACCGTGGTTTTGGATCACGTGTTGGACTCGTGATCGACAGCTATTTCCTTCCCGAAAGAGAGCTTAGACCTCATACATGACCGATCTATGTGTAAAACTTTCACCTTGCACGAACACCCACACACACCCAACTCCCCGGCCACGAGAGTTGGAGTAACGACTCGCAGCGCAGTGATACTGAAATGATTTTAACCCTGGGTGGTATTCGAACCCGGACCGCCGAAGTGGCAGCTGGGAACTCTACCAACTGCGCCACAAGTGTGTGTGCGTGTGTGTGTGTGTGTGTGTGTGTGTGTGTGTGTTTGTGTGTGTGTGTGTGTATGTGTGTGTGTGTGTGTGTTTGTGTGTGTGTGTGCGTGTGTGTGTGTGTGTGTGTGTGTGTGTGTGTGTGTGTGTGTGTGTGTGTGTGTGTGTGTGTGTGTGTGTGTGTGTGTGTGTGTGTGTGTGTGTGTGCACGCGCGCGCGATGGAGGGTCGCCTCGCCACCCTCTACCCTGGTGGACGCGCCAAACCGAGATCACTGTAACCACACTTGTAGTGTTGGGGAGGTCGGTGGTGATGATAGGGAACGCAAAGGAACACAAAGGAGGAACAAACAACAGCATGCCTACTGTCCCTAAAGAGGTTGTTTGTGTTTACTAAATTGAGCTACAGTTATTCACATAGGTAAAAAATGGAAGGTTATGCACTTAGGTAAAAAAAATGCAAGGTTGTGCACATAGCTAAAGGTAACAGTGAGTACTATTACAAGTTATTTCGAAATTCGTTAACAAAAGTGGATAGTAAGAAGGATCTAGGGCTAATCATCAGTAACGATCTCAAATAATGTAAGCAGTGTATTTCAGCCTCTGAGAAAGCAAATAAGATTCTAGGACTGATCGCGCGATCTTTTGACTTCAAAAGCTCATCTCCCATTAACAAGCTATATAAATCGTTAGTTCGTCCACATTTGGAATATGCTGTTTCTGTATGTTCACCAAATCTCATTAAGGACATTGATAGATTAGAAAAAATACAAATGAGAGCCACAAAACTGATTCCAAGTATAAAAAATGAATCGTAGACTCAGAGGTGACTTGATACAGGTATTTAAGATTTTAAAGGGGATTGACGACATCAAAAGTGACAAAATTCTTACACTGAATGAGAATCCGACAAGAAATAAGGGTCTCAAACTGTCAGGAAATAGGTTTAATTTGGAAGTGGGTAAAAACAACTTTGCCAACCATGTAGTTAATGAATGGAATAAAGTTCCTGCAGAGGTAGTGCAATGTAGTTTAGTTCGAAGCTTTAAGATTAATTTAGATAAACATTTAAGCAAGATGCTGTAATGACTGCCATTTATTTTATATTATTTGATTATTTTTTTGTTATTATTTGTATGTTTATCTATTATTTGCTTGAGTTCCATTTGTTATTAATTTGTCAGTTTATCATTATT
>NC_134782.1:35419431-35431931 GCF_046742065.1 Oratosquilla oratoria
TTAGTTTTGAGCTTTGGTCGTCTAAGCTTGGATGCCATGCAGAATGTCTGAAGAAAGGAGGTACAGTGATAGTGGACTGGCTGGTGAGGTTATTTAATGTTTGCTGGAGAGAGGGTAGAGTGCCGGAGGACTGGAGGAGTACCTGTATAGTTCCACTTCACAAGGGAAAAGGGGACAAGTGTGAATGTAGTAGTTTCAGAGGGATTAGCTTGTTAAGTGTAGTTGGGAAGGCTTGTGGGAGGATCTTGATTGAGAGGATTAGGAGAGGAACAGAAGGAGTAATTGGTGAGGAACAGTGTGGATTTAGGACAGGCCGAGGTTGTGTAGATCAGATCTTTGTGGTAAGACAGATATGTGAGAAAGCTATAGGAAAGAAGGGGGATGTTTTTTGGGCTTTCATGGATCTGGAAAAAGCTTATGGCAGGGTAGACAGGAAAGCACTGTGGAAGGTTTTGCAGATATACGGGATAGGAGGAAAGCTCTTAGGAGCTGTCAAGAATTTGCACGAGAGTAGTAGAGCGTGTGTCAGGATTAGAGAAGGAGAGAATGAGTGGTTCGATGAAAAGATGGGACTTCGTCAGGGATGTGTTAGGTCGCCCTGGCTGTTCAATTGGATGGGGTGGTGTGTGAGGTAAATGTAAGGGTGGTGGGTCAGGGAGTGGAGATGGTTAAAGAAAATGGAGAAAAGTGGGAGGTGAGCCAGCTGTTGTTTGCGTACGACACTGCCCTTATGGCAGGATCGGAGGAGGGATTGAGGAAGCTGGTGGCAGAGTTTGGGAGAGTGTGTGATAGAAGAAAGCTGAAGATAAATGTGGGCAAAAGTAAGGTGATGAGATGTACAAGGGGTGAAAGTGGCAGCAGACTGAAAGTGAGCATTAAGGGAGAGCAACTGGAGGAAGTGGATAGTTTTAGATACTTGGGTGCAAATGTGGCAGGAAAAGGTGTAGTGGATGTGGAGGTAGAATGTAGATTGAGAGAAGCGAGTAAATGCCTTGGTGGATTAAAAAAAGTAATGGGGACTAGACATTTGGGAATGGATGCTAAGAGGAGACTGTATGAAGGAGTGATTGTGCCAACAACACTGTGTGGGGCAGAAACATGGAACATAAGAGAGGAAGAGAGAAGGAGTTTGAATGTGTTTGAGATGAGGTGTCTGAGAAGTATGATGGGGGTTACTAGGCTAGATAGAGTGAGAAATGAGGAGGTGAGGAGGAGAACAGGGGTGGAAAGGGAGCTGGGAGATAGGGTTGATGAAAGAGTATTAGGATGGTTTGGATACATGGAAAGACTAGTAAAAGAGGTATGGAAGGCAGATGTGGAGGGAGTGAACATGAGGGGACGTCCTAGGATGAGGTGGATGGATGGGGTGAAGGGGGCTTTGGGGAAGAGGGGAATGTCTGTTGAGGAAGGATGGGAGAGGACAGAAGACAGGGGTGAATGGAGAATGGTTGTATATGGATGATGTTGTGATGCATGAGGTGGAATGGGGTGGGTGAGGTAGTATGTGTGAGCAAAATTTGACGCAGCCCGAGGGGATTTCTCCCCGTCTTCTCCTTATAGCGTGGAGGGGACAGGGGGGGGGGGGGCTTCGCCGACTTAATGAAGCGGCCTTGCTGTGGATGTGCTGTGCCTTGCGACACTGCCTCTGACCCAGGGCAGTGGACAAGGTGCAGGGATGACCCGTCATCCAGGAGGTGCTAAGATGGGTGGAGGGGAGTGGAGTGTATTCAGGGATGGAATGGGTGGGAATGATTTTATGACTTTTTCTTTTTGGCTGCCTCCCTTGTAAGGGGGAAAAAGCCTTGGTATATGTATGTACGCTTGAAGAATGTCGCTAGAGATGATATATGAGAAAGTGTACAACATCAAATTTCGACATTTATATTGAATTTTCAGAAGCAGATCATGAGAATATTGGGAAATTTTCTTTAATGTATATTAACACAGGGTTGGTGGGGGGACGTAACACAAACCTTCAGGTTTTTAAAATGCTGTAATAACAGGTGTAATAGAACTTTAGGCAAAAGAATGTCTGAAATAGGGTTGAACAGAACAGAATTGGGTGTGTTTTCACATACGACACAAACCGCCCAAGAATCAATGGAAATGATCTGAAAGGCAGAACTGGGCGCGTTCCTTGGTGCATTCCTGTGTGCGTTCCGCTTTAGTTTGGCCACGGTTAGCGTTCCCAAACTATTAAAGTAATACAGGTGCCGGTATAGTACTGTATGTGGCCTACCTTTTGGATGTGGACTACAAAATTTTTCTTTGGTATAGTATATATGTGCTCTACCGGACTTTTATTTCGGTATGAACCTCCTGTCTCTTAAGCTTTAATAGTTTGGGAGCGCTAACCGCGGCCAAACTAAACCGGAACGGACCGAGGAACGCACCGAGGAACGCGCCCAGATCTGATGAAAGGACATGTATTAAACCAAGATTAAGACCAGATCCTCGCTGGCCGAGCGGGTAAGAGCATCGCCTCCAGCGGCGGAGGTCGAGGTGACGCCAGTTCGAACCTTACCTCTAGCGAGTTGGACCAATGGCATGGTCTATTAAATTTCACGCTACAGAGTCCTGTGTAAGGGGTACCGTCCTAGTCTCCTGATAGGGGAAGTTTGTGACGTTAAATTGAATCAAGGTTTAGTGACTGGAACATACATCACTTCGAGGCGTTCACATGTAACAGTGTGAAGTTTTGAAATTCAAATATCTTGGCCCAATGACTCAGCCCCCCCCCCCCACACATGAAAAGAAACTCAAAAAGGATAGCTACAGAAGAAATCTGAAAAAAAATATATAGTTTTCCACACACAGTGGTGGATGTCTGGAATAAACTGGATGAAACAATAATGTGTGCAAACACCTTATAAAGACGGGTCACTACGAGCATAGCTCCCCTTCCTGTATAATACAACTAGGTAAATACACACACACACACACACACACACACACACACACACACACACACACACACACACACACACACACACGCACACACGCACACACACACACACATGTGTGTGTGTGTGTGTATGTGTGTGTGTGTGATTCACCATGGTTTTGGGTCGCGTGTTGGACTCGTGATCGACAGCTATTTCACTCCCAGAAGAGAGCTCAGAGCTCATATAAGACCGAGCAATGGGTAATGCTGTCACCTTGCACGCACACACACACACACACACACACAACTCCCTGTCTACGAGAGTTGGAGTAACAACCCACAGCACGGCGATACTGAAATTATTTCAGCCCTGGGCGGGATTCGAACCCGGACCGCCGTAGTGGCAGCCGGGAACTCTACCAGCTGCGCCACGAGGTGTGTGTGTGTGTGTGTGTGTGTGTGTGTGTGTGTGTGTGTGTGTGTGTGTGTGTGTGTGTGTGTGTGTGTGTGTGTGTGTGTGTGTGTGCGCGCGCGTTTGCGCGAAGGGGGGCGATGAAGTGTCGCTTCCCCGTCCCCTACACTGGTGGACGCGCCAAATCTAAGAGTACAGTAGCGAGACTTGTAGTGTTGGGGAGGTTTGTGGCTGTGATAGGGAACACAAAGGAAGAACAAACAACATCAGGCCTAGTGGCCCTAACGAGGGTGTTTGTGTTTACAAAACCAAGCTACAGTTATGCACATAGATAAAAAATGCAAGATTATGGACATAGGTAGAAATAACAGTAAGTACGATTACAAGTTATTTGGAAATTCGTTAACGAAAGTGGATAGTGAGAAGGATCTAGGGGTAATTATCAGTAACGATCTCAAATCATCTAAGAAGTGTATTTCAGCCTCTGAGAAAGCAAATACGATTCTAGGACTGATCGCGCTATCTTTTGACTTCAAAAGCTCATCTCTCATTAATAAGCCATATTAATCGTTAGTTCGTCCACATTTTGAATATGCTATTTCTGTATGGTCACCGAATCTCATTAAAGACATTGGCAGATTGGAAAAAGTACAATAGTGAGCCACAAAACTGATTCCAAATATGAAAAATAAATCGTAGACTCAGAGGTGACTAGATACAGGTTTTTAAAATTCTAAAGGAAATTGACATCAAAAGTTACAATTTTTGCACTGAATGAGAATCTGACAAGAAATAATGGTCTCAAACTGCCAAGAAATAGGTTTGATTTGGAAGTGGGTAGAAACAACTTCGCCAACCGTGTAGTTGATGAATGGAATAAACTTCCTGCAAAGGCAGTACAATGTAGTTCACGTCGAAGCTTTCGTTTAGATAAACACTTAAGCAAGATGCTGTAATGACTGGTATTCATTATTTGATTATTTGTTTGATATTATTTGTCTGTTTATTATTTGTTTGATTTCCATTTATTATTAATTTGTCAGTTTATTACTATTTACTATTTACCTGTTTGTTTATCATTTAGATATACCTATGTATTCTTTATTTTATTTATTATTATGTACTGTATATCATTGTAATTTTATTTTATTTTATCTATTATTTTTTTATTATATTTTTTTTCGCATCCAACCTAGTTATGGACCAAAAAGTCTCCTGTCGGCATGCTTCTCCTTTGTAAAAGAGGACAGAAGATGAACTAACACCACTGCTACCACTATCCTATCCAGTTGCATTTCGTTGGGGAAGTTGGGTGGTGAATTTTATTTAGCAAATCTAGAGGCAGTCGCTCGAAGAAAAAAAAAAAAAAAAAAAAAACAAAAAACAAAACAAAAAAAAACAGCGGGTTACCGCAACTGGCATGTCTCACCCAGACAGGGGTTTCTCACTTCCCACGGCGCGGTAGTGGGGTGGTGAGTGAGTTAATCCTCTGGGATTGTCGTCGCCAAGCAATTTCATTCAGCTGAGGGGAACCTCGTGGTTCCAAGGACCTCAATCCTATTTTTGGGCTAAAAAACTAAAAGCATTCTGGGCTTTCCAAGTGGTTGAATTTGGGCTTGCAAGAATTTTTCATTTCTTTCTATTTTTCTTTTTCTGCATTTTTTTTTCATGGGCTTCTTTTCTAGGGGTTCTAAGGGCTTCTAAGGGCTTCTCTATTTTTTCTTTTTTCTTTTTCTAAGTTTTCGATGGGCTTTTACTTTTATATATTCTTTATTTTTTCTATTTTTTCTTTTTTCTTTTCTTTTTCATCAGTTTT
Source organism: Oratosquilla oratoria (assembly GCF_046742065.1). NCBI lineage: Eukaryota > Metazoa > Arthropoda > Malacostraca > Stomatopoda > Squillidae > Oratosquilla > Oratosquilla oratoria. The sequence continues at coordinate 35,424,544 of NC_134782.1, forward strand.
TCATATTTGTTCTGATTATTTGTATATACCTCTTATTTCATTTTTATATACTTTTTCTTTGTTATTTATTTTCTTATTCAGTTCATCGCGGGCTTCATGGACTTTGCTCACCACCTCCAGGAGTTGACGTCGCTCCTTGTGCGGAACCACGCCGGAGGTGTCCTCCACCGAGGGTCGACCGGGCTCTGCCTCCAGGACTCTCGGCGCCCTCCAGAGTCCCGAGTCGCCCTCGAGGACAACCTCCATGAGCTCGTGTCTTCGTGGAGGCGGGAGGGAGGATCATTCTCTTCGGTCACCGAAGAAGAGACGTCGTCCTCCTCGTCGTCTTCTCCGGTGCCGTGGACGCAACAATAGCCCCTTGCGCAGAACTTGCAAGGGGCTACGAGTAGGGCTTGATCCATGAATGTGGGCTCTTGATCTCCTGGCTCCTGGGCTTCTTCAAGGAGAACCTCTTGTTGGGGCTGTGGGCTTCTTGAAGTCCTTGTGTTGTCCTCTAGGCTCGGGCTTCGGAGCCTTTCTGGAGTGGGCCGGGGGGCTAGTCTTCTCCATAGTGGGACCCCCGGCCGCTCGAAGTTCCTTTTGCTGGGCTCCTGTTGGCTGGAGAACTCCTTGGTCCAGTGTCTCCGCCATGGTAGGTCCACGGGCTTCTTCCAGCCATGTCTCCAGCTGAGGGCGTCGTCGTTCATAATTACTCCTCTAACAATTCAGACATTCCATGGCGTCGAGGCTCAGCAGGTGTGACTCCGCTTGTTGCATCTCGGTTTTGCTGTCGATGCTGATGGTCAGTCGCGGTCGGGTGAATGGTGCAACAAAGGCGAAATTTCTTGAAGAGGGGAAGGATAAAACTCGTTAGTTCATAACTGACACACGCACACGCACACACACACACGCACACACACACACACACACACACACACACACACACACACACACACACACACACACACACACACACACACACACACACACACACACACACATACACATGTATGTGTAGGAGTATACTGAAGGTATATATATATATATATATATATATATATATATATATATATATATATATATATATATATATATATATACCTTCAGTATACTCCTACACATACATGTGTATATGCGTATACATATACTTGTACATATACATATACATATGCATATACATATACATATACATATACACATACATATACATATACATATACATATACATATACGTATACATATACATATGCATATGCATATGGATATGCACATGCATATTCATATACATATACATATATACATATATACATATATACATATATACATATATACATATATACATATATATATATATATATACATATAGTATATATAATCATGTACATATGCATATACATATACATATACATATACATATACATATCTATATATACATATATACATAATCGTATATAATCAAATTGATATAAATACTACGTTATTCAGATTAAAAATGTACGTATTCAAACCATTTACAAAAGAAAAATAACTTGTCAGGAAAATATGAGCAAAATAAATTACTAATTAAGAAATAGATAGATAAACACGTAAATAGATCATTGAATTATCAAACAAGCAAATAGATACATGCATAAATAGATAAACTAATGAATGAATTAATACAAAATAAAAAGATTAACTTGTATATGAATTAATAAATGAAAAAATGATATTCCCACAATTCGACGACAAACTCGTGTGTCTGTCTGTAGATGGCGTTTTCGTCGCCGATTTTTTTCCAGCCTTCAAATAGAACCATTTCTCTGCATAGGATCACATATGATTTTTTTGAAGTTACAACGGGATTTGGCAGATAAATATTCCATGTATATATATATATATATATACATATATATACATATATATATATATATATATGTATATATATATATATATATATTGTTACAAACCTCTCTAAAGTACCAAAGGTTCACCGGCCTTGTGAATGTCTGAAGTTTGTAACATCAAGGGAACCCTTAGACCCTATGTCTATTACGGGTTCAAACGGTCAAAAGAACTGAATAAGGTCGCCACCCGGTCGGATACCGGGGAAAGAAAATCACACTAACTTAAAGAAATATAATTAAATAAATTATAAGTATGAAAGTTAACACAAGTAAAATGACACGAAAATAATATAACAAAGACACTATTACAATTAAACAAACATGATTTTACATAATACATCTGACTTCTGATCATACATTTGACATTACACAAAAGAATCAAGTTCGAAGGTTTTAACGGGATTGAATAGACGTAAGACCGGGTCACAGATCACCAAACAGTCATGAAATATAAGCTAATCCTAAGCCCCAATACTACTCACTCCGCGTTCACTTATTATAGGGCTCTACAAAGCAAGTCCTAGTAAATCTGGCTCACTGCTGTACCAAGGGAAAAGTGTACTAACCTCAAGGCAGTCATTTTGAATCTGACCCGTGTAGTAGGTCTAAGCAGGGTCTGGACAATCGTATAGACTCGTTGGATACTACAAGGGGGCGGGATTTACCTAGCCTGACGAGCCTACATTGTTTAAGCGGGAAATACAAACGAAATATTTTTACGTCACGGCCTGTGACGTAGCAGAGACGCATGCGCAATGGACACTTGAATAATCAACATATTACCAAAAAACAATCAATATTATTATAAACTAATACCATAGTTACATTAATAAATACATACAATACATAATAAAGAAAATACCTTACGGTGACATATTTGGTCATAACCAAAGCAGCACAATACGAACACACGTAACATGACATCTCCTCGAAACAACAATTACAATTACATATTTGGCAATTATACATCGCAGATGTAACAATATATATATATATATATATGTATATGTATATATAATGTATATATATAAATATATATATATGTATATATCACGAAGTTACAATGGGTTTTGGCAGATAAATATTCCATGTATATATATATATATATATATATATATATATATATATATATATATATATATATATATATATATATATATATCACGAGTACTTCTTCCACTACCTCTCCGAATTCCTTTTCCACCATGTCTCAGTCATATATTCTGTACATTGTTTCTTCCTTTAATAATACCTTCTTTGTATTAGCATTGAAGATGTAATTATACGAAAGCGCTCTTCTTCGTGACTTTACTTTTTCTAGTGGTTACATACGCGTATATATTGTTGTATGTATGCATGTATGTATATATATATATATATATATATATATATATATATATATATATATATAACAACCACAATGCACTTTAATTGTAATCCATCAAAGGCCAGCATGCTGAAATGGAAATATGGTACTACCTAGGACTCAAACCCGGCATCCGTATGACAAGTGCGATAGTGACTTACCAACTGGGCTATCAAGAGAGATGTAAGTTTAAATATATAACAAATAATGCGCTGAACTTATATCTCTCTTGATAGCCTAGTTGGTAAGTCACTGCCGCACTTGTCATGAGGATGCCGGGTTCGAGTCCTGGGCAGTACCACATTTCAATTTCAGCATGCTGACCTTTGATGGCTTAGAATTAAAGTGCATTGTGGTTGTTAAAATGTATCTCTAATCACTGTGACCCATTCAGTGTTGTACAAATACTTTCCAGCGTACGTATACTTCCAATTGTATTATCATAGGGGAGATGGGTTGAACGCAAATTTTCATATATGTGTATGTAACTCGAGCATACAAATATATAAGAAATAACTCGCTGAACTTATGTCTCTCATGATAGCCTAGTTTGGAAAATCACTTTCGCACTTGTCATGAGGATGCCAAGTTCGGGTCCTGAGTAGTATCACATTTCAATTTCAGCATGCTGGCATATATATATATATATATATATATATATATATATATATATATATATATATAAACAACCACATAGCACTTTAATTCTAAGCCATCAAAGGCCAGCATGCTGAAATTGAAATGTGGTATGGCCTAGGACTCGAACCCGACATCCTTATGACAAGTGCGACCGTGACTTTCCATTAGGCTATCAAGAGACATATGACAAGAACATATGCACATCATATTATTACTAAAGTTTCTGTTTTTTCATCCATTTTTAAGAGCTTATAGAATTTGCAGTCCAGAATTTTTAGATCAAGAAATAAGAAAAATATATGACATTGCATTTGGCTTGAAATATTCTAAATATGTTATATAAAAAGCACAATATAGGACAAGGAAGTCTTATTTTAACGCATCCCAAAAATATTTTTTTGCAAGAAAAATATCTTAGTTCTTCCTTTTTCCTGAAAATATTGTAAGACTTCCTCGTATCCTTAAGGAGTTCAATATTAATGTTATTTTCAAAAACAGTACCATCAAAGAACTCATCATTAAAAGTTCCCTGTGCGATAATGTAGGATGTGTCTCTAGTATTCCTTGTAAACACTGTAGCTCCTGTTACATTGGCCAAACTCGTAAAGAATTAGATATTAGGATGAATCGACACAGATATAGTATAAGGACGGGCCAAATGTCTACCAAGTTGGACCAAGGGCATGGTTCATTAAATTTCACGCTACAGAGTCGTGCGTAAGGGGTACCGTCCTAACCTCCTCAAAGGGGGAAGTTTGCGACGTTAAATTGAATCAATGTTTAGTGACTGAAACATACATCACTTCGAGGTGTTTGCATGAAACAGTGTGAAGTTCTGAAACTCAAATATCTTGGCCCAATAACTCAGCCCCCCCCCCCACACACACACGTGAAAAGAAATTCAAAAAGGATAGTTACAGAAGAGATCTGAAAAAGATATATAGTGGTGGAAGTCTGGAACAAATTGAACTAAACAATAGTGTGTGCAAAAACCACACAAGAATTTATGAACAAACAAGATACTAAGAGATACAAAGATGTTTCCTATTACGAGTCCTTCAACTTCATGACCAGAATTCCTCCCAAAAAGAAAAGATACAATTAGTGTACACTTACCCGAATACCATCAAAAATAAAAAAGTAATTAATGTACATCAGAGGTGGAGAGAAGAACACAACCCAAGTGTGTACCAGCTGCCGTGTAAGATTTGCGATCTAGTTTACATAGGTCAAACGGGGAGAGATCTGTGGACAAGGTTGAATCAACACAAAGGTTCGATCAGATACGAACAAGAAAGTTCAGCAGCACTTGATTCAGTGAGACCACCGTCTGCATAGGGCCAAAGGTGATCTGATATTTAAATCTGGTTGTGGGTTCAGGAGGAAGATCTTGATTACATCTTTCACTCTGTGTGGTGGACCATACCAGTGACCCGTATTCCAGTCTTGGATGAATCATGGTTTTGATGAGTTTCTTCATAATTTCTCCCTCTATATAGAGGAGGGGTCGCCGAATTAATGAAGCGGCCTTGCTGTGTATGTGCTGTGTCTTGCGACACTGCTTCTGACCCAGGGCAGTGGACAAGATGCAGGGATGACCCGTCATCCAGGAGGTGCCAAGATGGGAGGGAGGGAAGAGGGTAGAGGGGAGTGGAGTATGTAGGGGATGGAATGGGTGGGAGTAGTTCCTATGCCTTTTTCTTTTGGCTACCTCCATTTTAAAGGAAAAAAAGCCTTTGGTGTATGTATGTATGTATATAGTGAAATACCACTTTGATATTCTGAAGTAGTTCATATGTTTCTCCCATAACCCTGGTGATATGCCTGTCAGGTGTTTTACCAACACTACCAAAATTTGTCTCCTCTTTTTCTTTCGTAATGGGTTCACTTCCTGAGGAACAGTTTAAGGATGGTGTTTTACCACTATTGCCCATTTCCAGTTCTTTGTATTTTTTGGTATTGAACTTCATTTCCCATTCTTGGTCCCATATATATATATATATATATATATATATATATATATATATATATATATATATATATATATATATATATATATATATATATATATTCAATGTAAATGAAGATTTGTAGTCTGGGATCCATATTGGGAAACTGTAAACACCAGACTCAATTGACGTTTAGACTCCCGTCCAGGAATCATCTTCAGGGGGTATAATGGTTACAAGATTGTGAACTCAATTATAAATCGTGAAAGTGGTAAACCTGGAAAGGTTCACACTCTCAATCACATGTATAAGGCATACACATCTTTATAATATTAAATACACTGCAATTGAAATAAGATATTGGTGCCAAATAAAATGAAATAAAATAAAATACAAATGAAAAAAGTTACATGGTTGTGAACATAAAACATGTGTAGCAAAAAGCATCAATAGCTAACACTAACGTGAAAACATCAAAACATAGGACAGAGATGCAATTGGAGGTGGACCAAATGTCCACGATAAAGTGTCAAGAACAAACTACTAAATTACAATCAGACCAAAAAATAAGAACCAAACAAAATGCACTACAATTGAAATATTGGTACGAAAAATACAAATAGAAATAAAGCAAGTTACAAGGCTGTGAGCATAAAACAAGTGTAGCAAAAAACATCAATACGTAACACTAACGTAAAAACATTAGAACATAGGACAGAGACGCAAATGGAGGTTGACCAAAAGTTCGTAATGAAGTGTCAAGAACAAACAACTAAATTACAATCAGACAAATAAAAACAAACAAAATAAAAGGTTAAATGGCTGTGAACATAAACCAAGTGTGACAAAAAACATCAATACGTAACCCAAATGTAAAAACACCAGAACATAGTCCAAAGACGCAAATGAAGGTGGACCAAATGTCCGCATAGAAGGATGGGGGAACAGAAGAAGGAACAGGTTTCAATAACAAACGACTACATTACAATAAACAAATAGAAATAAGATACAAAGAAGATAAGATGGAAATATAGAACAAAAGAGAAAAAAGGAAGTAGATTAAAACTGAAAAAGAAGGACAAAAGTCACGGGAAGGGAAGTTGAAAAGGTACACTGGGAGACCGCCTTCGAGAAAAGAGGTCGGACAAAATCCACCTGGTAAACAAAAGTCAATGTCGTAAAGAAGCAGACTAAGACTGGAAAAACAGATCAAAGGAATTAGACTGCGTTACTCCTCGTTCCTAGAAAAATAGGATTGAGATCAGTGCACCTATTTATGCAGTTGCTCTTAGTTTCCCATGCTTCCAAGAATAGTCTTTTCTTTTTGTTATTTTCTTTGTGTAGAGTTGTGACTCCATCCCAGTCAATTCTGTGTTGGTGTTCAGTGGTGTGCTTGTACAGGACCGATTTCGGATCTTCTCGCCTAACTGCACGTTGGTGTTATTACACTCTTGTGGCTAATTTCTTTTGTGTACCAATATTTCATTTCAATTGGAGTGTATATAATATTGTAAAGAGGTATGCTTTGTACATGTGAATGAGTGTGAACCTTTCCCAGGTTTACCACTT
>NC_134782.1:35439431-35451931 GCF_046742065.1 Oratosquilla oratoria
AACCTCAATCCTATTTTTGGGCTAAAAAACTAAAAGCATTTTGGGCTTTCCAAGTGGTTGAATTTGGGCTTGCAAGAATTTTCCATTTCTTCCTATTTTTCTTTTTCTGCATTATTTTTTTCTAATGGGCTTATCTTTTAGGGGTTCTAAGGGCTTCTAAAGGCTTCTCTATTTTTTTTCTAAGTTTTTGATGGGCTTTTCTTTTAAATATTTTTTCTATTTTTTATTTTTTATTTTCTTTTTCATCAGTTTTTCATATTTTTTCTGATTCTTTGTATATACCTTTTATTTCATTTGTATATACTTTTTTTTTCTTTTTTTTTTTCTTCTTATTCAGTCCATCGCGGGCTTCATTGGACTTTGCTCACCGCCTCCAGGAGTTGACGTCGCTCCTTGTGCGGAACCACGCCGGAGGTGTCCTCCACCCGAGGGTCGACAGGGCTCGGCCTCCAGGACTCTCGGCGCCCTCCAGAGTCCCGAGTCGCCCTCGAGGACAACCTCCATGAGCTCGTGTCTTGGTGGAGGCGGGAGGGAGGATCATTATCTTCGGTCACCGAAGAAGAGACGTCGTCCTCGTCGTCCTCTTCTCCGGTGCCGTGGACGCAACAATAGCCCCTTGCGCAGAACTTGCAAGGGGAAGGAGGGCTTGATCCATGAAAGAGGGCTCTTCAATTCGTGGCTCCTGGGCTTCTTCATGGAGCACCTCTTGCGGGGCTGTGGGGTTCTTGAAGCCCTTGTTTTTGTCCTCTGGCTCGGGCTTCGGATCCTTTCTGGAGTGGGCCGGGGGGGCAGTCTTCTCCATAGTGGGACCCGCCGCTCGAAGTTCCTTTTAATGGCTCTTGTTGGCTGGAGATTTCTTTGGCTTGTGTCTCCGCCATGATAGGTCTCGGGCTGCTTTCTAGGCCTGTCGCCAGCTGAGGTCGCCGCCGTCGTTGATCATAATTCCTCTCACAATTCAGACCTTCATGGCGTCGAGGCTCACAGGTGTGACACCGCTTGTTGCATCTCGGTGTTTGCTGGTAATGCGATGGTCAGTCGCGGGTCGGGTGAGTGGTGCACCAAAAGGCGAAATTCTTGAAGAAAGAAACCTCGGTGTTCATAACACACACACACACACACACACACACACCACACACACACACACACCACACACACACCCACACCACACACACACCACACACACACACACACACACACACAACACATATATACAATATATATACATATATATATATACACACACACACACACACATATATATATATATATATGTATACATATATATTATATATATATATACATATATATATATATATATTTATATATATATATATATAATATACCTCTTCAGTATACCCGTACATATATATATGTATATACGTATACTTTGTACATATACATATAGTATACATATACACATATCCATATATACATATACATATACATATACATATACATATACATATACGTATACATATACATATTACATACATATACATATACATATATACATACATACATATACTATATATATATAAATATATACATATACATATATAATATATATGTACATATCCGTATACATATACATGTACATATACATATATATATATACATATACATATACATATACATATACATATGCATATACATATACTTATACATAAATATACGTATACATATATACATATACATACATATGTACATATACATAAATACATATACATATACATATACATATACATATACATATACATATACATATGTATATATATATATATATATATATACATATATATATATATATATATATATATATACATATACATATACATATACATATACATATACATATACAAATATATATAATCCTGTATAATGAAACTAATATACATACAACGTTATTCAGATTAAAAATGTTCGTTTTCAAGCCATTTACAGAAGAAATTTAACTTGGCAGGAAAATATGAGTAAAATGATTAATTAATAAAAAAAATAGAGATAAATACGTAAATAAATGATTAAATTATGAAACAAGCAAGGAGATAGATAGATAGATGAATAAATAGATTTATTGGTAAATGAAGTAATATAAAAGAAAAATATGAAGAAGCATATGAATTAATAAATGAAATAATGATATTCCCACAATTCGACGACAAACACGTGTGTCTGCCTGTAGATGGCGTTTTCGTCGTCGACTTTTTTTTCCAGCCTTCAAGTATAACCATTCCTCTACTTAGAATCACTGATGATTTTTTATCGAAGTTACAATGGGTTTCGGCAAATAAACATCCCATGATTATTCACGCACAGGTCAGGAGTTAGACCAAGGGACCAAGGGCATGGTTCATCAGATTTCACGCTACAAAGACCTCTGTAAGAGGCACCGTCCTAGCCTCCTGATAAGAGGAAGTTCGCGACGCTAAATTGAATCAGCGTTTTGTGACTGGAACATACATCACTTCGAGGAGTTCGCATGTAATAGTGTGAAGTTTTGAAACCCAAACCTCTTGGTCCAATGGGTCAGTCCCCACACACACGCACACATGAAAAGAATCTAAAAAAAATATTTATAGAAGAAATCCGAGAGAAAAAAAATCCACACTGAGTGGTGGATGTCTGGAACAAACTGGACAAAACAATAGTGTGTGCAAACACCTTACAAAGACGGGTCACCACGAACATAGTTCCCCCTCGTGTATAATACAACTAAGTAAATACACACACACGCACACACACACACACACACACACACACACACACACACACACACACACACACACACACACACACACACACACACACACACACACACACACACACACACACACACAGATTTCTCTAATGTGACTTCGCTAGTGACCCAGGAAACTCCTGTTGATCTGCTTTACTATTTTGGTAGTGATTTTGACATTGCTGGAAGTGATGACCTAGAATTAGTAAAGGATAGGCGACTGTGATCTGTGATCTCGTTTTCATTGTTGACACTAGTGGTGATAGAGAGCAAAGAGAGGAATGGGAATGAGGAATGAGGATGAGGATGGGACACAGAATGACAAGTATTAGGATGAGGATATGGGTGAGGATGAGAGTGAGAAAGATGGTGAGGTTTCTGTAGAAGCTGAAGTTAAGGATCAGGATAAGGATGAGGATGAGAATAGGGTGTGGATGAGAATGAGGATGAAGATGAGGATCTTGTACGGATAAGGGTGAGAAGGATAATGTGTAAATGAAAATGTAAGGAAGAAGAAGGAGGTCATTGGTGTACAAAATCAATGGAATCAAAAGACGCTTGATTAAACACAAATACGAAAAAGAGCGACGATTTTTGAAACTGGAATGGGGAGTTTGTCCTGGAATGCTCGTAGCTTGGAAAAGGACAAAACGTAATCAACACAAACGTACTTAGATAATGATACAACATCGGTTTTAACATTCCACGACCTGAAACAATGTCATTTCTAAATTTCGTAATGAAATCCTCCGAATGCTTTATACGTAGTATGGAAAACTTGATGTTCCCTGTTATGAGTCCTTCAACTTCATGAGCAAAAATTCTTCCCAAAAGAAAAAGTACAATTAGTGTATTCTTACCAGATTACCACAATTAAAAAAGTAGTTAATGTACATCAAAGGTGTGTGTGTGTGTGTGTGTGTGTGTGTGTGTGTGTGTGTGTGTGTGTGTGTGTGTGTGTGCGTGAGATTCACCTTGGTCCTTGGATCACGTGTTGGACTCGGGATCGACAGCTATTTCCCTCCCGGAAGAGAGCTCAGAGCTCGTATGCCCGATCTATGGGTAATGCTATGACCTTTCACACACACACCCCCAACTCCCCGCCCACGAAAGTCAAAGTAACGAACCCAAGCGCAGCGATACCGAAATAATATTGGCCCTGGGCAGGATTCGAACTGGGTACTGCGAGCACCACCGTACTTCCCAGTCCAGCGCTCTACCAACTGCTCTCACCGAGTCGTGTGTGTGTCTGTGTGTGTGCGTGTGTGTGTGTGTGCGTGTGTGTGTGTGTTTGTGTGTGTGTGTGTGTGAATGTGCGCGCGTGTGTGTGTGTGTGTGTGTGTGTGTGTGTGTGTGTGTGTGTGTGTGTGTGTGTCTGTGTGTGATTGATCATGGTTTTGAATCACGTGTTGGACTCGTGATCGACAACTATCTCCACTCCCGGATGAGAGCTCAGAGCTCAAATATGACCGAGCAATGGGTAATACTTTCACCTTGCACGCACACACACACACCCAACTCCCTGTCTACGAGATTTGAAGTAACAACCCACAGCGCAGCGATACTGAAATTATATTCAGCCCTGCTTGGGATTCGAACCTGTACCGCCGTAGTGGCAGCGTGGAACTCAACAAACTGCGCCACAAGGTGTGTGTGTTGTGTGTGTGTGTGTGTGTGTGTGTGTGTGTGTATGTGTGTGTGTGTGTGTGTGTGTGGGTGTGTGTGTGTGTGCGTGTATTCACTTTGTCCTTGGATCACGTGTTGGACTCGTGATCGACAGCTATTTCCCTCCCGGAAGAGAGCTCAGAGCTCGTATGACCGATCTATGGGTAATGCTATGACCTTTCACACACACACCCAACTCCCCGCCCACGAGAGTCAGAGTAACGACCCGAAGCGCAGCGATACCGAAATAATTTCGGCCCTGGGCAGGATTCGAACTGGCTATTGCGAGCACCACCGTACTTCCCATCCAGCGCTCTACCAACTGCGCTACCGAGTCGTGTGTGTGTGTGTGTGTGCGTGTGTGTGTGTGTGTGCGTGTGTGTGTGTGTTGTGTGTGTGTGTGTGTGTGTGTGTGTGTGTGTGTGTGTGTGTGTGTGTGTGTGTGTGTGTCTGTGTGTGATTCACCAAGGCTTTGTATCACGTGTTGGACTCGTGATCGACAACTATTTCCCTCCCAGAAGAGAGCTCAGAGCCCATATATGACCGATCAATGGGTAATACTTTCACCTTGCAACGCACACACACACACCCAACTCCCTGTCTACGAGATTTGAAGTAACAACCCACAGCGAAGCAATATTGAAATTATTTCAGCCCTGGATGGTATTCGAACCCGGACCGCCGAAGTGGCAGCTGGGAACTCTACCAACTGCGCCACAAGTGTGTGTGTGTGTGTGTGTGTGTGTGTGTGTGTGTGTGTGTGTGTGTGTGTGTGTGTGTGTGTGTGTGTGTGTGTGTGTGTGTGTGTGTGTGTGTGTGCGCGAAGGGGGCGATGAAGGGTCGCTTCCCCGTCCCCTACACTGGTGGACGCGCCAAATCTTAAAGTACAGTAGCGAGACTTGTAGTGTTGGGGAGGTTTGTGGCTGTGATAGGGAACGCAAAGGAAGAACAAGCAACAGCAGGCCTACTGCCCTAACGAGGATGTTTGTGATTACAAAACCAAGTTACAGTTATGCACATAGGTAAAAAAATGCAAGGTTATGCATATAACTAAAGGTAACAGTGAGTACGATTACAAGTTATTTGGAAATTCGTTAACAAAAGTGGATAGTAAGAAGGATCTAGGGTAATCTTCAGTAACGATATCAAATCATCTGAGTAGTGTATTTCAGCCTCTGAGTAAGCAAATATGATTCTAGGACTGATCGCGCGATCTTTGACTTCAAATGCTCTCTCTCATTAACAAGCTATATAAATCGTTAGTTTGTCCACATTTGGAATATGCTGTTTCTGTATGGTCACCGAATCTCATTAAAGACATCGACACGTTGGAAAAAGTACTAAGGAGAGCTACAAAACTGATTTCAAATATTAAAAATAAAGCGTAGATTCAGAGGTTAATTGATACAGGTCTTTAAGATTCTAAAGAGGATTGACAACATCAAAAGGGACAAAATTTTTACACTGAATGAAAATCCGACAAGATACAATGGTCTCAAACTCTCAGGAAATTTATTCAACTTGGAAGTGGGTTGAAACAACTTCGACAACCGTGTAGTTAATGACTGAAATAAACTTCCTGCAGAGGCAGTGCAGTATAGTTCAGTTCAAAGCCTTAAGATTCGTTTAGATAAGCATCTAAGCAAGATGCTGTAATGACTGTTATTCATTTTATATTATTTATTTTTTTTTTATTATTTGTCTGTTTATTATTTGCTTGATTTCCATTTATCATTAATTTGTCAGTTTATTATTATTTACTATTTACCTGTTTGTTTATCATTTAAATATACTTATCCATGTATTCATCTTATTTGTTATTATTCATATTATTCTAATTTAATTTCATCTATCTATTTTATCATATATTTTTCGCAGCCGACCTAGTTATGGAACAAAAAGTCTCCTGTCGGCATGCTTCTCCTTTGTAAAACAGGACAGAAGATGAACTAACACTACTTTTACCACTATCGTATCCAATTGCATTTGTGGTTGTTGGGGAAGTTGGGTGGTGAATTTTATTTAGCAAATCTAGAGGCAGTCGCTCGAAGAAAAAAAAAAAAAAAAAAAAAAAAAAAGTGGCTTACCGCAACTGACATGTCTTGCCCCACCAGGGGTTTCTCACTTCCCATGGCATGGGAGTAGTGGGGTGCTGAGTGAGTTAATCCTCCGAGATTGTCGTCGCCAAGCAATTTTATTCAGCCGAGGGGAACCTCGTGGTTCCAAGGACCTTAATCCTATTTTTGGGCTAAAAAACTAAAAGCCTTTGGGCTTTCCAAGAATTTTCCATTTTCCTTCCTATTTTTATTTTTCTGCATTTTTTTCTCTAATGGGCTTCTTTTTTAAGGTTTCTAAGGGCTTCTAAAGGCTTCTCTATTTTTTATTTTTTGTTTTTTGATGGGCTTTTTCATATATATATTCTTTATTTTTTCTATTTTTTCTTTTTTCTTTCTATTTGATCAGTTTCTTATATTTTTCCTGATTTTTTGTATATACCTCTTATTTCATTTGTATATACTTTTTTTTTTTCTTATTCAGTCCATCGCGGGCTTCATGGACTTTGCTTACCGCCTCCAGGAGTTGACGTCGCTCTTGTGCGGAACCACGCCGGAGGTGTCCTCCACCGAGGGTCGACCGGGCTCGGCCTCCAGGACTCTCGGTGCCCTCCAGAGTCCAGAGTCGCCCTCGAGGACAACCTCCAGGAGCTCGTGTCTTTGTGGAGGTGGGAGGGAGGATCATTCTCTTCGGTCACCGAAAAAGAGACGTCGTCCTCCTCGTCGTCTTCTCCGGTGCCGTGGACGCAACAATAGCCCCTTGCACAGAATTTGCAAGGGGCTAGGAAGAGGGCTTCATCCATAAAAGAGGCTCTTCATTTCCTGGCTCCTGGGCTTCGTCATGGAGCACCTCTTTTTGGGGCTGTGGGCTTCTTGAAGCTCTTGTCCTGTCCTCTGGGCTCGGGCTTCGGAGCCTTTCTGGAGTGGGCCGGGGGGCATTCTTCTCCATAGTGGGACCCCCGGCCTCTTGAAGTTCCTCTCACTGGGCTCTTGTTGGCTGGAGATCTTCTTGGGCTGGGTGTCTCCGCCATGATAGGTCCTCGGGCTTCCTGCAGGCCTGTCTCCAGCTCAGGGCACCGTCATTCATAATTATTCCTCTGACAATTCAGACCTTCCATAGTGTCGAGGCTCAGCAGGTGTGACTCCACTTGTTGCATCTCACTTTTGCTGTCAATGCTGATGATCAGTCGTGGTCGGGCGAGTGGTGCACAGGAAGCGAAATTTCTCGAAGAGGGAAGAATATAACTTGGTGTTTCGTAACTGACACACACACACACCACACACACACACACACACACACACACACACACACACACACACACACACACACACACACACACACACACACTTGTATATATATATATGTATACACGTACATATACATATACATATCATGTGCATGTACATATATACATATACATATACATATACAAATTACATATACATATACATATGCATATGTACATATGTACATATACATATATACATAATCATATATAATCATATTGATATAGATACAACGTTATTCAGATTAGAAATATTCGTATTCAAGCCAATTACAGAAGAAAAATGATTTAGCAAGAAAATATGAATAAAATTATTAATTAATTAAAAGACGTAAATAGATAACTAAATTATCAAACAAGCAAATATATAGATGAATAAATAGATAAATTAGTGAATGAATTAATAAAAAATAAAAAGATAAACAAGTATATGAATTAATAAATGAAATAATGATATTTCCACAATTCGGCGACAAACTCGTGTGTCTGCCTGGAAGTGGCGCCTTCATCGCCGATTTATTTTTCCATCTTTCAGATATAACCATTCCTCCGCTCAGGATTACTTATGATATTTTCGAAGTTACAATGGGTTTTGGCATATAAATATTCCATGCATATATATATATATATATATATATATATATATATATATATATATATATATATATATATATATATATATATATATATATATATATATATGGAGAGACATTCTGACAGGTTGTAAGCGGAGTAGGAGAAACAGGAGTCTTAGTCTTGAAGTTATTCCTGACTATTTCGCAGGTATGCTTTTTCAGAGGAATGGTGTACAAACAGCTGTGGGCATTTTATACACGGGGTAGACCTCACTACCTCCCCGTGTTACCATAGTTGGTGACAAGTGTGAACATTACATATTCATTGTGGCAAATGTAATAATAATGATAAAGTTTAACATGTGGTAAATGTGATGACAACATTAATAATAACAATGAAAATATCAATAGTAATTATAACAGTGATAACAGTAACAATAATAATAATAATAATAATAACAATAATAATAACAATAACAATAACAACAATAACAACAATAATAATAACAATAACAACAATAACAATAATAATAACAATAATAATAACATTAACGATAATAAAAACAATAATAACAATAATAACATTAATAATAATAACAATAATAGCAATAATAATAACAATAATAACAATAACAACAATAATAACAATAACAATAATAACAATAATAACAATAATAACAATAATAACAATAACAATAACAATGGCAATAGCAATGACAATAGCAATAACAATAGCAATGGCAATAGCAATAACAATAGCAACGACAACAACAACGACAACGACAACGACAACGACAACGACAACGACAACGACAACGACAACGACAACGACAACGACAACGACAACAACGACAACGACAACGATAACGATAATGATAATGATAATGATAATGATAATGATAATGATAATGATAATGATAGTGATAATGATAATGATAGTAATAGTAGTAGTAGTACTAGTAATAGTAGTAATATTAACTAATAATTGGAATAGTAAAAATAGTGATAGTAATAGTAGTAATGGTAATAGTATAGTAATAATAGTAATTAATAATATTAAAAAATAATGATAATAATGATATCAACAATAACATCAACAACAATAACATCAACATCAACAACAATAACATCAACATCAATAACATCAACATCAATAACATCAACATCAACAATAATATCAGCAATAATAACAATAATAACATCAACAATAACATCAACAATGATAACATCAACAATGATAACATCAACAATAATAACAGTAACAATAACAACAATAATAACAATAATATAAACAATAACAACATTAATAAACAACAACAACAACAACAACAACAACAATAACAACAATAACAACAATAACAAAAGTAGCAACAATAACAACAATAAGACCAATAATAACAACAATAACAACAATAACAACAATAACAACAACAGTAACAATAATAATGATAATGACAATAATAATAATAACAATAACAATAATATCATAATAATAATAATGGCAATAATAACAATAATAATAACAATGATAACAATAACAATAACAATAACGATAACGATAACGATAACGATAACGATAATAATGATAACGATAATGATAATTATGATAATGACGATAATAATGATAATGATATTGAAAATGAATAGTGATTAATATTAAGAATATAACAAAATAATCATGATAAACAGAAGAGAATAGTAAGGATAATGATGAAAATATTAAGTGGTGAAGTAACAAAGTAGAAATAATGGAAGATGCGTGAATTGGTAGCATGTGAAATAAAGTATGGTAGCATGGTATAAGAAGGAACGTCAAAGTAAAAGGAAGAAAGCTGGAAAGGGTAGGCAGAAGTGAGAAAAAGGAGGGCAAGTGTCGCGGTAGATTTTGTTCATTTTAAGTCACCAGTTCTCTTGTTTGTGTTTTTGTGGTTGGCAATGTAAAGTGATTCAATTATTTTCCGTTGTTTGTTGTGTAGTCCTTTAGTTAGAATAGAGGTTTCCTCCCAATAATGTAGGTGTCCCTCTGTGTTTATATGGTTAACTAGAGTGTTTGTTTCTCAGTGGTGCCTAATGTCTGCTTTGTGTTCCCTGAGTCTGTTGTTAAGTCCTCTGTATGTCTCTCCGTAGTATGCACAGTCGCATCCATTGCAAGGAGTTTTGTATACGATGCTATTGTCACGGTTCGTCTTGGTTCTGTTTGTGATCAAGTGTTCTATTTTCTTCCCTGTGTCATTTACTATGATAATTTCCACATAAGTCAACTGTGAGGTACTTTATCAAATGTATTCTCTAGGTCGAGGTATACACAGTCCACCTAGCCCTCTCTCGCAGTGCATCAATCACTCTCGAGTAAAAGCTTAAAAGGTTCGAAACACACGACCTTCCGATCTGAAGTTAAACTGAGTGACCGTCAATTTTTTCATCGCTACAAGATATTTGGTCCATCGAACTTTGACAACCCTTTCACATAATTTCACTATTGTGCTGGTCAGTGATACTGACCTATAGTTCAGTGTTGTCTACTTTTTTCCACCTTTGTGTATTGACACAACATTTGCAATTTTCCAATCAAGCGGAACATCCTTTAAGTATCCAATTTGAGATCCCGTCAGGTCCTGAAGCTTTTGTCACATCCTATAATTCCAAGAAATTGAGGACTTCCCTCTTTTCTACATTTATATCTACTAAATCTGGATTTTTGTTCCCC
The DNA here is from genome assembly GCF_046742065.1 of Oratosquilla oratoria. Taxonomy (NCBI): domain Eukaryota; kingdom Metazoa; phylum Arthropoda; class Malacostraca; order Stomatopoda; family Squillidae; genus Oratosquilla; species Oratosquilla oratoria. Next base: position 35,450,456 of record NC_134782.1, read on the forward strand.
TCGCTTTCCTCCAAAAAGTTGCGCTCTTTTGTGTAGATCGATTGGAAACCTTCATTCATAATTGTGCCTAAGCTGAGGCCTCTTCAGAGACCTCACCACCCACTTTTAACTTGGTGATTGTTTCCCCGTATTTCACTTTACCTGTAAAACCTGTAAAACAGTTTCGGTTCATCTTTGCATTTATTTGCTACACCTCTTTCAAAATGGCTTTCTTCCTTTTTGCGAATTCTTGTATAGCCATTTCTAGCTTGTTTGTAAGCTTCTTTTGTTTCATTGCTTCTCTTCTTCCTCCATTTCCCCCAAGCCACGTCTCTTTTCTTTTACAACCTCACATTTTTGTTAAACCAGTCCTTTTTCTACTTCTTCCTTCCACTTGTCTTTAACAAATGTTTGTTCACTCCCCAGTTGTAAATGCCAAGAAAGATTTCCCATTTCCCTCCCGAAAGAGAGCTCAGAGCTCATACATGACCGATCTATGGATAATGCTGTCATCTTCCAGGCACACACACACACCATGAGAGTTGGAGTAACAACCCACAGCGCAGCGATACTGAAATGATTTCAGCCCTGCTCGGGATTCGAACCCGGACCGCCGAAGTGGCAGCCGGGAACTCAACCAACTGCGCCACGAGGTGTGTGTGTGTGTGTGTGTGTGTGTGTGTGTGTGTGTGTGTGTGTGTGTGTGTGTGTGCCCGCGCGTGTGCACGAGGGGGACGATGAAGGGTTGCCTCCCCGCCCTCTACACTAGTGCACGCGCCAAACCGAGATCACTGTAACCACACTTGTGGTGTTGGGGAGGTCGGTGGTGGTGATAGGGAACACAAAGGAACACAGAGGAAGAACAAACAACAGCAGGCCTACTTTCCCTGAAGAGGTTGTTTGTGTTTACCAAATTAAGCTACAGTTATTCACGTAGGTAAAAAATACAAGGTTATTCACATAGGTAAAAAATGCCAGGTTATGCACATAGCTAAAGGTAGCAGTGAGTACGATTACAAGTTATTTGGAAATTCGTTAACAAAAACGGATAGTAAGAAGGATCTAGGGGTAATCATCAGTAACGATCTCAAATCATCTAAGCAGTGTGTTTCAGCCTCTGAGAAAGCAAATAAGATTCTAGGACTGATCGTGCGATCTTTTGACTTCAAAAGCTCATCTCCCATGAAGAAGCTATATAAATCGTTAGTTCGTCCACATTTGGAATATGCTGTTTCTGTATGGTCAGCGAATCTCATTAAAGACATTGATAGATTGGAAAAAGTACAAAGGAGAGCCACAAAACTTATTCCAAATATAAAAAAAAATAAATCGTAGGCTCAGAGGTGACTTGATACAGGTATTTAAGATTCTAAAGGGGATTGACAGTATCATAAGTGACAAAATTCTTACACTGAATGAGAATCCGACAATAAATAATAGTCTCAAACTGTCAGGAAATATTTTTAATTTGGAAGTGGGTGGAAACAACTTTGCCAA
>NC_134782.1:35456931-35461931 GCF_046742065.1 Oratosquilla oratoria
GTGTGTGCAAACACCTTTCAAAGACGGGTCACTACGAACATAGCTCCCCTTCCCGTTTAATACAACTAAATAAATACACACACACGCACACACACACATACGCGTGCACACGCACACACACACACAAACACACACACACACACACACACACACACACACACACACACACACACACACACACACACACACACACACACACACACACACACACACACACACATACACACACATACACACACACACACACACACACACACACACACACACACACACACACACACACACACACACACACACACACACACACATACACACACACACACACACACACACACACACACACACACACACACATACACACACACACACACACACGCACGCACGCACACACAACCACCCACCCACCTACACACACACACACACACACACACACACACACACACACACACACACACACACACACACACACACACACACACACACACACACACACACACACACACACACACACACACACACACACACACACACACACACACACACACACACACACACACACACACACACACACACACACGCACACACACACACACACAGATTTCTCTAATTTGACCTCGCTAGTGACCCAGGAGGCTCCTGTTGATATGCTCTAGTATTTTGGTGGTGGTGATATTGACATTGCTGGAAGTGATGACCTAGTATAAGTGAAGGATAGGCGAAGGTGATCTGTGCTCTCGTTGTCATTGTTGACACTAGTGGTGGTAGAGAGCAAAGAGAGGAATAGGAATGAGGATGGGACACACTATGACAAATATTAGGATGAGAATAAGGGTGAGGATGAGAGTGAGCAAGATGGTGAGGTTTCTGTAGAAGCTGAGGTTAAGGATTAGGATAAGTGTGAGGATGAGAATAGGATGTGGATGGGAATGAAGATGAAGATGAGGATGATGTAAGGATAAGGGTGAGAAAGATTATGAGGAAATGAAGATGTGAGGAAGAGGAAGGAGATATTTGGTGTACAAAATCAATAAATGTGTAAGTTTTGGAATAAAAAGACGCTTGATGAAACACAAATAAGAAAAACAGCGATGATTTTTGAAACCGGAATGGAGAATTTGTCCTGGAATGCTTGTAGCTTGGATAAGGATAAAACGTCATCAACACAAACGCACTTAGATAATGATACAACATCGATTTTAACATTCCATGACCTGAAACAATGGCATTCCTAAATTTCGTAATGAAATCCTCCGAATGTTTTATATGTGGGATAGAAAAATTGATGTTCCCTGTTATGAATCCTTCAAGATGTTCCCTGTTATGAGTTCTTCAACTTCATGACCAAAATTCTTCTCAAAAGAAAAGATACAATTAGTGTACACTTACCCGAATACCATCAATAATAAAAAGAAGTAATAAATGTACATCAGAGGTGGAGAGAAGAACACAACCCAAGTGTCTACCAGCTGTCTTGTAGGATTTGCAGTCTACTTTACATAGGTCAGGCGGGGAGAGATCTGTGGACAAGGTTGAATCAACCTTGTTTGTAAGGTTCTTTTGTTTCATTGCTTCTTTTCTTCCTCCATTTTCCCCCGAGCCACATCTCTGGCCTGTTTTACAACCTCACATTTTTGTTAAACCAGTCCTATTTCTACTTCTTCCTTCCACTTGTCTTTGGCACATGTTTGTTCACTCCCCGGCTCTAAATGTCAAGAAAGATTATCCATTTCCTCCTTATTCCTGTAGTATTCGTGAATTCCTCCCAGCTTTTTTCTTCAAATAATTTTTGAATCCTAGGTAATCCGTTTTCTTAAAATTGAGTGTTCCCTTGGCTCTATTTCCTCATTTTCTATCTGAAATTAGATTGCAACATGGTCAATTTTTCCTATGGGGCAAAGGTAGTTTAAGGAGCTGATGATGTCTGGCACTTTGATTAGTAACAGATATAATTTTGTGGGAATGTCATCTCCTTTTTTTCACTTTAGCACTCATTTCCAGTTAATTGCTCCAGCCTTGTCTTTACTCAAATTTGGTTCTCTTGTGTGTGTGTGTGTGTGTGTGTACGTGCGTGCGTGCGTGTGTGTGTGTGTGTGTGTGTGTGTGTGTGTGTGTGTGTGTTTCACCATGGTTTTGGATCACGTGTTGGACTCGTGATCGACAGCTATTTCACTCCCAGAAGAGAGCTCAGAGCTCATATATGACCGAGCAATGGGTAATGCTGTCACCTTGCACGCACACACACACACACAACTCCCTGTCTACGAGAGTTGGAGTAACAACCCACAGCGCAGCGATACTGAAATTATTTCAGCCCTGCTCGGGATTCCAACCCGGACCGCCGAAGTGGCAGCCGGGAACTCAACCAACTGCGCCACGAGGTGTGTGTGTGTGTGTGTGTGTGTGTGTGTGTGTGTGTGTGCGTGTGTGTGTGTGTGTGTGTGTGTGTGTGTGTGTGTGTGTGTGTGTGCGTGTGTGTGTGTGTGTGTGTGTGTGTGTGTGTGTGTGTGTTTGTGTGTGTGTGTGTGTGTGTGTGTGTGTGTGTGTGTGTGTGTGTGTATTCACTTGGTCTTTTGGATCACGTGTTGGACTCGTGATCGACAGCTATTTCCCTCCTGGAAGAGAGCTCAGAGCGTGTAGGTCCGATCTATGGGTAATGCTATGACCTTACACACACACACACACCCCAACTCCCCGCCCACGAGAGTCAGAGTAACGACCCGAAGCGCAGCTGTACCGAAAGAATTTCGGCCCTGGGCAGGACTCGAACCAAGCACTACGCGCACCACCATGTTCGTAGTTCATCGCTCTACCAACTGCGCCACCGTGTGTGTGTGCGCGCGCGTTTGCGCGAAGGGGGGCGATGAAGTGTCGCTTCCCCGTCCCCTACACTGGTGGACGCGCCAAATCTAAGAGTACAGTAGCGAGACTTGTAGTGTTGGGGAGGTTTGTGGCTGTGATAGGGAACACAAAGGAAGAACAAACAACATCAGGCCTAGTGGCCCTAACGAGGGTGTTTGTGTTTACAAAACCAAGCTACAGTTATGCACATACGTAAAAAAATGCAAGGTTATGCATATAACTAAAGGTAACAGTAAGTACGATTACAAGTTATTTGGAAATTCGTTAACAAAAGTGGATATTAAGAAGGATCTATGGGTAATCATCAGTAACGATCTCAAATCATCTAAGTAGTGTATTTCAGCCTCTGATTAAGCAAATATGATTCTAGGACTGATCGCGCGATCTTTTGACTTCAAAAGCTCATCTCTCATTAACAAGCTATATAAATCGTTAGTTCGTCCACATTTGGAATATGCTGTTTCTGTATGGTCACCGAATCTCATTAAAGACATTGACAGGTTGGAAAAAGTACTAAGGAGAGCCACAAAACTGATTTCAAATATTAAAAATAAATCATAGACTTAGAGGTGACTTGATACAGGTATTTAAGATTCTAAAGGGCATTGACAATATCAAAAGTGACAAAATTCTTACACTGAATGAGAATCCGACAAGAAATAATGGTCTCAATCTATCAGGAAATATTTTTAATTTGACAGTGGGTAGAAACAACTTCGACAACCGTGTAGTTAATGAATGAAATAAACTTCCTGCAGAGGCAGTGCAATGTAGTTCAGTTCGAAGCTCTAAGATTCGTTTAGATAAACATTTAAGCAAGATGCTATAATGACTGGTTATTCATTTTATATTATTTGATTATTTTTTTATTATTTGTCTGTTTATTATTTGCTTGATTTCCATTTATCATTAATTTGTCAGTTTATTACTATTTACTATTTACCTGTTTGTTTATCATTTAGATATACCTATGTATTATTCATTTTATTTATTATTATCTATATTATTCTAATTTCATTTTATTTTATCTATTTTTTATCATATTTTTTCTCATCCGACCTAGTTATGGAACAAAAAGTCTCCTGTCGGCATGCTTCTCCTTTGTAAAACAGGACAGAAGATGAACTAACACTACTTTTACCACTATCGTATCCAATTGCATTTGTGGTTGTTGGGGAAGTTGGGTGGTGAATTTTATTTAGCAAATCTAGAGGCAGTCGCTCGAAGGAAAAAAAAAGTGGCTTACCGCAACTGGCAGGTCTCACCCAGACAGGGGTTTCTCACTTCCCACGGCGTGGGAGTAGTGGGGTGGTGAGTGAGTTAATCCTCTGGGATTGTCGTCGCTAAGCAATTTTATTCAGCTGAGGGGAACCTCGTGGTTCCAAGGACCTCAATCCTATCTTTGGGCTAAAAAACTAAAAGCATTTTGGGCTTTCCAAGAATTTTCCATTTCTTCCTATTTTTTATTTTTCTGCACTTTTTTTCTAATGAGCTTCTTTTTTAGGGGTTCTAAGGGCTTCTAAAGGCTTCTCTATTTTTTATTTTTTGTTTTTTGATGGGCTTTTTCATATATATATTCTTTATTTTTTCTATTTTTTTCTTTTTTGTTTCTATTTGATCAGTTTCTTATATTTTTCCTGATTTTTTGTATATACCTCTTATTTCATTTGTATATACTTTTTTTTTTTCTTATTCAGTCCATCGCGGGCTTCATGGACTTTGCTTACCGCCTCCAGGAGTTGACGTCGCTCTTGTGCGGAACCACGCCGGAGGTGTCCTCCACCGAGGGTCGACCGGGCTCGGCCTCCAGGACTCTCGGTGCCCTCCAGAGTCCCGAGTCGCCCTCGAGGACAACCTCCAGGAGCTCGTGTCTTTGTGGAGGTGGGAGGGAAGATCATTCTCTTCGGTCACCGAAGAAGAGACGTCGTCCTCGTCGTCGTCTTCTCCGGTGCCGTGGACGCAACAATAGCCCCTTGCACAGAATTTGCAAGGGGCTAGGAAGAGGGCTTGATCCATAAAAGAGGGCTCTTCATTTCCTGGCTCCTGGGCTTCGTCATGGAGCACCTCTTGTTGGAGCTATGGGCTTCTCGAAGCCCTTGTTTTGTCCTTTGGTCCCGGGCTTTGGAGCCTTTCTGGAGTGG
>NC_134782.1:35466931-35469431 GCF_046742065.1 Oratosquilla oratoria
CCCTCTGTGTCTATGTGGTTAACTAGAGCGTTTGTTTCTCGGTGGTGTCTAATGTCTGCTTTGTGTTCCCTGAGTCTGTTGTTTAGTCCTCTGTATGTCTCTCCGTAGTGTGCACCGTCGCATCCATTGCAGGGAATTTTGAATACGATGCTATTGTCAAGGTTCATCTTGGTTTTGTTTGTGAACAAGTGTCCTATTTTCTTTCCCGTGTCATTTACTATTATAATTTCCACATAAGTCAACTGTGAGGTACTTTATCAAATGTATTCTCTAGGTCGAGGTATACACAGTCCACCTAGCCCTCTGTCGCAGTGCATCAATCACTCTCGAGTAAAAGCTTAAATGATTCGAAACACATGACCTTCCGATCTGAAGTTAAACTGAGTGACCGTCATTTTTTCATCGCTTCAAGATATTTGGTCCATCGAACTTTGACAACCCTTTCACATAATTTCACTATTGTGCTGGTCTGTGATACTGACCTATAGTTCAGTGTTGTCTACCTTTTTCCACCTTTGTGAATTGACACAACATTTCCAATTTTCCAATCAAGCGGAACATCCTTTAAGTATCCAATTTGAGATCCCGTCAGGTCCTAAAGCTTTTGTCACATCCTATAATTCCAAGAAATTGAGCACTTCCCTCATTTCTACATTTATATTTACTAAATCTGGATTTTTGTTCCCCTCGCTTTCCTCCAAAATGTTGCGCTCTTTTGTGTAGATCGATTGGAAACCTTCATTCATAATTGTGCCTAAGCTGACCACCCACTTTTAACTTGGTGATTGTTTTCCCGTATTTCACTTTACCATTTATAAACCTATGAAACAGTTTCGGTTCATCTTTGCCTTTATCTACTACACCTCTTTCAAAATTGCTTTCTTCCTTTTTGCGAATTCTTGTATAGCCATTTCTAGCTTGTTTGTAAGCTTCGTTTGTTTCATTTCTTCTCTTCTTCCTCCATTTCCCCCAAGCCACGTCTCTTTTCTTTCACCTCATATTTTTGTTAAACCAGTCTTTTTTCGACTTCTTCCTTCCACTTGTCTTTAACACATGTTTGTTCACTCCCCAGTTGTAAATGCCAAGAAAGATTTCCCATTTCCCTCCCGAAAGAGAGCTCAGAGCTCATACATGACCGATCTATGGGTAATGCTGTCACCTTGCACGCACACACACACACCCAACTCCCCGCCCACGAGAGTTGGAGTAACAACCCACAGCGCAGCGATACTGAAATTATTTGAGCCCTGCTCGGGATTCAAACCCGGACCGCCGAAGTGGCAGCCAGGAACTCAACCAACTGCGCCACGAATTGTGTGTGTGTGTGTGTGTATGTGTGTGTGTGTGTGTGTGTGTGTGTGTGTGTGTGTGTGTGTGTGTGTGTGTGTGTGTGTGTGTGTGTGCGCGCGTGTGCGCGAGGGGGGACGATGAAGGGTCGCCTCCCCGCCCTCTCCACTGGTGGACGCGCCAAATCGAGAGCACTGTAACCACTCTTGTAGTGTTGGGGAGGTCGGTGGTGGTGATAGCGAACACAAAGGAACACAAAGGAAGAACAAACAACAGCAAACCTACTGTCCCTAAAGAGGTAGTTTGTGTTTACCAAATTAAGCTACAGTTATTCACATAGGTAAAAAATCCAAGGTTATGCACATAGGTAAAAAAAAAAAAAAAAATGCAAGGTTATGCACATAGCTAAAGGTAACAGTGAGTACGATTACAGGTTATTTGGAAATTTATTAACAAAAGTGGATAGTAAGAAGGATCTAAGGGTAATCATCATTAACGATCTCAAATCATTTAAGCAGTGTATTTCAGCCTATGAGAAAGCAAATATGATTCTAGGACTGATCGCGCGATCTTTTGACTTTAGAAGCTCATCTCTCATTAACAAGCTATATAAATCGTTAGTTCGTCCACATTTGGAATATGCTGTTTCTGTATGGTCACCGAATCTCATTAAAGACATTGACAGATTGGAAAAAATACAAAGAAGAGCCACAAAACTGATAAAGAAAGATCGTAGACTCAGAGGTGACTTGATACAGATATCTAAGATTCTAAAGAGGGTTGACAACATCAAAAGTGACAAAATTCTTACATTGAATGAGAATCCGACAAGAAATAATAGTCTCAAACTGTCAGGAAATATTTTAATTTGGATGTGGATAGAAACAACTTCGCCAACCGTGTAGTTAATGAATGGAATAAACTTCCTGCAGAGGCAGTGCAATGTAGTTCATTTAGAAGCTCTAAGATTCGCTTAGATAAACATTTAAGCAAGATGCTGTAATGACTGCCATTTATTTTATATTATTTGATTATTTGTTTGTTATTATTTGTCTGTTTATTTATTATTTGCTTGATTTCCATTTATTATTAATTTGTCAGTTTATTATCATTTACTATTTACCTTTTTGTTTACCATTTAAATATACCTATGTATTATTGATCTTATTTATTATTATTCATATTATTGTAATTTTATTTTATCTTATCTATT
>NC_134782.1:35474431-35476931 GCF_046742065.1 Oratosquilla oratoria
GTACTACTTTTGGCTAAAATTATCCATTTTTTCCTATTTTTCTATTCCTGCAGTTTTTTTCAATGGGCTTGTTTTTTAGGGCTTCTAAGGGCTTCTAAAGGCTTCTCTATTGTTTTTTCTTCTTTTTTCTTTTTTCTAATTTTTCGATGGGCTTTTTCTTATATATATATTTTTTTATTTCATTTTCAATCTTTTTATATCCTTTTTTTATCAGATTTGTATATTTTCCAGATTTTTTGTAAATTATATACCTTTCATTTCATCTTTATATACTTTTTTTTTCTTATTCAATCCATCGCGGGCTTCATGGACTTAGCTCAGCGCCTCCAGGAGTTGACGTCGCTCCTTGTGCGGTACCACGACGGAGGCGTCCTCCACCGAAGGTCGACCGGGCTCGGCCTCCAGGACTCGCGACGTCCTCCAGAGTCCCGAGTCGCCCTCGAGGATAACCTCCAGGAGCTCGTGTCTTCGTGGAGGCGGGAGGGAGGATCATTCTCTTCGGTCACCGAAGAAGAGACGTCTTCCTCCTCGTCTTCTTCTCCGGTGCCGTGGGCGCAACAATAGATACTTGCGCAGAACTTGCAAGGGGCTAGGAGGAGGGCTTGTTCCATGAATGAGGGCTCTTGATCTCCTGGCTCCTGTGCTTCTTCAGGGAGCACCTCTTGTTGGGGCTGTGGGCTTCTTGAAGCCCTTGTGTTGTCCTCTGGGCTCGGGCTTCGGAGCCTTGGTGGAGTGGGCCGGGGGGGCAGTCTTCTCCATAGTGGGACCCCCGGCCGCTCGAAGTTCCTTTCACTGGAGTCTTGTTGGCTGGAGATCTTCTTGATCCAGGGTCTCCGCCATGCCTGGTCTTGTGGCCTGTTCCAGGCTCGTCTCCAGCTGAGAGCGCTTTCCATAATTATTTCCCTGACAATTCAGATCGTCCCAGCAGTGGGCGTTATGCCTGTCAGTGGTACCAGCATGAGACTGGTCGTGGAGTTTGACGAGTATAAGACTTTTTACACCACCGGCTAGCTGGGCCTATCGTGGCAACCCTCCTCTTTTCTCATCCGGGCTTGGGACCGGCAATGCCACTTTGTTCAATAGTTTTTGCTGGGAGAAGATCTGTGCCCGATAATATTTCTTGATATTCAACTTCATTCCAAACTCTTGTCTTCAGGGAGTGGGGAGGGGAGGACATATGTCACTTTAGCACTCATTTCCAGTTAATTGCTCCAGCCTTGTCTTTACTCAAATTTGCTTCTGTGTGTGTGTGTGTGTGTGTGTGTGTGTGTGTGTGTGTGTGTGTGTGTGTGTGTGTGCGTGTGTGTGTGCGTGCGTGTATGTGTGTGTGATTCACCATGGTTTTAGATTACGTGTTGGACTTGTGATCGACAGCTATTTCACTCTCAGAAGAGAGCTCAGAGCTCATGTATGACCGAACAATGGGTAATGCTGTCACCTTGCACATACACACACCCACACACATACACACACACACCCAACTCCCAGCCCACGAGAGTTGGAGTAACAACCAACAGTGCTGCGATACTGACATTATTTCAGCCCTGCTCGGGATTCCAACCCGGACCGCCGAAGTGGCAGCCGGGAACTCAACCAACTGCGCCACGAGGTGTGTGTGTGTGTGTGTGTGTGTGTGTGTGTGTGTGTGTGTGTGTGTGTGTGTGTGTGTGAGTGTGCGTGTGTGTGTGTGTGTGTGTGTGTGTGTGTGTGTGTGTGTGCGCGCGCGTTTGCGCGAAGGGGGGCGATGAAGTGTCGCTTCCCCGTCCCCTACACTGGTGGACGCGCCAAACCTTAGAGTACAGTAGCGAGACTTGTAGTGTTGGGGATGTTTGTGGCTGTGATAGGGAACACAAAGGAAGAACAAACAACAGCAGGCCTACGGCCCTAACGAGGGTGTTTGTGTTTACAAAACCAAACTACAGTTATGCACATAGGTAAAAAAAAATGCAAGGTTATGCACACAACTAAAGGTAACAGTGAGTACGATTACAAGTAAGTTTTATTACTATTTACTATTTACCTGTTTGTTTATCATTTAGATATACCTATGTATTATCTATTTATTTATTATTATTTATATCATTGTAATTTTATTTTATTTTATCTATTTTTCTATCATATCTTTTTGGCATCCGACCTCGTTACGGACCAAAAAGTCTCCTGTCGGCATGCTTCTCCTTTGTAAACCAGGACAGAAGATGAACTAACACTACTGCTACCACTATCCTATCCAATTGCATTTGCGGTTGTTGGGGAAATTGGGTGGTGAAATATATTTAGCAAATCTAGAGACAGTCGCTCGAAGCAAAACAGAAAAGAAAAAAAGAAAAACAAAACAAAACAGCGGCTCACCGCAACTGACAGGTCTCACTCAAACAGGGGTTTCTCACTTCCCACGGGGTGGGAGTAGTGGGATTGGTGGTGAGTGAGTTAATCCTCTGAGATTGTGGTCGCCAAGCAATTTTATTCAGCTGAGGGGAACCTCGTGGTTCCAAGGACC
>NC_134782.1:35486931-35491931 GCF_046742065.1 Oratosquilla oratoria
GACTTTCCATTAGGCTATCAAGAGACATATGACAAGAACATATGCACATCATATTAATACTAAAGTTTCTGTTTTTTCATCCATGTTTTTAAGAGCTTATAGAATTTGCAGTCCAGAATTTTTAGACAAAGAAATAGGAAAAATATATGACATTGCATCGGGCTTGAAATATCCTAAGTATATTATAGATAAAGCACAATATAGGGCCAGGAAGTCTTATTTTAATACATCCCAAAAAGATAATTTTTGCCAGAAAAATCTTTTAGTTCTTCCTTTTCATGAAAATCTTGTAAGACTTCCTCGCATCCTTAAGGAGTTCAATATTGATATTTATTTTCAAAAACAGTACCGTCAAAGAACTCCTCATTAAAAATTCCCCTTGCGATAATGTAGGATGTGTCTATAGTATTCCTTGTAAACACTGTAGCTCCTGTTACATTGGCCAAACTGGTAAAGATTTAAATATTAGGGTGAGTCAACATAACCATATTATAAGGACGGGCCAAATGTCTACCGAGTTGGACTAAGGGCATGGTTTATTATATTTCACGCTACAGAGTCCTGCGTAAGGGGTACCGTCCTAGCCTCCTCAAAGGGGGAAGTTCGCGACGTTAAATTGAATCAACGTTTAGTGACTGGAACATACATCACTTCCAGGTGTTTGCATGAAACAGTGTGAAGTTTTGAAATTCAAATATCTTGGTCCAATGACTCAGTCCCCCCACCCCCACATGAAAAAGAAACTCAAAAAGGATAGTTACAGAAGAGATCTGAAAAATAAAAAAATAGTTTTCCACACAGAATGGTGGATGTCTGGAACAAATTGGACGAAACAATAGTGTGTGCAAAAGCCACACAAGAATTTATGAACAAACTAGATACTAAGAGATACAAAGATGTTTCCTAATACGAGTCCTTCAACTTCATGACCAAAATTCCTCCCAAAAGAAAAGATACAATTAGTGTACACTTACCCGAATACCATCAATAATAAAAAAAATAATTAATGTACATCAAAGGTGGAGAGAAGAACACAACCCAAGTGTCTACCAGCTGCCGTGTAAGATTTGCAGTCTAGTTTACATAGGTCAGACGGGAGAGATCTGTGGACAAGGTTGAATCAACACAAAGGTTCGATCAGATACGAACAGGAAAATTCAGCACCACCTGAATGAGTGAAACCGTCGCCTGCATAGGGCCAAAGGTGATCTGATATTTAAATCTGGTTGTGGGTTCAGGAGGAAGATCTTGATTACATCTTTCACTCTGTGACCCGTATTCCAGTCTTGGATGGATCAGGGTTTTGATGAGTTTCTTCAAAATTTCTTCTTCCATACAGAGGAGGGGTCGCCAAATAAATGAAGCGGCCTTGCTGTGTATGTGCTGTGCCTTGCGACACTGGTTCTGACCCAGGGCAGTGGACAAGATGCAGGGATGACCCGTCATACAGGAGGTGCCATGATTGGAGGGAGGGAAGAGGGTAGAGGGGAGTGGAGTATGTAGAGGATGGAATGGGTGGGAGTAGTTCCTATGCCTTTTTCTTTTGGATACCTCCCGTGTAAGGGTAAAAAAGTTTTTGGTATATGTATGTATGTATGTATATAACACACAGGAACCCACAGTCGGAGAAAGAATAAACTTTATTCGAAGTTTATTCTCTCTCCGACTGCGGGTTCCTGTGTGTTATTACACATGTGCTACTACATTTCTATTTAGAAAATGTATGTATATAGTGAAACACCACTCTGGTATTCTGAAGTAGTTCGTATGTTTCTCCCATAACCCTGGTGATATGCCTGTCAGGTGTTTTACCAACACTACCAAAATTTGTCTCCTCTTTTTCTTTCGTAATGGGTTCACTTCCTGAGGAATAGTTTAAGGATGGTCTTTTATCACTATTTCCCATTTACAATACTTTGCATTCTTTGGTATTGATCTTCATTTCCCATTCTTGGTTCCATATATGTATATATATATATATATATATATATATATATATATATATATATATATATATATATATATATATATATATATATATATATATATTCAATGTAAATGAAGATTTGTAGTCTGGGATCCATATTGGGAAACTGTAAACACCAGACTCAATTGACGTTTAGACTCCCGTCCAGGAATCATCTTCAGGGGGTGTAATGGTTACAAGATTGTGAACTCAATTATAAATCGTGAAAGTGGTAAACCTTGGAAAGGTTCACACTCTCAATCACATGTACAAGGCATACACCTCTTTATAATTTTAAATACACTGCAATTGAAATGAAATATTGGTACCAAATAAAATGAAATAGAATAAGATACAAATAAAAAAAAGTTACATGGTTGTGAACATAAAACAAGTGTAGCAAAAATCATCAATAGTAACACTAACGTGAAAACATCAAAACATAGGACAGAGATGCAATTGGAGGTGGACCAAATGTCCAAGATGAAGTGTCAAGAACAAACGACTAAATTACAATCAGACAAAAAAATAAGAACCAAACAAAATGCACTACAATTGAAATATTGGTACGAAAAATACAAATAGAATAAAGCAAGTTGCAAGGCTGTGAACATAAAACAAGTGTAGCAAAATGCATCAATACGTAACACTAACGTAAAAACATCAGAACATAGGACAGAGACGCAAATGGAGGTGGACCAAATGTCCGCAATGAAGTGTCAAGAACAAACGACTAAATAACAATCAGACAATTAAAAACCAAACAAAATACAAAATTAAATGGCTGTGAACATAAAACAAGTGTGGCAAAAAAGCATCAATACGTAACCTTAATGTAAAAACACCAAAACATAGTCCAAAGACGCAAATGAAGTAGACCAAATGTCCGCAAAGAAGGATGGGGGAATAGAAGGAGGAAAAGGTCTCAAGAACAAATGACTACATTACAATCAGACAAATAAAAATTAGATACAAAGAAGATAAAAAGAGAGATAGAACAGAAGAGAAAACGGAAGTAGACTAAAACTGAAAAAGAGGACAAAAGTCATGGGAAGGGGAGTTGAAAGGGTGCACTGGGAGACCGCCTTCGAGAAAGGAGGTTAGACAAAAGCCGCCTGGTGAACAAATGTCAGGTTGTAAAGAAGCAGACTAAGACTGGAAAAACAGAACAAAGGAACTAGACTGTGTTACTCCTTGTTCCCAGATAAATAGGATTGATATCAATGCACCCGTTCATGCAGTTGCTCTCAGTTTCCCATGCTTCCAAGAATAGTCTTTTCTTTTTATTGTTTCTTTTGTGTAGAGTTGCCACTCCATCCTAGTCAAACCTGTTTTGGTGTTCTGTATTGTGCTTGTACAGGGCCGATTTCGGATCTTCTCGCCTAACTGCACGTTGGTGTTATTACACTCATGTGGCTAATTTCTTTTGTGTACCAATATTTCATATCAATTGTATTGTATATAATATTGTAAAGAGTTATGCTTTGTACATGTGAATGAATGTGAACCTTTCCCAGGTTTACCACTTTGATGATTTATAATTGAGTTCCTGGACGGGAATCGAAACGTCGGGCAAATAAACCCTTCAATTGAGTCTGGTGTTTATAGTTTCCCAATATGGGTCCCAGACTCCAAATCTTCACATTAGTACTCATTTTCAGTTGAATTGCTCCAGTCGTGTCTTTACTCAAATTTGCTTCTCTTGTGTGTGTGTGTGTGTGTGTGTGTGTGTGTGTGTGTGTGTGTGTGTGTGTGTGTGTGTGTGTGTGTGTGTGTGTGAGTGTGTGTGTGTGTGTGTGTGTGTGTGTGTGTGTGTGTGTGTGTGTGAGATTCACCATGGTTTTGGATCACGTGTTGGACTCATGATCGACAGCTATTTCCCTCCCGGAAGAGAGCTCAGACCTCATACATGACCGATCTATGGGTAATGCTGTCACCTTGCACGCACAGACACACACAACTCCCCACCCACGAGAGTTGGAGTAACAACCCGCAGCGCAGCGATATTGAAATTATTTCAGCCCTGGACGGGATTCGCACCCAGATCACCATAATGACAGCCGGGGACTCTACCAACCGCGCTACGAGTTGTGTGTATGTGCGTGTGTGTGTGCGTGTGTGTGTGTGTTTGTGTGTGTGTGTGTGTGTGTGTATGTGTGTGTGTGCGCGCGTGTGTGTGCGCGTGTGCGCGAGGGGGGCGATGAAGTGTCGCCTCCCCGCCCCCTACACTGGTGGACGCGCAATACCGAGAGTACTATAGCCAGACTTGTAGTGTTGGGGAGGTTTGTGATGGTGATGGGGAACACAAAGGAACACAAAGGAAGAACAAACAACAGCAAGCCTACTGGCCCTAACGAGTCTGTTTGTGTTTATTACACTAAGCTACAGTTAAGAAAACAGGGCGGAAGATGAACTAACACTACTACTACCACTATCCTATCCAATTGCAATTGGGGTTGTTGGGGAAGTTGGGTGGTGATTTTTATTTAACATAAGAACATAAGAATAAAGGAGACTGCAAGAGACCATAAGGCCTACACTAGGCAGCTCCGTATCCATCACCACCTGTCATCCCCATCCATAAAGTTGGCTAATTGTTTTTTAAAACAATTGATAGTTTCAGCGTTTACTTCATGGTTACTAAGTTTATTCCATTCATCGACCAACCTATTAGTAAAGCAATTCTTGCCTATTTCCTTCTTAAATCTAAATTTGTCCAGTTTATGCCCATTACTGCGAGTCCTGCCCTGCTGTTTTATTATGATGACCTTGTTTGCATCACCCTTGTTATATCCTTTGATCCACTTGAACATTTCTATTAGATCACCCCGCACTCTGCTTCTTTCCAGAGAGTGTAGGTTAAGGTGCCTAAGCCTCTCTTCGTAAGGCAAATTTGTGAGTCCATGTATCCTTTTGGTCATTCTTCTCTGTACTGATTGTAGTGAATTGATGTCCATTCTGTAGGACGGAGACCAAATCTGTACAGCATAGTCAAGGATGGGTGTAACTATCGCTAGATATTTAATAATTACCT
>NC_134782.1:35496931-35509431 GCF_046742065.1 Oratosquilla oratoria
CCCAAATCAGGCTCGCCCAAAGTGGCTCGACAAAGAAACTGAAAAAAGTATTGCTAAAAAGAGACAGGCTTATAAGAAATATAAGTGCTCGGGTGCATCTAATGACTATGAAAGTTATGTATCAATACAGAGAGATTTAAAAAAGACAATAAGAAAAAGAAAACGACAATACGAAATGAACATCGCTGATAAATCTAAAGAGAATCCCAAAGAATTCTATAGTTACATTAGAGATAAAAAGGTTGTTAGGAATCACATTGGTCCACTATTATCTGCTGACGGTCAACTTGAATATTCAAATGAAGGAATGTGTAATATCTTAAACAATTATTTTAGCTCGGTATTCGTAAACGAAACACCTCAAGGTGAATTCCAAACTGAAACCTGTGAAAAGTCTGGGGGTAAACTTACTCACTACGGTAAATATGACAAAAGAAAAAATTGAAAGGTGTATAGACAAACTCAAAGTTAATAAAACACCAGGGCCTGACGGTTGGCATCCAAGAATCTTAAAGGAAATGAAAAATGAGATTGTTGTTCCATTAGAAATTATTTTCAAGAAATCCATCATATCCGGAGATGTCCCAAGAGAATGGAAGCTAGCTAACGTTACTCCCATATTCAAAAAAGGTGACAAAAAGAAACCAAATAACTATAGGCCTATAAGTTTGACTTCAATCGTAGGAACAATAATGGAAACTATCCTCAGAGATGCTATCGAACATCATTTAGAAAGTAACCGTTTGATAAATGATAGCCAGCATGGTTTCAGACGGAAACGTTCTTGCGTGACTAACTTACTCGAATTCTACAACACAGTTATCTCGAATTATGACAAAAGAAACAATATAGATTTAGTATATCTAGACTTTGCAAAAGCTTTTGATACCGTCCCACACGAAAGACTACTTACTAAATTATCTTTGCATGGAATAAGTGGTAGCCTATTAGGTTGGACTAGTAATTGGTTGAATGGTCGAAAACAGAGAGTTGTATTAAATGGAAAAACTTCTGGATGGAAAAGTGTTGCAAGTGGAGTTCCTCAGGGTTCCGTTCTTGGACCACTTTCTATTCATAGTATATATAAATGATATAGACCATGGACTAAAATCTACTGTTTCCAAATTTGCTGATGATACAAAACTGTGCGGAGTGGCAAATGATCACTCAAACCAATTAGATATTCAAGAAGATTTAGATCAATTACAGCAATGGTCTGAAAAGTGGCTAATGAAATTTAACACAAGTAAATGCAAGGTAATGCACATAGGTAAAAATAACAGTAAGTACGATTACAAGTTATTTGGAAATTCGTTAACAAAAGTGGATAGTGAAAAAGATCTCGGCGTAATTATCAGTAACGACCTCAAATCATCCAAGCAGTGTATTTCAGCCTCTGAGAAAGCAAATAAGATTCTAGGACTGATTGCGCGATCTTTTGATTTCAAAAGTCCATCACTCATTAACAAGCTATATAAATCGTTAGTTCGTCCAAATTTGGAATATGCTGTTTCCGTATGGTCACCGAATCTCATTAAAGACATTGACAGACTAGAAAAAGTACAACGGCGAGCCACAAAACTGATTCCAAATATCAAAAATAAATCATACGAAAATCGACTAAAACATATGAATCTGTTTTCCCTAAAAAAGCGTAGACTCAGAGGTGACTTGATACAGGTCTTTAAAATTCTAAAGGGAATTGACAACATCAAAAGTGACAAAATTTTTACATTGAATGAGAATCAGACAAGAAACAATGGTCTCAAACTGTCCGGAAATAGATTCAATTTGGAAGTAGGTAGAAACAACTTTGCCAACCGTGTAGTTAATGAATAGAATAAACTTCCTGCACAGGTAGTGCAATGTAGTTCAGTTCTAAGCTTTAAGAATCATTTAGATAAACACCTAAGAATCAACACCGTGTGAGATCGAAACCTTTATTGGTACGACGTTTCGCTTGTTACAGCTTTTTCAAGTACAGACATATGGCAAACACTCTGAGTACATATAGGCCGACGGGGAAGGAACTGGGAGAGGTTATCAGGGAGGGGTGGGTGGTAGGTGGAGGGGCGGAGGGGGTGTGTGAGAAGGGGACGGGTGGGACTTGGTGGAGATAAAGGAGGACATTTCGGACAGTTTGTTGAAGTGGACTAAGGGGGACATTTCATACATTTGTATAATGCGTGTAACAGATGGATGATAGGAGGGGCGATGTTGAACATGCCTCTGTTCTGCTCAATGGTTTTGAAGCTTTGAATGGCGGCCGCTTCCAGGCATTTCCTCCTCACCCTGTCTGGTTCACTAAAAAGAAGCTCTGCGTTATCCCAATCCATCAGGTGGTCGTTGGTATTCCGGTGGATAACACAGGCGTTGGTGGTGATGTTGTTCCGGGAATCGTAGCGATGCTCCCGGATCCGGGTCTTCAGGTCACGGGAGGTCTCGCCGATATATACTTTATACACTGTGCTGGATGTGATAAAGTATATATCGGCGAGACCACCCGTGACCTGAAGACCCGAATCAGGGAGCATCTATACGATTAACGGAACAACATCACAACCAACGCCTGTGTTATCCACCGGAACACCAACGACCACCTGATGCATTGGGATAGCGCAGAGCTTCTTTCTAGTGAACCAGACAGAATCAACACAGCGCGCCTAGAGGTCGGACGTCTCTTCAAACCAGCTCTCTCAACAAACTCCCAGGAATCTTCGTCGGCACAAGGCAGCTCCGTATCCATCACCACTTGTCATCCCCATCCATAAAGTTGGCTAATTGTTTTTTAAAACAATTGATAGTTTCAGCGTTTACTACATGGTTACAAAGTATATTCCATTCATCGACCACCCTATTAGTAAACCAATTCTTGCCTATTTCCTTCTTAAATCTAAATTTGTCCAGTTTATACCCATTACTGCGAGTCCTGCCCTGGTGTTTTATTATGATGACCGTGTTTGCATCATCCTTGTTATATCCTTTGATCCACTTGAACACTTGTATTAGATCACCCCGCACTCTTCGTCTTTCCAGAGAGTGTAAGTTAAGTTGCCTAAGTCTGTCTTCTTAAGGCAAATTTGTGAGTCCATGTATGATTTTGGTCAATCTTCTCTATACAGACTGTAGTGAATTGATGTCCATTCTGTAGGACGGAGACCAAATCTGTACCGCCTAGTCAAGGATGGGTGTAACTATCGCTAGATATAATTGAATAATTACCTCTGCACTTCTATTCGTCACCGTCCTAGCAATGAAACCTAATGCTATGTTAGCTTTATTCCTGGCGCTAATGCACTGCTTCCTGGTTTTAAGGTCCGGACTCACCAAAACTCCCAAGTCTCCCTCGCACCCAGATTTTTCTAAAAGCGTGTTACCTAAGCTGTATCTACGAGTATTTTCGGGGTTGTGTAGCCCTACGTTTAACAGGCTACACTTAGAGATATTGAAGTTCATTTGCCATTTCACCGACCATGTTAACAATTTATTAAGAGCATCCTGAAGAAGCAGAAAAAGAAGAGGAAGAAGAAACAAGAGGGAAAAGAAGAAAAAAGAAGAGGAACAGGAAGAAGAAAAAGAGGAATAAGAAGGAGAAAGAGAGAAGGAAGAAGAACAGGAAGAAGAGGAAGAAGAAGAGGAAGAAGAAGAAGAAGAAGAGGAAGAAGAAGAAGAAGAAGAAGAAGAAGAAGAAGAAGAAGAAGAAAAAGAAGAAGAAGAACGCGAAGAAGAAGAAGAAGAAGAAGAAGAAAAAGAAGAAAAAGAAGAAGAAGAAGAAGAAGAAGAAGAAGAAGAAGAAGAAGAAGAAGAAGAAGAAGAAGAAGAAGAAGAAGACGAACGTGAAGAAAAAGAAGAACGCGAAAAAGAAGTAGGAAGAGGAACGCGAAGAAGAAGAACGCGAAGAAAAAGAACGCGAAAAAGAAGAACGCGAAGAAGAAGAACGCGAAGAACGCAAAGAAGAAGAACGCGAAGAAGAAGAAGAACGCAAAGAAGAAGAAGAAGAAGAAGAAGAACGCGAAGAAGAAGAAGAACGCGAAGAAGAAGAAGAACGCGAAGAAAAAGATGAACGCGAAGAAGTAGAAGAAGAAGAACGCGAAGAGGAAGAAGAAGAAGAACGCGAAGAAAAAGAGGAACGCGAAGAAGAACGCGAAGAAGTTGAAGAAGAAGAACGCGAAGAAGAAGAAGAAGAAGAAGAAGAAGAAGAACGCGAAGAAGAAGAAGAAGAAGAAGAACGCGAAGAAGAAGAAGAACGCGAAGAAGAAGAAGAAGAAGAAGAAGAAGAAGAACGCGAAGAAGAAGAAGAAGAACGCGAAGAAGAAGAAGAAGAAGAAGAAGAAGAAGAAGAAGAAGAAGAAGAAGAAGAAGAAGAAGAAGAAGAAGAAGAAGAAGAAGAAGAAGAAGAAGAAGACGAACGCGAAGAAGAAGAAGAACGCGAAGAAGAAGAACGCGAAGAAGAACGCGAAGAAGAACGCGAAGAAGAACGCGAAGAAGAAGAACGCGAAGAAGAACGCGAAGAAGAAGAAGAAGAAGAAGAAGAAGAAGAAGAAGAAGAAGAAGACGAAGAAGAAGAAGAAGAAGAAGAAGAACGCGAAGAAGAAAAAGAAGAAGAAGAAGAAGAAGAAGAAGAAGAAGAAAGAGAAGAAGAAGAAGAAGAAGAAGAAGAAGAAGAAAAAGAAGCAGATGAAGAAGAAGAAGAAGAAGAAGAAGAAGAAGAAGAAGAAGAAGAAGAAGAAGATGAAGAAGAAGAAGAAGAGGAAGAACGCGAAGAAGAACGCGAAGAAGAACGCGAAGAAGAACGCGAAGAAGAACGCGAAGAAGAACGCGAAGAAGAAGAAGAAGAAGAAAAAGAAGAAGAAGAAGAAAAAGAAGAAGAAGAACGCGAAGAAGAACGCGAAGAAGAAGAAGAAGAAGAAGAAGAAGAAGAAGAAGAAGAAGAAGAAGAAGAAGAACGTGAAGAAGAAGAACGTGAAGAAGAAGAAGAAGAAGAAGAAGAAGAAGAAGAAGAAGAAGAAGAAGAAGAAGAAGAAGAAGAAGAAGAAGAAGAAGAAGAAGAAGAAGAACGCGCAGAAGAAAAAGAACGCGCAGAAGAAGAACGCGAAGAAGAAGAAGAAGTAGAAGAGGAAGTAGAACGCGAAGAAGAAAAAGAAGAACGCGAAGAAGAAGAACACGAAGAAGAAGAAGAAGAAGAAGAAGAAGAAAACAGCGCCTTACCCCAACTGGCAGGTCTCACCCAGTCAGGGGTTTCTCACTTACCACGGGGGGGGAGTAGTGGGGTGGTGTGTGTGTTAATCCTCTGAGATTGTCGTGGCTAAGGAATTTTATTCAGCTGAGGGGAACCTCGTGGTTCTAAGGACCTCAATCCTATTTTTGGGCTAAAAAATTAAAAGCATTTTGGGCTTTCCAAGTGATTGAATATGGGCTTGCAAGAATTTTCCATTTCTTCTTATTTTTCTTTTTCTGCATTTTTTTTTTCTAATGGGCTTCTTTTTTAGGGTTCAAAGGGCTTCTAAAGGCTTCTCTATTTTTTTTTTCTAAGTTTTCTATGGGCATTTTCTTTTATATATTCTTTATTTTTTCTGATTGTTTGTATATACCTCTTATTTCATTTGAATATACTTTTTATCTTTTGTTTATTTTCTTAGTCAGTCCATCGCGGGCTTCATGGACTTTGCTCACCGCCTCCAGGAGTTGACGTCGCTCCTTGTGCGGAACCACGCCGGAGGTGTCCTCCACCGAGGGTCGATCGGGCTCGGCTTCCAGGACTCTCGGCGCCCTCCAGAGTCCCGAGTCGCCCACGAGGACAACCTCCATGAGCTCGTGTCTTCGTGGAGGCGGGAGGGAGGATCATTCTCTTCGGTCACCGAAGAAGAGACGTCGTCCTCCTCGTCGTCTTCTCCGGTGCCGTGGACGCAACAATATCCCCTTGCGCAGAACTTGCAATGGGCTAGGAGGAGGGCTTGATCCATGAAATAGAACTCTTGATTTCCTGGCTCCTGGTCATCTTCATGGAGCACCTCTTGTGGGCTTCTTGAAGCCCTTGTGTTTTCCTCTGGGCTCGGGCTTCGGAGCCTTTCTGGAGTGGGCCGGGGGGGCATTCTTCTCCATAGTGGGACCCCCGGCCGCTCGAAGTTCCTTTCACTGGGCTCCTGTTGGCTGGAGATCTTTGGCTTGTGTCTCCGCCATGATAGGTCCTCGGGCTTCTTGCAGGCTTGTCTCCAGCTCAGGGCGCCGTCGTTGATCATAATTCCTCTCACAATTCAGACCTTCCATGGTGTCGAGGCTCAGCAGGTGTGACTCCGCTTGTTGCATCTCCGTTTGCTGTCGATGCTGATGGTCAGTCACGGTCGGGCGAGTGGTGCACCAAAGGCGAAATTTCTTAAAGAGAAGAATAAAACTCGGTAGTTCGTAGCACACACACACACACACACACACACACACACACACACACACACACACACACACACACACACACACACACACGCGCGCGCACACACACACACACGCACGCACACGCACGCACACGCACACGCACGCACACGCACGCACACACACACACACACACACACACACACACACACACACACACACACACACACACACACACACACACACACACACACACACACACACATGCACACACTTAAATATACAAGCACACATAGACACACACACACGCGCACTCATATTCACACACACACACACACACACACAATATAGGTGCTGGTATAGTACTGTATGTGGCTTACCTTTTGGATATATCCTACAAAAAATTTCTTTGGTATAGTATGTATATGGCCTACCAGACTATTATTTCAGTATGAACCTCCTGTCTCTTAAGCTTTCATAGTTTGGGAGTGCTAACCGTGGCTAAACTAAAGCGGAAAGCACCGAGGAACGCGCCCAAGTCTGATGAAAGGACACATATTCAACCGAGATTAAGACAAGATCCTTGCTAGCCGAGCAGGTAAGAGCGTCGCTTCTTGCGGCGGAGGTCGAGGTGACGCCAACTCGAAAAGTACCTCTAGTGAGTTGGACCAAGGGCATGGTTCCTTAGATTTCAAGCTACAGAGTCCTGTGTAAGGGATATCGTCCTAGCCTCCTGTTAGGGAGAAGTTCGCGACGTTAAAACGAATCAACGTTTAGTGACTGGAACACACATCACTTCGAGGTATTCGCATGTAACAGTGTGAAGTTCTGAAACCCGAATATCTTGGCCAAATGACTCAGTCCCTCCCCCCACACACACACATGAAAAGAAATTCAAAAAAGATATTTACGGAAGAGATCTGAAAAAATAGTTTTCCACACAGAGTGGTGGATGTCTGGAACAAATTGGACGAAACAATAGTGTGTGCAAACACCTTTCAAAGACGGGTCACTACGAGCATAGCTCTCGTTCCTGTATACTACAACTAGGTAGATACACACACACACACACACACACACACACACACACACACACACACACACACACCTAGTATTAGTGAAGGATAGGCGACTGTGACCTGTGCTGTCGTTGTTGACACTATTGGTGATAGAGAACAAAGAGAGGAATGGGAATGAGGATGGGACACAGAGTGACAAGTATTAGGATGAGGATAAGGGTGAGGATGAGGGTGAGCAAGATGGTGAGGATTCTGTAGAAGCTGAGGTTAAGGATCAGGATAAGGGTGAGGATGAGAATAAGATGTGGATGAGGATGAAGATGAGGATGATGTAAGGATAAGGGTGAGAAGGCTAATGAGCAAATGAAGATGAAAGGAAGGAGATATTTGGTGTACAAAATCAATAGACGTGTAAGTTTTGGAATAAAAAGACGCTTGATGAAACACAAATTGGAAAAAGAGCGATGATTTTTGAAACCGGAATGGAAATTTTGTCCTGGAATGGTTGTAGCTTGGGTAAGGACAACACGTCATCAACACAAACGTACGTAGATAATGATACAACATCGATTTTAACATTCCACGACCTGAAACAATGGTATTCCTAAATTTCGTAATGAAATCCTCGAATGCTTCATATGTGAAATGGAAAATTTGATGTGCCCTGTTATGAATCTTTCAAGATGTTCCCTGTTATGAGTCCTTCAACTTCATGACCAAAATTCTTCTCAAAAGAAAATATATAATTAGTGTACACTTACCCGAATACCATCAGTAAAAAAGTAGTTAATGTACATCAGAGGTGGAGAGAAGAACACAACCCAAGTATCTACCAGCTGCCGAGTAAGATTTGCAGTCTACCTTACATAGGTCAGACGGGAACAAGGTTGAATCAACACAAAGGTTCGATCAGATACGAACAAGAAAGTTCAGCAGCACTTGATTCAGTGAAACCACCGTCTGTATAGGGCCAAAGCTGATTTGATATATAAATCTGGTTGTGGGTTCAGGAGGAAGATCTTGATTACATCTTTCATTCCAGTCTTGGATGGATCAGGGCTTCGATGAGTTTCTTCATAATTTCTTCCTGCATATAGAGGAGGGGTCGCCAAATAGATGAAGCGGCCTTGCTGTGGATGAGCTGTGTCTTGCGACACTGCTTCTGACCCAGGGCAGTGGACAAGATGCAGGGATGACCCGTCATCCAGTAGGTGCCAAGATAAGAGGTTCCAAGATGGGAGGGAGGGAAGAGGGTAGAGGGGAGTGGAGTACGTAGGAGATGGAATGGGTGGGAGTAGTTCCTATGCCTTTTTCTTCTGGCTATCTCCCATGTAGGGGAGAAAAAGCCTTTGGTATATGCAAGTATGTATAAAGTGAAACGCCACTTTAATCTTCTGTAGTAGTCCGTATGTTTCTCCCACAACCCTGCTGATATGCCTGTCAGGTGACAGGCTGTGTTTTATCAACCCTACCAAATCTTTGTCCTCTTTTACGTTCGTAATTGGTTCACTTCCTGAGGAATAATTTTAGTATGGTCTTTTAACACTATTGCCCATTTCCAGTTCTTTGTATTTTCTGGCATTGAACTTTATTTCCCATTCTTGGTTCCACATGTATATATATATATATATATATATATATATATATATATATATATATATTTATATATACATATGTATATATATATATATATATATATATATATATATATATATATATATATATATATATATATATATATATATATACATTAAATGTAAATGAAGTTTTGTAGTCTGGGATCCATAATGGAAAACTGTAAACACGCAGACTCAATTGACGTTTAGACTCCCGTCCAGGAATCGTATTCAGGGGGTATAATGGTTACAAGATTGTGAACTCAATTATAAATCATCAAAGTGGTAAACCTTGGAAAGGTTCACACTCTCAATCACATATACAAGGCATACACCTCTTTATAATATTAAATATACTGTAATTGAAATGAAATATTGGTAACAAATAAAATAAAATAAAATAAAATAAAATAAAATAAAATAAAATACAAATAAAAAAGTTATATGGCTGTGAACATGAAACAAGTGTAGTAAAAAGCATCAATATGTAACACAAATGTGAAAACATCAAAACATAGGCCAGAGATGCAATTGGAGGTGGACCAAATGTCCGAGATGAAGTGTCAAAAACAAACGACTAAATTACAATCAGACAAATAAGACAAACAAACAATATAAAAAGTTAAATGGTTGTGAACATAAAACAAGTGTGGCAAAAAAACCAATACGTAACCCAAACGTAAAAACACCAGAACATAGTCCAAAGACGCAAATGAAGGTGGACCAAATGTCCGCATAGAAGGATGGGGGAACAGAAGGAGGAACAGGTTTCAATAACAAACGACTACATTACAATAAACAAATAAAAATAAGATACAAAGAAGATAAAAAGGAAAGATAGAACAGAAGAGAAAGGAAGAAGTAGATTTAAACTGAAAAAGGAGGACAAAAGACACGGGAAGGGGAGTTGAAAAGATGCACTGGGAGACCGCCTTCGAGAAAAGAGGTCGGACAAAAGCCGCCTGGTGAACAAATGTCAGGTCGTAAAGAAGCAGACTGAGACTGGAAAAACAGAACAAAGGAATTAGACTGCGTTACTCCTCGTTCCTAGATGAATAGGATTGAGATCAATGCACCTATTTATGCAGTTGCTCTTAGTTTCCCATGCTTCCAAGAATAGTTTTTTCTTTTTGTTATTTTCTTTGTGTAGAGTTGTCACTCCATCCTAGTCAAACCTGTTTTGGTGTTCTGTATTGTGCTTGTACAGAGCCGATTTCGGATCTTCTCGCCTAACTGCACGTTGGTGTTATTACACTCTTGTGGCTAATTTCTTTTGTGTACCAATATTTCATTTCAATTGGAGTGTATATAATATTGTAAAGAGGTATGCTTTGTACATGTGAATGAGTGTGAACCTTTCCCAGGTTTACCACTTTGATGATTTATAATTGAGTTTCTGGACGTGAATCGAAACGTCGGGCAAATAAACCCTTCAATTGAGTCTGGTGTTTACAATTTTCCAATATGGATCCCAGACTCTAAATCTTTACATTAGTACTCATTTTAGGTTGAATTGCTCCAGTCGTGTCTTTACTCAAATTTGCTTCTCTTGTGTGTGTGTATGTGTGTGTGTGTGTGTGTGTGTGTGTGTGTGTGTGTGTGTGTGAGTGTGAGTGTGAGTGTGTGTGTGTGTGTGTGTGTGTGTGTGTGTGTGAGTGTGTGTGTGTGTGTGTGTGTGTGTGTGTGTGTGTGTGTGTGATTCACCATGGTTTTGGATCACGTGTTGGACTCATGATCGACAGCTATTTCCCTCCCGGAAGAGAGCTCAGAGCTCATAAATGACCGATTCTATGGGTAATGCTGTCACCTTGCATGCACAGAGACACACAACTCCCCGCCCAAGAGAGTCGGAGTAACAACCCACAGCGCAGCGATATTGAAATTATTTCAGCCCTGGCCGGGGTTCGAACACGGACCGCCATAATGACAGCCGGGGACTCTACCATCCGCGCTACGAGTTGTGTGTATGTGCGTGTGCGTATGTGTGTGTGTGTGTGTGTGTGCGTGCGTGCGTGTGTGTGTGTGTGTGTGTGTGTGTGTGTGTGCGTGTGTGTGTGTGTGTGTGTGTGTGTGTAGGTGTGTGTGTGTGTGTGTGTGTGTGTGTGTGTGTGTGTGTGTGTGTGTGTGTGTGTGCACGAGGGGGGCGATGAAGTGTCGCCTCCCCGCCCTCTGCACTGGTGGACGCGCCATACCGAGAGTACTATAGCCAGACTTGTAGTGTTGGGGAGGCTTGTGGTGGTGATAGGGAACACAAAGGAATAACAAACAACAGCAGGCCTACTGGCCCTAGCTGGGCTGTTTGCGTTTACTAAACTAAGCTACAATTAAGAAAACAGGGCAGAAGATGAACTAACACTACTACTACCACTATCTTATCTAATTGCAATTGTGGTTGTTGGGGAAGTTGGGTGGTGATTTTTATTTGACATAAGAACATAAGTACAATGGAGACTGCAAGAGACCATAAGGCCTACATAAGGCAGCTCCGTATCCATCACCACCTGTCATCCCCATCCATAAAGTTGGCTAATTGTTTTTTAAAACAATTGATAGTTTCAGCATTTACTACATCGTTACTAAGTTTATTCCATTCATCGACCACCCTATTAGTAAACCAATTCTTGCCTATTTCCTTCTTAAATCTAAATTTGTGAAATTTAGATCCATTACTGTGAGTCCTGCCCTGCTGTCTTAATATGATGACCTTGTTTGCGTCACCCTTGTTATATCCTTTGATCCAATTGAACATTTCTATTAGATCACCCCCGCACTCTGAGCCTTTCCAGAGAGTGTAAGTTAAGGTGCCCAAGCCTGTCTTCGTAAGGCAAATTTGTGAGTCCATGTATCATTTTGGTCATTCTCCTCTGTACTGATTGTAGTGAATTGATGTCCATTCTGTAGGACGGAGACCAAATCTGTACCGCATAGTCAAGGATGGGTGTAACTATCGCTAGATATAATTGAATAATTACCTCTGCACTTCTATTCGTCACTGTCCTAGCAATGAACCTAATGCCCTGTTAGCTTTATTTCTGGCGCTAATGCACTGGTTCCTGGTTTTAAGGTCCGGACTCACCAAAACTCCCAAGTCTCCCTCGCACCCAGATTTTTCTAAAAGCGTGTTATCTAAGCTGTATCTACTCGTATTTTCGGGGTTGTGTAGCCCTACGTTTAGCGGGCTACACTTAGAGATATTGAAGTTCATTTGCATTTCACCGACCATGTTAACAATTTATTAAGATCCTCCTGAAGAAGAAGAAAAAGAAGAAGAGGAAAAAGAAGAGGAAGAAGACAGAAGATAGAAGATAGAAGAAGAAGAAGAAGAAGAAGAAGAAGAAGAAGAAGAAGAAGAAGAAGAAGAAGAAGAAGAAGAAGAAGAAGAAGAACGCGAAGAAGAAGAAGAACTCGAAGAAGAAGAAGAACGCGAAGAAGAAGAAGAACGCGAAGAAGAAGAATGCGAAGAAGAAGAAGAACGCGAAGAAGAAGAAGAACGCGAAGAACG
>NC_134782.1:35521931-35526931 GCF_046742065.1 Oratosquilla oratoria
TAGTCGGTTTACGGTATACCTTGAACCTAGCGCTGTTGGCCGATCTGATGACGACAGCGCATAGGAAAGGTAGGGAACCGTTGGTCTCTTCCTCTAATGTGAATTTAATTCTTTGGTCTACGTTGTTCAGTTGTTCCAGTAGGTTTCTTGTGTTGTTTGTTTTGTGTGAAATGAAGAGGATGTCGTCAACATAACGGTACCACTTGGAGTTATCTGGGATGATATGTAGAAAATGGTCCCTTTCCAAAGTCTCCATGTAGAGCGATGCTGCCACCGCACTCAATGGAGACCCCATTGGAAGCCCTTCATTCTTTTTTCTTGTTTGTTAAAAACAAAAGAACCAAAATTTATGCACTTTTCTACTAACTCTAAGTAGTCACGCTTGTTGATGGGTAAGTTGTCTGTGTCAATGTGTTGTACTGTCTCTTTAACAGCCCGAAGGGCACCATCTATTGTTACGTTTGTGTAGAGGGAAGTAATGTCAAGGCTTACCAGGCGTTGGTCTGTGAAGTCAAATGTGTTCAGTTTGTGTATTAGGTCGGAGGAGTTTCTAAGGTGTGTTCCGCTAATGCTACCTAAGGAGGATGAAAGAGTCCCTCTTGTTCATGATGACAATGCCACCATCCTTGTCGGCGGTCATGATGATGATGTCATTGTCAAAAAGTTCTTGAAGGGCACGGACGTATCTCCTGGGGATGGTCTTGCTGTTGTTCCTGGCTGCAATGGAACAGCACAATAAAACTCCTTGTTTGAAGCCGGACTCGATGTCGCTGTCCTTCCAGTTGTAGTTCTTACCTATGTAGTCGTTCAATTTCTTTAGGTTTATGTTGGTGCTGAATTTTAGACCAAGGGAGAGGGCATCCATTTGGGTGTGCGTGTAGTTGGGAAGGTTTATGGGAGGATCTTGATTGAGAGGATTAGGAGAGGAACAGAAGGAGTAATTGTTGAGGAACAGTGTGGATTTAGGACAGGTAGAGGTTGTGTAGATCAGATCTTTGTGGTAAGACAGATATGTGAGAAAGCTATAGGAAAGGGGAAGGATGTTTTTTGGGCTTTTATGGATCTGGAAAAGGCTTATGATAGGGTAGACAGAAAGGCACTGTGGGAGGTTATGCAGATATATGGGATAGGAGGAAAGCTTCTAGGAGCTGTCAAGAGTTTTTATGATAGTAGTTCTTGTGTCAGGATTAGAAATGGAGAGAGTGAGTGGTTCAAGGGAAAGGTGGGACTTCGTCAAGGATGCGTTTTGTCGCCCTGGCTGTTTAACTTATACATGGATGGGGTGGTGCGAGAGGTAAATGCAAGGGTAGTGGG
The DNA here is from genome assembly GCF_046742065.1 of Oratosquilla oratoria. Lineage (NCBI taxonomy): Eukaryota > Metazoa > Arthropoda > Malacostraca > Stomatopoda > Squillidae > Oratosquilla > Oratosquilla oratoria. The sequence continues at coordinate 35,523,246 of NC_134782.1, forward strand.
TCAGGGATTGGAGATGGTTAAAGAAAATGGAGAAAAGTGGGAGGAGGGATTGAGGAAGCTGGTGGCAGACTTTGGGAGAGTGTGTGAAAGAAGAAAATTGAAGATTTATGTGGGTAAAAGTAAGGTGATGAGATGTACAAGGGGTGAAAGTGGCAGTAGACTGGAAGTGAGTATTAAGGGAGAGAGACTGGAGGAAGTGGATAGTTTTAGATACTTGGGTGCAAATGTGGCAGGAAAAGGTGGAGTGAAGGTGGAGGTAGAATATAGATTGAGAGAAGCGAGTAAATGCCTTGGTGGATTAAAGAGTGTAATGAGGAATAGGAATCTGGGAATGGATGCTAAGAGGAGACTGTATGAAGGAGTGATTGTGCCAACAGCACTGTATGGGGCAGAAACATGGAACATAAGAGAAGAAGAGAGAAGGAGTTTGAATGTGTTTGAGATGAGGTGTCTGAGAAGTATGATGGGCGTTACTAGGCTGGATAGAGTGAGAAATGAGGAGGTGAGGAGGAGAACAGGGGTGGAAAGGGAGCTGGGAGATAGGGTTGATTAAAGAATATTAGGATGGTTTGGACACATGGAAAGAATGAGTGAAGAAAGACTAGTAAAAGAAGTATGGAAGGCAGATGTGGAGGGAGTGAACATGAGGGGACGTCCTAGGATGAGGTGGATGGATGGGGTGAAGGGGGCTTTGGGGAAAAGGGGAATGTCTGTTGAGGAAGGACGGGAGAGGACAGAAGACAGGGGTGAATGGAGAATGATTGTATATGGATGATGTGATTGCATGAGGTGGAATGGGCGGGTGGATGGGGGGTGAGGTAGTATGTGTGAACAAAATTTGACGCAGCCTGAAGGGATTTCTCCCCGTCTTCTCCTTTTATGCAATGGGGGGACGGAGAGGGGGGTCGCCGATTTAATGAAGCGGCCTTGCTGTGGATGTGCTTTGTCTTGCGACACTGCTTCTGACCCAGGGCAGTGGACAAGGTGCAGGGATGACCCGTCATCCAGGAGGTGCTAAGATAAGAGGGAGGGTGAAGGGGTGTGGAGTGTATTCAGGGATGGAATGGGTGGAAATGATTTTATGCCTTTCCCTTTTTGGCTACCTCCCTTGTAAGGGGGAAAAAGCCTTAGTATATGTATGTACTTAGAGTCGGGGGGCCTGGGAAGTCATTCTTGAAGGGCAAGTGTCGCGGTAGATTTTGTCCATTTTAAGTCACCAGTTCTCTTGTTTGTGTTTTTGTGGTTGGCAATGTAAAGTGATTCAATTATTTTCCGTTGTTTCTTGTGTATTCCTTTGGCTAGAATTGTGGATCCCTCCCAGTTTGGTAGGTGTCCCTCTGTGTCTATGTGGTTAACTAGAGCGTTGGTTTCTCGGTGGTGTATAATGTCTGCTTTGTGTTCCCTGAGTCTGTTGTTAAGTCCTCTGTATGTCTCTCCGTAGTATGCACAGTCGCATCCATTGCAGGGAATTTTGTATACGATGCTATTGTCACGGTTCGTCTTGGTTTTGTTTGTGATCAAGTGTCCTATTTTCTTCCCTGTGTCATTTACTATGATAATTTCCACATAAGTCAACTGTGAGGTACTTTATCAAATGTATTCTCTAGGTCGAGGTATACACAGTCCACCTAGCCCTCTGTCGCAGTGCATCAATCACTCTCGAGTAAAAGCTTAAATGGTTCGAAACACATGACCTTCCGATCTGAAGTTAAACTGAGTGACTGTCAATTTTTTCATCGCTTCAAGATATTTGGTCCATCGAATTTTGACAACCCTTTCACATAATTTCACTATTGTGCTGGTCAGTGATACTGACCTATAGTTCAGTGTTGTCTACTTTTTTCCACCTTTGTGAATTGACACAACATTTGTAATTTTCCAATCAAGCGGAACATCCTTTAATTATCCAATTTGAGATCACGTCAGGTCCTGAAGCTTTTGTCACATCCTATAATTCCAAGAAATTGAGCACTTCCCTCATTTCTACATTTATATTTACTAAATTTGGATTTTTGTTCCCCTCACTTTCCTCCAAAAAGTTGCGCTCTTTTGTGTAAATCGATTGGAAACTTTCATTCATAATTGTGCCTAAGCTGAGGCTTCTTCAGAGACGTCACCACCCACTTTTAACTTGGTGATTGTTTCCCCGTATTTCACTTTACCATTTATAAACCTGTCAAACAGTTTCGGTTCATCTTTGCCTTTATCTCCTACACCTCTTTCAAATGGCTTTCTCCCTTTTTGCGATTTCTTGTATAGTCATTTCTAGCTTGTTTGTAAGCTTCTTTTGTTTCATTGCTTTTCTTCTTCCTCCATTTCCCCCAAGCCGCGTCCCTTTTCTTTTACAACCTCACATTTTTGTTAAACCAGTCCTTTTGCTACTTCTTTCTTCCACTTGTCTTTGACACATGTTTGTTCTCTCCCCAGTTGTAAATGTCAAGAAAGATTTCCCACTTCCATCTTATTCCTGTGGTATTCATATATTCCTCCCACTTTGCTTCTTCAAATATTTTTTCAACCCTAGGTAATCTGCTTTCTTAAAATCGAGTGTCCCTTGGTTCTGTGAATCATTCCTTGGCTCTATTTCCTCATTATCCATCTGAAATTAAATTGCTACATGATCAATTTTTCCTATGGGACAAAGGTAGTACAAGGAGCTGATGATATGTGGCTCTTTGGGTAGTAACATGTAATTTTGTGGGAATGTCATTTCCTCTTACCCAAATTTCTTCGTTTACCCACTCGCTTGGCCCCAAAAATTTAGGCATCTACAGGTATTTAAAAAAAAAAAAAAAAAAAAAAAAAAAAAAAAATCTCATTCTCTCAGCCATTTCATACCATTAGAAGTATCTATTTCTGTGCAGATCACCATTGCCACTCAGGGAAGGTCAACACCTTCACCTAGGCACACCCCATTTTTTATCTCCTTCATACAGTTCTTACTCCAAGTTCGATGTAGACATTCCGATGACAGAATGTGTTACGAGGCCAGACACTGGTAGCAAGGCCGAGCCATGTTGGACAACTAGAGCTTCTAGACATAGTAATCTACTACCGTAACCTTCCTATCTATCTTGCCACATCTACCGCCTCTACACGTCATCTATCGGCTCTCGCACATATGCACATATGCTATGATATGCATCTCGTTGCACCACGCTTTAGGAGCGAGGTGGTATTCTTGACCTCACTAGAAACGCAAGGGTCAAGCCACGGTTAAGTTTCTATTGTTATCCTGGGTCATGACATCTCAAGCAAACCGCAGCTGAGCAGCACATCTGATACCTTGCTAACCAATGTTATTGACACTTCACAATAAATTTTCCTTAAGGTAATTTTCTCCTGTCCAAGTTCGGACACCATTGTACAATATCACATAACTATGTATAATCTTCTTAATTATATAAATCATATAAATTCATTTATATGTATAATTTCGCTGGTAAACAGCGTTATGTATATTAATACCTCGTCGGTTTATGCTCTCTGTGAGAGCGGGATTACTCTACACAAATAAAGACGGGAAAGCTCCGGTTGTTTGAGATCGCCTCCACGCACTTGCCATCCACGCCGCTCGCCAAAAGCCACATACCGCTACCATCACCAAGATATATGTTGTTGGCTTTACTACACAAGTCCAACATATATAATATATGATATGTAATATGTAATATATAATATACAAT
>NC_134782.1:35539431-35541931 GCF_046742065.1 Oratosquilla oratoria
TAACACATTTGTTTGAGAATAAAAAACTGTTTGGAAGTATATCTTCATATTTTACTCAATTTGTTTTCCCATATAAGATAATAAGAGGCAATCTACATCCTTTGTGTTACCAACTTTTATTTTCATTTTTATTTACAGGCTTATTTTTAAAGTTTTATATATTTTGTTTGACGAGTGCATAATTCTACTGCACAAACACTAAGTAGGTCTTTGTATATTTAGGTTATATCTAAAAGTTAAATCACAAAAAGAATATTCACTTTATAATTTACAAGTCTGGAAAAAAATAAACCTACATTTATTTCTGTCTGTCATTTGTTAGCGGCGCAGACTAAAGGTAAACATATTTCCAACGAGACTATGTCCTCATTTTGTGTTGTTTATTATAATGTTCACGATTCTTCGGAGAGCAAAATTGCTATCTTGCTCACACACGTACACACTCAAAAAGAGCTAATCTCTATTGCTATGTGACTTAAAGGCCTTCGCTGATGAGGCAGAAAAGCCTAATGATGTTCGTTGAGCATTGCCCATGACAATGAGGACTTGAGAAGTTGAGCCAAGAAACGCTCTGGGCAGCGCGAGTGACGTCAAGTCGCAACGGCCGTGTGGAGGAGGATGTACGATAATGCACATTCCACGTTCGGATTTTCTACCTAAATTAATAATAATAAAAAAAATCAGTTAAATTTGGAAGAAATAGCAATATGGCGTCACAAAGAGCTGCAACAGTTGTCTAAATGCTTATACTGTATATCTGTTGTAATATCAGGCTTTTTCTGATATGAACTGACATGTTGCCATTTTGATCTTAAGATTTTCAAGGCACAAATCGTTCATACATAAAGCATTGTCTAACCAAGAAATTCCATCGAACACAATGCAACATAGCATCATTTGTGTAATTGTTTTTGGTGAAAATTATCTGTGAACAAAAGAATACATGAGCACAACAATAAAATAATATGTATTAGCTGCATGACCATCAGAAAACATCTGGTGTTGACATCAATTTAGGCAATAATTTTTAGCTGATAACAGAGGACGCTTATTTCATCTTACCTACCAACTCCTTTCGAAAATTGACATTATCGTCATTGGATAAATTTAGGTTTAACAAGGAAATAAACAAAATCTCGCTGGTTTACCAACAAAATGGTTAACGAATGGAATAACTTTAGTAACCATGTAGTGAGTGCTGAAACAATGATTTTTTTTAAGAGAAGATGAGATAACTTTATGGATATTGATGACAGATGGTAAGGAACATGGAACTGCGTAGTGTAGGCCTTATGTTCTCTCGCAGCCTCCTCCATTCTTATGTCCTTATGTCATATCTAAGAACTCCAATGCTAGATGAAATGTGATAGACATATTACAAATTCTCGTTAATTTCAAAAGAAAACGACTATTGAAGATTTCATTCAGGTATTTACTCTCCCGTTTTAACCCGTCCATCCCTAGAGCTTTCTCCCTCTATAGCACTTTTGCTATTATTTTTACACACGTCGGAGAGGATCAGCTCCCGGTCCACGTCTTCAAATTCCATCCTCATCCTCATCTTCATCTATAGGTGAAACCTCGAGGTGCTGGCACTCGGTGTTAACACCAAATAAAGATTTTTTTCATCTATTTTTTTCTCATCAGTAGATGTGACAACCGGTGACACCTCACTTCCTCTCCCTCCTCCATCCAGTCGACGAAAAAAAAAAAAAGTACAACACATTCCAACATTTCTTTTCAGACACACCTATAGATGGACACAGGTACCGTTGGCTGCTGAAATGGGGCTGTGGTTATCTGGTCAATAAATTTCGATAGGAAGAGATGTTACTAGGGTCTCTCTCTCTCTCTCTCTCTCTCTCTCTCTCTCTCTCTCTCTCTCTCTCTCTCTCTCTCTCTCTCTCTCTCTCTCTCTCTCTCTCTCTCTCTCTCTCTCTCTCTTCACAGCTTCCGGAAATACCATATTTATCTCAGTTCCTTGTTCCAGGCCATGGCCCCAATTCCTTGCATTCCTTGTTCAATTTACCACTTCCTATCCACAATTTCTGACCCTCTCTCATTCACTCAGATCTCTTTTTTTCTCTCTCTTTTCCCTTTCTCTCCATGAAGCCCAAAAGGATCTCTCATATTTCAGCAATTTCTCTTTCTCTATCTCTCTCTCTCTCTCTCTCTCTCATTCTTTCTCTTTTTGTTTTTTAATTCTTTCGTTAACAGTCTTTTGTCTTTGCCCTCTCCCCTCAGATACGGTGTTTCAGTATATTGGTAGATCATATTTCCCTTTTTTTTTTCTTTTTCTTTTTTCTTAATAATCGTGTCATGTACCAACTGTATTTCTCCCGATGTTCACACCAAAATTCCATTTTTGCCTTACTCTTATTTTTCTTCTCTCTATCTCTTTCTCTCTCTCATAACTCCACATTAATACATTTCCACCGACTTTCACCCCCCTCTCTCTCTCGCTCTCTCTGTCTCTCGCTCTCTCTCTCTCTCTCTCTCT
>NC_134782.1:35551931-35554431 GCF_046742065.1 Oratosquilla oratoria
AAAGTGGTTAGAATACTTTGAATTATAAGTAATTTCGTAAATCTTTGACAATTCTTCGAAATTTCTTAAATGTTCTTATTTTACACTTTTCTTTGCCATTTCCCTTTCCTCTCCTCTCATTCTCTGTCCTTATCTATATCTTTATTCTTGTTCCCCTTTTTCCCCTTTCCTTTTATCAATTCTCCCTTTTTCCTCTTTGCTCTTCATTCCTATTTGATTTCTTCGTCTTTCTTCTTCTTTTCATCTTCCTACACATGTTCTTTGTCTTCCTATTTCTTTTATCTCCATTTCTTTCATACATCTCCCCCTTTCGTATCTTTCCTGTTTTATGTATTCCTCTCTGATCTTCCTTGATTCACGACCTTTCAATTTCCTTAGTCGTCCTCCCTCCATTCTTTCTATTCTCTCTCAATCCCTCCCTAATTCTCGTTCTCTACCACCCTTCCCCGTTTCTAGACAGCACCTAATCAGTATGGTCGAGTTGATTAGATTGATTTCAGACCTCGATCACAACCACGGCCATTCTAACACACCAACGACAACTTTACATGCAGCACATCTTACCTTGTAGACAACCTTACCAACTCGGACGAAACCACCGTCCGTTGTGAGGCACAACTGCTGTATCGTCCCTCAGGGGGTAGTCCGGTCCTACAGTGGACCATGATGGCTGAACTACACAACCTCTTCCCTCAATTCTTTCTCCTCTCCCTCCCTCCCTACCTCCATCCCTCCTCCTCATCCTCCACCTACCTCCCCTACCGCTCCCTCCCTATTTTTAGACACGTCCATCATTGCCCGGCCCCTCCCTCTTCGGGTCTGCTTCCTACTACTCTATCCCTCCTCTGTGGCCATTTATGTCCATTTTTCCTCAATATCCTTCTTGCCCTCCCCCTCTCTCTCCCCCCCCCACCCTAAACCACTTCTGCTGATCATTGGCAACGAAATACAATCTTCCTCCCTTCCTCTCCTCCCCTCTTCCTCCCTTTCTCGTTACCTTATCTTCTCTTTGTTCTCTCAACTTCGTCTTTATTTCCCTTACTCCCTTCACCTCCTCTCTTTTTCATTCTTTCTTTATCTCGCTCGCTTCTTCACCCTTACTTCTTCCTTCCTTTTCCTCAATTTCCTTCCTTCCCAACAATTCCTCCCTTTCTCCCCTTTCGGGCATTGACGACCGTGGCTCCATCTACCTTTTGAACAACGAAGTCCTTCCTCACTTCCTTCTGATCCCTACCGTCCATCCCATTACTTCCTTCCCTCTTTCCCATAGCATGAAATGAAAATAGTTTGGGCGCTGACGACCGTGGCTCCATCTATCTTTTGAACTACGAAGTACGGCAGGCAAACACTGAACTTGACCTCATGTCACGAACTTAATCTACTTTCCTTTGTTGTATAGACACGGTAAAGGAAACATGGACTGGAGGTGAAGCTTTATTCCTGACGTTTCGTCTAACGACTTTCTCAAAGGAATGAGCATACTAGAAACATACAGAGATTATAAACCCGCCTTATGGCTCAAGGGGGTGTGCGAGCGTATAAGGCGAGCCATAAGGCGGGTTTATAATCTCTGTATGTTTCTAGTATGCTCATTCCTTTGAGAAAGTCGTTAGACGAAACGTCAGGAATAAAGCTTCACCTCCAGTCCATGTTTCCTTTACCGTGTCTATACAACTTGTTCACATGGATTTTCATCTACTTTCCTTTAGTCAGACTCTGTTTCTCTAACCCATTTGTGTTTGTTTTGGGTTTCAAATATTCTAACCTGGCGGACAACGAACCATTTTACCTAGCCGAGGGAGGGCTCTAGTCAATTATAGGTAATGTCTTTCTCTGAAGGAAACCCCTAGACACTGTGATGGAAGTATCTAAATGGTTCAGGGGCTTTAACAAAGGTGATGCAAGTAAGGTCATTATATCAAAACACCAGGGTAGGACTCGTAGTAGTGGATTTAAACTGAACAATTTAGGTTTAAGAAGAAAATAGGCAAGAACAGGTTTGCCAACAGAGTGGTTAACGAATGGGATAAACTTGGTAACCATGATGTAGTGAGCGCTGAAACAACTGTTTGTACTAAGAGAAGATTAGATAACTTTGTGGATGGAGATGATACGTGGTAATGGACATGGAACTGCCTATTGTAGGCTTTATTGTCAATTTATTATCATTTACTATTTACCTGTTTGTTTGTTATTCAACTATACCTATGCATTTATTTATGTATTTTATTTGTTATTTACATTATTATAGTTTTAATTTATTATTAATATGATTTTTTTTTTTTTTTTTTTTTTTTTTTTTTTTGCATCCGACCTAGATATGGATCAAAAGGTCTCCTGTCGGCATGCTCCACCTTTGTAATCTTTGTAATCCTTATTGTCTCTTGTAGTTTCCCCCATTCTTATACTCGCATGTTCTCATGTTATGTTATTCTTTATGTTGCCGGGTCCTGGTCTAACGATCCAGCCAACCATAGCTGTTGTCACTTTACGTAATTTG
>NC_134782.1:35559431-35564431 GCF_046742065.1 Oratosquilla oratoria
ATGATTACGATAAAATCTAAACCCAGATTCGACCACACTCATGCTTCCATGTGTGACTGTTTTTATTGTACCGAGTGCTTGGATAGTCTCTTGCTTATGCATAGAAACATTAACAAGCAAATGACCCGTTCCCAAAAGCCATAAATTATTGGATTACTTTTTGATATAGCATTAAAGTCACTCAGGGATATGATATGACAGGACTCGACCGCTGACGGTGTGGTGGGTGTGGAGGTGGAGGTGGAGGTGGATGGGTGGGAAGAACTGGCCACAGAGTTTTAGGGTTAGAACATGGTACGCAGGACAGGAAATAGATAATCCATCTCTCTTGATAGCCTAGTTGGTAAGTTACTACGGCACTTGTCATGTGGATGCTGGGTTCGAGTCCTTGGCAGTACCGCATTTCAATTTCTGCATGTTGGCCTTTGATGGCTTAGAATTAAAGTGCATTGCGGTTGTTAAAATGTATCTCTAATCACTGGGACCCATTCAGTGTTGTACAGATAATCCATCGGTTTAACGTCGCAAACTCCCCCTATCAGGAGGTTAGGACAGTACTCCTTACGGAGGACTTTGTAGCGTGGAATTCAATGAACCTTCCCTTGGTCCAACTCACTAGTGCCAGAGATCGAATTACTATTTCCTCGACCTCCGCTGCAAGTAGCGATGCTCTAACCCACTCAGGGTTGGAGGATAAGAATAATGATAATTGTTCCCTCGAGTTTTACTGATTGGTAACTAGTTGCCCCACTGACGCTGGCTCCCGTGTCCTCCTTTAGATCTCTCTGGGAAGAAACGTTAGATTAATGTCTTTCTTATATTTGTGTAGGTCAATGTTACATACAAACAGAAAAAATGATGGGAGTATTCACCTAATGCCAACTTTCCTTATGTGAAAAAGTGTACTGAGTTGATAGAAAAAGATCTTTGGCTCAGTCCGGGGAATAAGTGCCAGCCTACCGGGGCTGCAATTCCAGATGGAGGTAATGGCATTGATGGATTTTGAAGATGGTCCTGTGGGGCTTCTTGAATATATCCACGCGCATACATTATTCATCAATAGGAATTTTAATGTATTTTTACATAATAAAATGCAATTACCCCATCAGTATATACCATCACGGAGACATCTACATGTCATATATGTGTAACTAAATTTAAGATGGCTGGATTTTGTGATTATATAGTTAGTAAATGAGAAAAGATCAAGGTCAATTGGTAGAAGGAATAATGTATTTAATACATCGTCAGTGATGTGTAACCAGCGACTCTGTCTTTAGGGATGATAACGTGTTAAAGAAGTGGAGTGAAAGTATTGGAGAAGGAGACCTTCCGAGGAGGATAGCAGAAAGGAGGGATAATACAAAATAAAAATGACCATCATTCCTATTTGAGTGAAGATTAGTTTCCAACTATAGAAGAATTGCATGACCCTTGTCTATAAGGATTTAACCAAAGTCTTCCAAACATTTACTTACTAAAACTTATGTAGCGAATACTCCATATAAAGTTGAACGAGTAAAGAAAGACATAACAGTGTATAGGGATGAGTAACAGGGCTGGGATGAAGAAGGTAGAAGATATGAGCTGGAGTACGTGGTGTCCAGAGACCTCCAGGAACTCGCCGAGGCAGAGACGGAGGTGAAGATAAGCCCAGGAATGGTAATGGAGGCGGCCAAGAAACGAGGATGAAGATAAAAGTGAGAAGCACCCATTAGCAGAAGCGAATAGGAGGTGGGGAGACTACTAAAGAAGGCTGCGTGACTCTGATCCGTAGGGTTACACAATATTTGGGGATTAAATGGTCCATATAAGAGACGAGGAAGAGGGCAGGAGGCAAGGAGACGAGTAGATGTTCGTGAGCAAGAGAACTGCTGGCAAGTTATTAATGATGGTGATGGTGGTCGTATATTGTGGCGAAGAGGTCATAGCGGAGATCTCTCCGAAGTAAATGAGGTACTGTTCTCTGCGGGCATCACGGCGAAAGTTTACCTAATGAAAATGTATCCTTACTAAGTGTCTGGAACTTTTGAAGAGACTGCAAGAGACCATAAGGCTTATACTAGGCAGTTCCATGTCCCTTACCACTTCTCACCCGTAACCCTAGAGTTATTTAATCTTAAAACAACAGATAATTTCATCGTTCAATACATGTTAATAAGATTATTACACTCGTTAACCCTTCTGTCGATGTTAAATTCACGAATGGATTATGACGTTTACATGATGTCTACTATCACTAAGATTGAGTTTGCTATCATCCTTATCTATACATTTATGCAGCGTTAACTGCCACTTATACCATTAATACCATCACTACTACTATTCTACTACTATAATTATTGCGACTCTTACTGTTACGTTTGCTTCCACTTTTTCACAAATCATGACAACAGCTTTAACTTCTAATAATAGTTCCGTTTCTATTACTATTGTAGTAGTACTACCACAACTACTGTTTTCATTAGTAGTACGCTTATTATTCTTGGTTATAGCCGAAAGACATTCCGATTTTTGAATACAAGACACTTTGTTTGTCGAGTCTCCAGATTTCGCATCTGGAAGCAAAGATTCTTTGCTTGGATCTCCGAAGTCTTCTGATCTCGCATCTTGAAGCTAAGAATATATATATATATATATATATATATATATATATATATATATATATATATATATATATATATATATATATATATATATATATATATATACTTTTTTTTTGGGAGGGGGGGTCCAAAGTCTCCTGATTTTGCATCTGAAAGCTAAGATTCTTTGCTTGGGTATCCGAAGTCTCTTGATCTCAAACCAGTTGATAATTCGGCAATCGTCGCATCATGAGGCCCCTCGTTTTTTAACCTCGGGGTCAACACCTCGGGGGAATAACGACCAGGTTGCACCACCTCCCCCTGGGGCTTACACATGCAGGAATGTCGACCCAATCCACTGTGGTATGTAAGCAGAGTTCTTGGTGACGGTGTTGGTATTCTTGGTAATGTTGGTGGTGTTTAACGTGTCTAAGGTGCCGCTGGCCATATTGTTGCTGTTGTTGTTTAACGCGTTTGACATACTTAACGTGTTTAACGTGTTTAAGGTATCTAACTGCTTAATATGTTTAATGTGTTTAACGTATTTAACATGTTTAATGTGCCTGTTTAACGAATTCAACTCTTTAACGTATTTAAAATGTTTAATGTGTTTAGCGTGTTTAAAGCATCTAAATGCTTAAAATGTTTAATATGGTTAACGTATTAAATGTGTTTAACATATTCAATGTTTTGAAATATTGAAATTGTTTAATGTATTAATGTGTTTAAAGTGGCGTTGGTCCTTGTCAACCTGTTGTTGATATTGCTTTTGTTGCTGCTGTTGTGGCAATTACTATTGTGTTGCGGTTGCTGTTACTATTGCATGTTCTGTTATTGTTGTTGTTGATGTTGTTGATGTTGATGTTGATGTTGCTGTTGCTGTTGTTGTTGATGTTGCTGTTGTTGCTGCTGCTATTGCTGTTAATATTGTTGTTTCTGATGCTGTTATTATTGCTGTTGTTGTTGCTGTTGTTGTATTATGAGACGATCAGACGGACATTAGCTTAAAAATACAACTATGTCTCTTAATCCATCACTCGCCAACCGCCACTTGTTTGAACCCAGGGCATAAAACCACTTCGGGAATTAGGCCGGGACATAAACACCATCAATACTCGAAGTGGGTTTATGTCCTGGGCCCAAACATCCGCACAAGTGGCGGTTGGCGAGTGTTAAATAAAGAGACCGCCTTGGTGTACTCTTGATTGTCCTGTCGAGCTGTATCTCTGAGTGGTGGAGAGGAGCTGGGGGCTGGTCGAGAATATTGTTTGGGTGTGTACCAGGGAGAACTCTGTGGGAATGGTATGTATATATTTGTGTTGGTGTGGTTAGGAGGTGATGGGTTGAAATTAATGGAGAATGGTAGTACGTTGACGAATGTGGTATAGTGTGTGTACAGCGTGTGTATAGTGTGTGTACAGTGTATATACAGTGTGTACAGTGTATACTTGTGTGTACAGTGTGTATATTATGTATACAGGATGTATAGTGTGTGCAGTGTGTGTACTATATGTGTGCAGTGTAAGTAGTGTGTACATTTGGTTACAGTGTGCATACAGTGTGCGTACCTTGGGCGTACAGTGTACATACAGTGCGTGCACATTGTGCGTACAGTGTACGTACAGTGTATGTACAGTGTAAGTACAGTTTGTGTACGGTGTGCATACAAAGTGCGTACAGTGTGTGTACAGTGTATGTAGATTGTGTGTATATACGTGTGCACATGTGCGTACAATATGTGTACAGTGTGTGTACAGTATGTGTAAAGTGTGGGTAAAGTATATGTACAGAATGTGTACAGTGTGTGTACAGTGTGTGTACAGTGTGTGTACAGTGTGTGTACATTGTGTATGTACTCTACGTACGTACTGATGAGTACACCCCTAAAATACTCATGGGATATCAGAACTATGTTTCCTTGCTGAGTATGTATTTCTATATGCAATAATCCTCTTACAACAAGGTTATCCTCCTGTAAAAAATATTGTATTAATACAACAACAACGAAAGTTTATTTTGTATATTTCTGGCTGGGTCAGGTTTGGTTGTCCGGATTAAACGTATGAACGAATGTGCTATAACAACATCTGAATGCGTACATTGAACGAGAATGCTCGTGTCATTCTCCCAAGAAATTATACATATTTAATTATATATTATTTTCGGGAATGGGATGAATGTTTTGGCTGAGCGAACAAAGCCGCTTGCGTCTGGAGATGTGGACCTAGAGGAATGGCAATTCAAGTCCGGCTAGAGAATCAAAATGGAGTTTTTAAGACGGTGGATGCTTTCATGTTCTTAAATCCCCTAATTTCTGAAAAAAGGCATTCATACCTACCCAACTCGCAAAGCAGACGCAAAATAAAAAGGAACAAAATAAATAAAATGAGAGACAAAAAGAAGAGAAGCGAAAAG
>NC_134782.1:35566931-35574431 GCF_046742065.1 Oratosquilla oratoria
TCCCTTTTTCTTCTCTTCCCCTCCCTACTTTCCCCTACCCATCTTTTTCCTCCTCTTTCTCTCCCTTCTCTACCCTCCCCCTCCACATCCCTACCACCCCCTTTCCTCTACCCTCCCTTCTCCTCCTCTTCCCCTCCCTCCTTTCCCCTAAACCTCCCTTCTCCTCCTCTCGCCTTGGGCCCCCCGTCCCAATCATAGCGGGTCTCAGAGTGTAGATTCATGTTTCTCTGTTATCTCTTCCCAAATATCTTCTGACTGACCTCCCCCTATCTTGTCCCAAAGGTATTACACCAGCAGGACTCCCCTCTCCTCCTCTCCTCCTCCTCCTCCTCCTCCTCCTCCTCCTCCTCCTCCTCCTCCTCCTCTCCTCCTCCTCCTCCTCCTCCTCCTCCTCCTCCTCCTCCTCCCAACCACTCTCCTCTCCTATGCTTTTGCTCTGTCTTCTTCATCTCGTCTTTTAGGGGAAGGCTGTCATTTATGTCTTGCTGTTGAATCTCTGAGACCTTTCGGAGAGATCCTTCCAATACAAGGCCGGAACTGCGTAAGTACTGTAGGACCACAAGAAGGGAGTTTAAGAACTAAACTGGTAGGTTTAGTTAAACTCCTGCCAAATGGTGATGCCCTCCTCAGGTTATGATCTGGTTAAAAACCAGTAGATTCATTTCTGATCATGGGACATTACTGCGGTGAAAGGGATAATGACTCTTTTGAGTACAATTTTTTCATTTATTTATTTATGTTTGTTTATTTATCTGTTTATCACTTTCTTATTTTTTTTTTGCGTTTTAAGAATACAAAGACTGAAACAATGACTATAGGACGCGTGTGTATGTATGTACGTGTATGTGCGTACGTATGTGAGTACACTTGCGACCACTGTGCTCTTACATAAGACCAAACACCAATTTTTCTTTTGTGTTATATAACAAGTGTTCGTGTGTGCGTATGTGTGTGTGTGTGTTTACCTAGTTGTATCTTACGGGAAGGGGAGCTCTGCTCGTGGTGTCTCGCAGTTGTATTTACCTAGTTGTATTTGTGTGTGTGCGTGTGTGTGTGCGTGTGTGTGTGTGTGTGTGTGTGTGTGTGTGTGTGTGTGTGTGTGTGTGTGTGTGTGTGTGTGTGTGCGTGTGTGTGTGTGTGTGTGTGTGTGTGTGCGTGTGTGTGTGCGTGTGTGTGTGTGTGCGTGTGTGTGTGTGTGCGTGTGTGTGTGTGTGCGTGTGTGTGTGTGTGCGTGTGTGTGTGTGTGTGTGTGTGTGTGTGCGTGTGTGTGTGTGTGCGTGTGTGTGTGCGTGTGTGTGTGTGTGCGTGTGTGTGTGTGTGCGTGTGTGTGTGTGTGTGTGTGTGTGTGTGCGTGTGTGTGTGTGTGTGCGTGTGTGTGTGTGTGTGTGTGTGTGTGTGTGTGTCTGTGTGCGTGTGCGCGCGCGTGCACGTGTGTGTGCATGTGTGTGTGTGTGTCTGTGTCTGTGTCTGTGTGTGTGTGTGTGTGTGTGTGTGTGTGTGTGTGTGTGTGTGTGTGTGTGTGTGTGTGTGTGTGTGTGTGTGTGTGTGTGTGTGTGTGTGTGTGTGTGTGTGTGTGCGCGCGCGTGTGTGTGAGACTGCGGGCATGTGTGTGAGCACGTGCATGCATGTAGAAATATGCGCATGCATACGTGACCATACGCATGTACTTTCGCGCATGCGTACTCGTGGGGCATGTGTGTGTGTATTCGTACATGTTTATGTGTGTATATACGCTATATATATGCTCATTTTCATTATGTGTTGCTTGAGCATAGTAACAAACGTGTACTTCCTTTCTCCTAACTACATGCATTTGCATGTAAGCATTATCCTCCATAGTGTTCAACCACAGACATAAACATCAATTTTTCCTTCTTGCTTTCTCTTTCCTTTTTATTTATAGTGACCTGAGTCTTTTCTTTTCTTCAATCCTCCCAAGTTTCTGACTTACTACATCTGGTAGACTATTCAATCTGTTTAACATTCTGCTTGGGGAGCCAAACAATTCTTTAGCTTTTCTTTAATTATCTTTTATTTCAAATTCGAAGGGCTAAGGAGGAGGGTGGGTATGTGGGGGAGGGGTAGGAGAGGGAGGGGGAGGAGGAGGAGGAGGGAGGGGGAGGAGGAGGAGGAGGGAGGGGGAGGAGGGAGGGGGAGGAGGGAGAGGGAGGGGGAGGAGGGAGGGGGAGGAGGGGAGGGAAAGAGCTGGAGGAGGGAGAAGAAGAGAAGGGAAGAAAAGAGGAGGAGAAGGAAGGAGGAGAAAGGAGGAGGAGAAAAAGGAAGGGTAAAGAAGAGTGGTAGGAAGATGAAGAAGAGGAGGAGGAGAAGGTGGAGAAGGAGGAGGTGGAGAAGGAGGAGATGGAGGAGAAGAGGAGGTGGAGAGGAGAAGGAGGTGTAGGTGGGGGGAGGGGGGTGGAAGTGGAGGAGGAGGAGGAGGAGGAGGTGGAAGTAGAGGAGGAGGAGGAGTAGGTGGAAGTGGAGGAGAAGGAGGAGGAGGTGGAAGTGGATGAGAAGGAGGAGGAGGTGGAAGTGGAGGAGGAGGAGGAGGAGGTGTAAGAGGAGGAGGAGGAGGTGTAAGAGGAGGAGGAGGAGGAGGTGTAAGAGGAGGAGGAGGAGGGAGAAAACAGTCTTTATATTATTCGGGCAGGCAAATCTCTTTGCTTTTAGGATTGATTTGTGTACAATATCATATATAATCAATGTGTATAGAACATAAGAATGGAGGAGACTGCAAAAGACCATAAGGCCTACACTATGCAGTCCCGTGTCCCTTACCACCTGTCATCCCTATCCATAAATTTATCTGATCTTCTTTTAAAACAACCAATTGCTTCAGCACTCGCGACATGTTAATAAGTCTATTTCATTCGTCAATCACTCTTTTGGTAAATCAGTTCTTGTCCATTTCCTTCTAAACCTTAAACAAATTTAAATCCATTACTACGCGTTCTGCCTTGGTGTCTTAATATGATGACCTTGCCTGTATCACCCTTGTTGAATCTCTTGAATCAATGTATTGTCTTTAACGTTAATCTTATAGAGGTCGCTTTACTTACGTTTCAGATTGGAGTGAGCTCACGGTTCCATGTAAAGAAAATGGGACTGTACCTACATTTCCTTGTTTTCTTTTTTATGAAATTCATATCACTAATGCCCGTATATATGTCACACCGAGTTTGATATACAATTTCCTGGGCAAATATGTATGCACTGGGTAACTTTACAAAGGATTACAAAGGATTACAAAGGCAAAGCATGCCGACAGGAGACCTTTTGATCCATATCTAGGTCGGATGCAAAAAAAAAAAAAAAAAAAAAAAAAAAAAAAAAAAAAAATCATATTAATAATAAATTAAAACTATAACAATGTAAATAACAATTAAAATACATAAATAAATGCATTGGTATAGTTGAATAACAAACAAACAGGTAAATAGTAAATGATAATAAATTGACATATAACTAATAATAAATGAAAATCAGACAGACAAATTATAACAAAACAAAAACAAATAATATAACATAAATTATAATAATTACAGCATCTTACTTAGGTATTTATCTAAATGATTCTTAAAGCTTCGAACTGAACTACATTGCACTACCTGTGCAGGAAGTTTATTCCATTCATTAACTACACGGTTGGCAAAGTTGTTTCTACCTACTTCCAAATTGAATCTATTTCCGGACAGTTTGAGACCATTGTTTCTTGTCTGATTCTCATTCAATGTGAAAATTTGGTCACTTTTGATGTTGTCAATTCCCTTTAAAATCTTAAAGACCTGTATCAAGTCACCTCTGAGTCTACGCTTTTTTAGGGAAAACAGATTTATGTGCTTAAGTCGATTTTCGTATGATTTATTTTTGATATTTGGAATCAGTTTTGTGGCTCGCCGTTGTACCTTTTTCCAGTCTGTCAATGTCTTTAATGAGATTCGGTGACCATACGGAAACAGCATATTCCAAATGTGGACGAACTAACGATTTATATAGCTTGTTAATGAGTGATGGACTTTTGAAATCAAAAGATCGCGCAATCAATCCCAGAATCTTATTTGCTTTCTCAGAGGCTGAAATACACTGCTTGGATGATTTGAGGTCGTTACTGATAATTACGCCGAGATCTTTTTCACTATCCACTTTTGTTAACGAATTTCCAAATAACTTGTAATCGTACTTACTGTTATTTTTACCTATGTGCATTACCTTGCATTTACTTGTGTTAAATTTCATTAGCCACTTTTCAGACCATTGCTGTAATTGATCTAAATCTTCTTGAATATCTAATTGGTTTGAGTGATCATTTGCCACTCCGCACAGTTTTGTATCATCAGCAAATTTGGAAACAGTAGATTTTAGTCCATTGTCTATATCATTTATATATACTATGAATAGAAGTGGCCCAAGAACGGAACCCTGAGGAACTCCACTTGCAACATTTTTCCATCCAGAAGTTTTTCCATTTAAAACAACTCTCTGTTTTCGACCTTTCAACCAATTACTAGTCCAACCTAATAGGCTACCACTTATTCCATGCAAAGCTAATTTAGTAAGTAGTCTTTCGTGTGGGACGGTATCAAAAGCTTTTGCAAAGTCTAGATATATTAAATCTATATTGTTTCTTTTGTCATAATTCGAGATAACTGTGTTGTAGAATTCGAGTAAGTTAGTCACGCAAGAACGTTTCCGTCTGAAACCATGCTGGCTATCATTTATCAAACGGTTACTTTCTAAATGATATTCGATATCATCTCTGATGATAGTTTCCATTATTTTTCCTACGATCGAAGTCAAACTTATAGGCCTATAGTTATTTGGTTTCTTTTTGTCACCTTTTTTGAATATGGGAGTAACGTTAGCTAGCTTCCATTCTCTTGGGACATCTCCGGATATGATGGATTTCTTGAAAATAATTTCTAATGGAACAACAATCTCATTTTTCATTTCCTTTAAGATTCTTGGATGCCAACCGTCAGGCCCTGGTGTTTTGTTAACTTTGAGTTTGTCTATACACCTTTTAATTTTTTCTTTTGTTATATTTACCGTAGTGAGTAAGTTTACCCCAGACTTTTCACAGGTTTCAGTTTGGAATTCACTTTGAGGTGTTTCGTTTACGAATACCGAGCTAAAATAATTGTTTAAGAGATTACACATTCCTTCATTTTGAAATTATTATCACGAGAAAATTCGCTGAATATATGATGCTTCACTTCTGGTCACTCACTGACAAAACTAAATTGTTGACGGGTGAAAACGCGCATGCGCAGAGCGGAAATATTAATTTTCTAAAATACCACGAAAGATAACGTCAGCTTAGTCTCAAAACTATTATCTATAGTGTTTTTCATATGAAAAAATCACATAATATGAACATTTTTCTTCTGCTATTTGTAGTCTCGAAAGAGTAAATCTATGTGTTTAATTTCCATGTGTTAATGAAAGTCTTCTAATGATGAATCACTTGAACCTATGGTAATTGAATTGTTTGTTTTGATATTTCATAAAACTCTATATCATTTACATTTAAGTTAATCTCTAATTGATTAAATTTAAATGTTACACCAGAATCTAATCAAATATTGGTGACAATTCATAGATTATACGTAATCTTGCTATATATATATATATATATAGCGTTGGATTCTTTAGTCAAGAAAAGTTACCATTTAGTAAGGAAATACACGCAGTGCCTTTATGAACAACTTCTGAATGTGGCCTGAAAAAATCAGATAATTTTCTGTACTTCTTTTATAATAATCATGACGAAATCACGGCTTTGATTTTTCACTGATTTTTGTCTATTAGATCATTCAATGGCACTAAATATAGTAAGACGACATGAATGCAAAGTAAAAATTATCACCAATATCATATCAAAATCGGTTATATATTTAAATCTTGTCTAATAAAGTTAATTCAAACGTTATTAGATATAAACTTTCTTCTGAAATATCACATGAGTTGTCTCTCCAGTTGCATAAACATTTTCAAATTTATTGATAACTGTCTTTACGTTTTCTAGATTCTAAATTGCAATTGAAAGTATTAATTTCAGCTTTCATCTTTAAAAGATTCATATTATATAAATCTTTCCTTGTCATATAACAAGCAGAATTAATATTTTGAGACAAAACGTAAGTCGTCTAACTTTTATGTTTTGAAAAATAGGTATTTCCTCTCCGCGCATGCGCGGTCGTTCCCGCCACCAAATTTGATAGTTTTATGGCGAGTGACTTGTGGTGAAACATCGTTTAATCAATTTTTTTTTTGTGATGATGATTTAAGAATTACCCAGTGCATTCACATTTACCCATGAAATTATGCATCAGATATGGTGTGATATATACAGATTTTCTTTTGCCATACTACTAAGAATTTTGCAAATAACTAACAGAGGAAAATTGTAGTGCATCGATAGAAGAACCAAGCGCTTGAAGTCTCGTTTTGTTTACATAGGACATTGAACTCGTTCCCATCCAGAACGTAAGTGCAGAAGCGATTATTATTTTTGACACAACATACAAACCCTGTACTATAACTAACATCGACATAGACCCACAAATTTCATTCGCACACTCGATAATGTTGTGCATAGCTCAATCCCAAAATCAAAGCGATTTTACCGACTGGATGATGTCGATTTGAAATGACGTAGAAAAAGATAATCAACAGTAGTTGTCTTCTCTATTGTAAGCTTCGTACCTCCTTGACTGCTTTTGTCTGCTTGTCTGCTTTCGTATATCTCCCTGCCTGCATAATCATTTACGTGCCTGCTTGTCTGCCTGCTTGCTTCCTTGCGTACATTCCTTCCTGCTTACCCTGCATGTTTTCCTACCTTCCTCTCTGCCTGCTTGCCTTCCTGGCAAACTTAAATCTCAGAGAAAAAACCTGAGAGTACGTCGACATCTACTTTCCAGTTTTTTTTATTGGTACCAGATCGTTGTAGTGAAGCTTTGAAACGACCAAGAGGCGAGTGCACCATACTACAGTAATTTGAAGGTTACGATTCCTTATCTATTACCATACGACCACAACAGGTATGAGTGCTCTTCACCCTCTCCGCTTCCTCTCCCTCTCCACCTCTCCCTCTTCCTATTCTTCACCCACTTACTCCTCCCCTCCTCCCTTTCCTCCTCCTCCACATTCCCTCACTTTTCCCTCTCCAGTTCTTCCTCTCCATATGCCTCCTCCCCCTCCACTTCCTTCTCAACCCCTTTCTCCTCCTTCTCCTCCTCCTCCTCCTCCTCCTCCTCCTCCTCTTCCTCCTCCTCTTCCTCCTCCTCCTCTTCCTCCTCCTTCTCCTCCTCCTCCTCGTCCGCATTTTTCCTCTATCTCTCCGTTTCTTTTTAAATTCCTCCTCTTCCTCCTATTTTATTCTCCTCCTTTTTCATTCCTCCTCCTCCTTTCTCCTCCTCCTCCTTCTCCTCCTTCTTCTCCTCCTTCCTCCTCCTCCTCCTCCTCCTCCTCCTCCTCCTCTTTTCCCCCCTTCTCCTCCCCTCC
>NC_134782.1:35584431-35589431 GCF_046742065.1 Oratosquilla oratoria
TACTACTTCTACTATATATCCTATTACTATTCCTATTACTATTCTGCACTTATTACCCTTCCTCCTTCTCTTCCTCTTACTCCTTTACTCACTCTCCTTCCTCCTCCTCTTCCTCTTCCTTCTTCTTTCATTCCCCCTCCTCCTTCTCTTCCTCTTCCTCCTTCTCTCACTCTCCCTCCTCCTCCTCTTCCTCTTTCTCCTTTTCCTCCTGTACATCCCTTTTTGCCTCTTCCTCTTCCTTATCCTATTTCTCCTCTTTCTCCTCTTCCTTCAAACCTCACCTCCTCACCTCATCCATCTTTTCCTCTCCTTCTCCTTCTCTTCCTCCTCCTCTTCCTCGTCCTCCTCCTCCTCCTCCTCTTCTTCCACTTCCTTTTTCCCCACGTCCACCTTCTCCTTCACTATCATCGTCTTTTCTTCCACCTTTTCTTCCACATTGTTCTCCCCTCCACCTTCTCTTTCACCACCATCTCCTCTTCCTCCCCCTCATCTTCCACTTTCTCCTCCTTTCCCTCCACCTCGTCCTTTACCTTCCTCCTCGTCCTTCACATGGCCCTTAAGCTCCTCCTATCCTCCTCCTCCTCCTCCTCCTCCTCCTCCTCCTCCACCTCGGAGTGGCAACTTAACAACTCAACTTTCTCCATAACCCCCTCACCCCCCCTGGTTTCGTCATTACCATTCCTGTCCCTTGATGGAACCCTTGGGTGCTCCCGTTCCTCCTCCTCCTCCTCCTCCTCCTCCTTCACCTTCTCCTTCTCCTCCTTCACCTTCTCCTTCGCCTCCTCCTTCGCCTCCCCCTCCTCCTCCACCGCCTCTCCTTCTTCGACTCCTTCCCTTTTCCATATCCTCCTCCTCCTCCATCCCTTCCTCCGCTTCCTCTTCCTTCATCTCTTCTATCTCCTCCTCTTCTTCCTCCTTCTCCTCCTCCTCCTCCTCCACAGCCTCCAACTCCTCCTCCTCCTCCTCCTCCACAGCCTCCAACTCCTCCTCCTCCCCTTTGTCCTCCTCCTTCATCTCCTCCATCTCCTTACAAAGATTACAAAGGCGGAGCATGCCGACAGGGGACCTTTTGGTCCATATCTCCCTCCTCCACCTCTTCCTCTTACTCCTCCACCTCCTCCTCCTTCTCCTCCTTCTCTTTTCAATATCCTCCTCCTCCATCTCTTTCTCCGGCTCCTCCCCCTTCATCTCCTCCATCTCCTACTCCTCTTCTTCCCCTCCTCTTCCTCCTCCTCCTCCTCCTCCATCTCCTCCTTCTCTTCCTTCTCTTCCTCCTCCTCCTCCACCTTGTTTGTATCTCCCTCGAGCGTCACTTTGATTTTTATTCTTATTTTACATATGAATAAATTTACCTATTTATCTATTTACCTATTCATTTATTTCTCTATTTGTTTTTCATCCTGCTCCCATGTCCACTAGTTTATTCATTTATCTATTTGTCTATTTGTTTATGTTGTTATTTATTCATCGATTTCATTGATCTATTTTTTTTATATTTTCTATTCTGTAACCACGTCCACTAATCTCCTGAACTCTCTTTGTAGAGATATCCATTTGATATGAAGAATTATCATCCACTTTACTTCCATTTGTTAATCTTCAAATTTTGTCTGGGCTGAGAGGCTCCAGTTAACTGAACGAATTCACAGGCGTTCCCAGAAAAAAAAAAATATATATATATAAAACAGATAGATAATTAATCAAAATAAATGAATACATGAATGAATAAACATGGAATTAAATAAAACCAAATAAAGAAATGGATACAAGAGGAGAGATAGAACAAGTCCATTTCAAGGGTTATTCTTAAGATTCATTGAGTCATTAGCTGTTCACCATAATAAAACCTTCTATGTCTGCCATCAGGAGACATATTTTACGTGAACGAACGTGTCCAAAGTAAGACATTAAAAGAATAAGCCAGAACACGCAAATTACGCCCTTGGGTGGTAAAACCTTAAGGGTCCTTTTCCTTCGCACTCCTCCCTGCTCTTATCTTTATCATCTTATTTATATTCTTGTACTTCTTGGCGAAATCTATGGTTATGGCGAACGCCACGCCATTTCGCCATTTGGACAAAGATATCGCCAACACCTTCTCACTGGCCTTGCCCCGTTCGGACATTTCACCCCTCCCCCCCTCCATCATTCCCCTCTCCTCCCACCCCCCCATCCCTGTTACTTCATTCAGGTCACCCTTCTCTTCATTTACCTTTCAAGAACATCCGGGTCCCCTTCTGGACTCCCCCCCCCCCCGTGGTTCTCTACTCACCCACTCATCTCCCCCAGGGGTTTGGATTTAGCACAGTGGTTCTCATCTTCTTTCATTCCATCCCCTCCCTTCATGAATTCTCAGCATTCGTGTGCCCTTCATTTTTTTTACAATTCCAACCCCAACAAATATATGTATATATATATAATGTATATATATATATATATATATATATATATATATATATATATATGTGTGTGTGTGTGTGTGTGTGTGTGTGTGTGTGATTTAGATGATGGAGAACATAAACACAGGGGAAGGCACGGAACCCTAAACACTCTCTGAAGAAGTTCTACGCGAACGAAACGTTGGAATGTTTAGGGTTCCATGCCTTCCCCTGTGTTTATGTTCTCCATCATCTAAATAATTTGTCTAAAATACTTATCAATATATATTTATATATATAATATATATACATATATATATGTATATATATATGTATTTATGTATATATATATATGTGTATATATATATATATACATATATATGTATATATATATACATATATATATATATATACATATATGTATGTAAATTAATAAAATATTGATGAAGAGAAACCCTTTACTACAAAGCTGACAATCATAACAATCTTATATTTCTTCTGCCAGGATAATGAGAAACGTTTCTTTTATATTCAGATTCTTTATATTATACAGAAATGTATAATTTGTAACAGGATTCTTCTCATGGCTCCCTCGGGGGTCCCCATGGCTCCCTCGGGGTTCACCACGACCTCCTCGGGGGTCACCATGGCCCCCTTGGGTGTTCTCATAGCCCCCTCGGGGGTCCCCATACCCCCCCCCCCCGATTGATAACCACTGATTCAGCACAATATGGCTTGACAAAGAAATTGAAAAACGTATTGGTAAAAGAGACAGGGTTATAAGAAATACAAGAGCTCAGGTCCATCTAATGACTATCAGAGTTATATATTAATACAGAGAGATTTATAAAAGACAATAAAAAAAAAAAACGAAAACGACAATACGAAATTAATTTCGCTGAAGAATCCAAAGATAATCCCAAAGAATTCTATAGTTACATTAGAGATAAAAAGGTGGTTAGGAATCACATTGGTCCACTATTATCTGCTGACGGTCAACTTGAATATTCAAATGAAGGAATGTGTGATATTTTAAACAATTATTTTAGCTCAGTGTTCGTAAACGAAACACCTCAAAGTGAACTCCAATCAGAAACATACAAAAAGTCTAGGGTAACTTATTCACTAAGGTAAATATAAGAAAATAAAAAAATAAAAAGTGTATAGAGGAACTCAAAGTTAATAAAACACCAGGGGCTGACGGTTGGTATCCAAGAATTTTAAAGGAAATAAAAAATGAGATTGTTGTTCCATTAGAAATTATTTTCAAGAAATCTATTATATCCAGAGATATCCCAAGAGAATGGAAGTTAGCTAACATTACTTCCATATTCAAAAAAGGTGGCAAAACGAATCCAAATAACTACAGGCCTATAAGTTTTACTTCAATCGTAGGAAAAATTATGGAAGCTATCATCAGAGATGCTATCGAACATCATTTAGAAATTAACTGTTTGGTGAATGTATAATTTGTAAAAGGAGGCTATGCCACCCTGGATTCTTGTCATGGCTCCCTCGGGGGTCCTCAAAATTCATGTATGTGTATATAACTCGAGCATACAAATATATAAGAAATGTTGCCCTCAACTTATATATCTCTTGATAGCGTAGTTGGTAAGTTACTACGGCACTTGTCATGTGATTGCTGGGTTCGAGTCCTTGGCAGTACCGCATTTCAATTTCTGTATGTGGCCTCCATTGGGTCTCCCGATGTTGATGGCTTAGAATTAAAGTGTATTGTGGTTGTTAAAATGTATCTCTAATCACTGGGATCCATTCAGTGTTGTACAAATACTTTCCCGCGTTTGTATACTTCCAATTGTACTATCATAGTGGAGATGAGTTGAACGCAAAATTTCATGTATGTGAATGTAACTCGAGCATACAAATATATAAGAAAAGTTACATTCAACTTATATCTCTCTTGATAGCGTAGTTAGTAAGTTACTACGGCACTTGTCATGTGATTGCTGGGTTCGAGTCCTTGGCAGTACCGCATTTCAATTTCTGCATGTGACCTCCATTGGGTCTCCCGATGTTGATGGCTTAGAATTAAAGTGCATTGTGGTTATTAAAATGTATCTCTAATCACTGCCATCTTTTCCATTATCATCTCTCCATCTGTACCTTTTACCTTTTCTTCCCTACTTGATTCGCCTCCTCTTCCTCTCTTAATTTCTTTCCAAAACATCTTTTTATTACTTTCAAAACTTTCTGTCATACTCCTACCCCATTTCACATCTGCTCTCCTCTTTGCCTCCTTTACCTTTTGCTTTACTTCTCTTTTCTTTTCTTTGTACGTCTCATATGACTCCCCCGTCCTCTTTTGTAACCAATCTGTGAATGCTCGTTTCTTCTCTTCTACAACCTTCTTTGTTTCCTCATCCCACCATTCACTACCCTTTCTTCTATTTCCCCCTGTCCTTCTTGTTCCACACACCATCCTTGCACACTTTAAGACTCCCTCCTTGAACCATCCCCATTCCTCCTCCACCCCCATCACTGCTCCATCCTTTACTCCTTCAGCTTCTTTTCGTACTCCTTTTCCTTTTCCTTTTCATTCAAGGAGTTCACTCTAAGAACCTCCCTACCTTTTGTCCCTTTCCTCTTTCTCCATCTATC
>NC_134782.1:35619431-35634431 GCF_046742065.1 Oratosquilla oratoria
CTTATTAGGGTTTTCTCATTGCGATAACGAGTGTTGTAGGTTGGATTATATCTGTCGCCAGGCGATTTTATTCAGTAGAGGCAGGACCCCGTGCTCAAGTGGTTAAGGTAGACCTCCTGGGCCTTGGTACGAGTGCAAGCTCCGTTCAGCCTTCAGGACCGTCGAAGTGTTTTGATTGAAGACTTTTTTTTTTTTTTTTTTGAGTCTTATGGATGGTGTGAGTTTGACTTGTTCGTGTCGAGCTTTTTTTCTACCCATTTTTTCTCCTCTTCCTCTCTCCCTCTCACTTTCACTCCCCCCCCCCTCTCTCTCTCTCTCTCTCTCTCTCTCTCTCTCTCTCTCTCTCTCTCTCTCTCTCTCTCTCTCTCTCTCTCTCTCTCTCTCTCTCTCTCTCTCTCTCTCTCTCTCTCTCTCTCTCTCTCTCTCTCTCTCTCTCTCTCTCTCTCCTCTCTCTCTCTCACTCTCTCTCTCTCTCTCTCTCTCTCTCTCTCTCTCTCTCTCTCTCTCTATCTCTCTCTCTCTCTCTCTCTCTCTCTCTCTCTCTCTCTCTCTCTCTCTCTCTATCTCTCTCTCTCTCTCTCTCTCTCTCTCTCTCTCTCTCTCTTTTTTTTTCTCTCTCTCTCTCTTTCTCTCTCTATCTCTCTCTCTTTCTCTATCTCTCTCCCTTTTCCTCTCCCTCTCCCTCTCTGTTTCTCTCTCTGTATCTCCTTCTCACTCTCCCTATACCTTTCCCTCTCTGTCTCCCTTTCTGTCTCCCTCTCCCTCTCTCTCTCCCTCTCTGTCTCCTACTCTCTCTCTGTCTCCCTCTCCGTTTCCCTCTCTGTTTCCCTTTCCCTCTCCCATTCCCATTTCCATTCCCTCTCTATGTCCCTCTCCCTCTCCCTCTCCCTCCCCGTCTCCTTCTTCCTCTCCCTTTCCCTCTTCCTCTCCCTTTCTTTCCTCTCTGTTTCTTTTTCTAACGTGTTCTCCTTTTAGTATGTTTTTCTTGTCCATCATTCATTTTTCATTATTTTTTTCTCATATTTTTTTTTTTTTGAGTGGTATTTTATTCCCTCTTAGCTTTTTTCTTTTATACACTATTTATAACCATTTTTTCATCAGCTTCAATACATCTTTTTAAACTTAACTTTCCAAAGCATACTTATGTCCAGCCATATGAAGAAGACTTCTGGTGTACAGCAGCGTTCAGTACTTTGACTACCTAACTCGAATCCTATATTCATTTTGCCAGGCAACTTTATTCACCAGAGACCAAACCCCAAGACCGCAAAAGTTAGAGAGGTCTTTGGACAAATCTATGCCACATAAACAGACACTCAGATGGCGTCTGTGCAAAGCTGCCTCGTAATAGTAAATCGATCTTCAAGCGCTGTGGCACACAGAACACAGAGACGGTCGTCAATTGAACCGACAAACGGGTGGATCGACCCATCCAACGGTTTTTTAACGGACCCGTCGTCGCTGTGTCTGGCTGGACCGGGAGGGGACGGGGAGGGTGGGTGGGGAAGGGGATGAGTGGTTCGTAGAGGCGGGCGGGAGGTGGAAGGGAAGGGTGAGGTGGAAGGAATGGAGGACTAACAGGAGGAGGGGGAGAGGAGGTGAGGATAGGGTGGGAAGAAGAGGAAGAGGAGGAGTAGGAAGAGATGGAGGATAAAGGTAGGAAAGGAAGAAAGAAGCAGGAAGAACAGATACAGGAGGAGGAGGAGGAGGAGGAGGAGGAGGTATAGGAGGGTAAGTAATTAGCACAAGTGGAGAAGATAAAGGATTTAGTTAAAAAATATGGAGAAAGATGTGGACACGTTATGAGGCTGGAAACGGAAGGTGAGGCTTTCGCTTAGGAATGTGTTTCTCTCAGTTCAATAAAATCGCCTGGCGGCAGCAGGAATGACCGACTTAGTCACAAATCACAGTGAAAGTGTTAATGAAGGAAAGAAAGGAGGGGGAGTGGGAGGTGAAGAGTTGGGGTGAAAGGGTCATTGTGTCCAGGGACAAGGATGAAATCCTCCAGCTTTACACGACCCAAGAAGAGGAACTATGAGTGGGGGGAGAGGTAGTGGGAGAGACGGGGGGTGGGAGTGTGGGGGGGAGGTGACTACTTGGTGAAGGGAGTGTGGGAGGCCAGGACCTATCGTGACAGGTCCTGGTGACAAGGGACACCGATGGAGGAAGGGGAGACTTGGGGTTTGGGGTCAGTACAAGCCCATGAAGCTACAAGAAGATAGGAGACCAGGAGGTGAAGGATCATCGAACTGAGATCGATAGGCTCAGGGAAAGGAAGACCTTGTCGATGTCTGAAGGGGTGGGGTGCCACGAAAATGAATAGAATAGCCTGGTGAGAGAGAGAATGAGAGGGAAAAAGGCTACTCGGTACTGATAGAGTTGACGTCATTGTGGACAGAGATGGTTGGGTGAACAGGTTCTCCAGTATCGGGTGATAGGAAGAACATATAGAAACAAGAATGGAGGAGACCGCAAGAGACCATAAGTCCTACACTAGTCATTCCATGTCCACAAATTTACCTAACGTTCTTAAAACAATCAATAGTTTCAGCGCTCAGTACAAGGTTACTAAGTCTATTCCATTTGTTAACCACTCTATTGGTGAAACCAGTTCTTGCCTCTTTCCTTCTTAAATCTAAGTTCGTCCAGTTGAAATCCATTACTGCGATGGTCGAAAACACTCACCTGAGTGCTGGGGTGGTCACTACTTGGCTAAGAGTTGAATGAAGTTGAGCAAGAGTTACGGGTGACCTCGGGAGGAGGCAACAGACGAGGCGATAGAAAGGAGGTCGATATGGTAGATGGAGATCTGGCGGGGGCGATGGACCGGGAACACCTGGTAGATTGGAAAGAGAAGACTTGTGGTTGGTTGCTGATTGTGGTTGAGAACTGGTTACAAGTGGCGGGTGTTTGTATTGGAAGGATTTTATCTTTCTGTTACTTGTTTTATTTTACTTTAATTATTTTTTATGTTTTGGGATTACTGGGATTTTTTCTTTAAGAATTTCATTCTAGATACTAACGAACTGTTATATTCAACTAGAAAATTTCACGCTTAAAATGGCTACAGAGATTGTTTCTGTTAACTCCTTAGGGAGGTGCGTCGCGTTTAAGCATTCTATTCAAGCTGACGTCAGACGATTTTATTCAGTAAACAGGAAGCTCTGCTCGTGATGGAGGCTAAGGGGAAATATATATGGAGGTTCAGGATAGACGACGATGAATATTGAGAGAAGCGTTTTATCTTTATTTGATTTCATAAAATTTGACTTAATTTAATTTCATTTTATCTTATTTTTTATTTTATTCTATTTTATTTTATTTTACTTTATTTTATTCTATTTTATTTTACTTTCTTTTATTTCATTTTATTTTATTTTATTTTATTTCATTTCATTTCATTTCATTTCATTTCATTTCATTTCATTTCATTTTATTAATCTACTTTCTTTAACAAATCCCGCTTCGCCAAGGTGACATTTTTCATGACTTTGTAGAGTGAAATTTTAATGAACCATGCCCTTGGTCCAACTCACTGGAGGGAAAATTCTAACTGCCATTACCTCGACCTCCGCCGCAAGTAGCGACGCTCTAACCCGCTCGGCCATAGAAACGATCACCCGTCGCTAGGACAACGACGGCAGTGAATTGGCTAGTATCTGGATGGGAGTCGTCACTTATTCCGGAGCTGCCAATGACTGCCAGATTATTTGTAATGTGCTGTCAACAGACTACGAATCACTTTAGTTACCTTTCAAGCGTTTGCTTGGAGAACCAACTGACTATACATGCAAAACGTTTATATTTCTTGATTCTGTCAAAGTTTTTGTATTTTTTTTTCTGTAGGTATGGCTGAAATGTCTTATGGGAAAGACTTTTTGGTGAACTAGCATTTACACAACCTTCGCCAGATGTAGTTGAATAGGTTTTCCCTAGATTTCAAATATAATACTTCACAGAAAATTCCTGAAGAATTTATTGCTATGACATATGTACTTGGACCGTAAAATTATATATTGATTAAGTTATCTGGCGTTGATAGGCATCTGAGGCTAACGTCAGCCCCTACTGCGCACATACAATAACAGGATAATCTGGGATAGTAGAGAATAGAAGATATAGATTTGGCCGCAGTTTTTGTAGATAACTCCTTCCCTTATGGAAGAAAATCCCCTAAAGTGGGTGGAAAGTGTGGATACTATCATTTGGCAAGGGAGATGGAGGCAAGGTCATCATATCAAGACAGCAGGGCAGGATTCGTAGTAATGGGTTTGAACTAGGGAAGAAAATATAAGTTCAAGAAGGAAATGTGCAAGAATTGACTTACCATTAGAGTGGTTAACGAACTGAATGGACTACGTAACCATGTAGTGAACGCTGAAACAATGGGTTGTTTTAAGAGGAGATTAGATAACTTTAAGAACAGAGATGATAGATGGTAAAGGACATGGTACTGCTTAGTGTAGGCCTTACGGTCTCTTGTAGTCTCCTCCATTCTTATGTTTCTCAGCTTGAGGTCCGCTGATCCTTAGGGTGCTCAGAGAGCCTACCAAAAAAAAAAAAAAAAAAAAAAAAAAAGTGAAGAGGTGTCATAGGTGAACATGGTCTTACATGACTTGACGGAGGGCGGTCGGCGGCAGAAGTGACGGATCAAGACAGATGGACGTAAGAAGGGGGGCGTCATGTGTCCCCAGTGATGGCCATTAAGGTTCTCTGAAACTGTCAAGACGACTGGACGACCCTCGACCGGTTCACCACGGGGACCCTCACTTCGAAGCCTTTGTTGTGGCCGAAGTCTCATCATGTTCCTCAACTGGAGAGGGTCGATTTTGACTTCGGCAGGAGAAAGACCTCGAGTGATGGACGAGGAGGACTCTTGTCGAGCCAGAACACCTGCCTCCTTCAGGTGAATGACGTCACACTCTGTTATGACCTAAGTAAAATCCCTAAAGAACTTCTGTGTGGGTTGACCACTTCCGTGTCGAGTGCTTACCATGAGGTCTCAAGATATGAGAAACAAGAAATATAAAATTTACTGAAGATTTGAAACCACTTCGATTTTTCTTGAAGAATTTTTCTTCTTCTTTTGGTAAACCAAGAGCTTATGAACCAGAAGACCTGGGTCCCCATAGTAAGTCTTCCGATCTCAGTATTTTTCTTCGTCGTTGTTGTGTTGATTGTACATCACTTATGGTCGCCGTTAATTGAGGTGAGTGGAATAAATGGAGTAAACATTGAGTTCGAAAGAGTGAGTAAAGCAAATGTCTATATAAAAAATTATGAGGATAGTGGAATGAGTGTGTGCAAATGAAGAAATACATGAGTAAGAATGAGGGGGTGATCGTGCGAGAAGAGAGAGAGAGAGTGAAGAAATGAAAGAAAGAGAGAGAGAGAGAGAGAGAGAGAGAGAGAGAGAGAGAGAGAGAGAGAGAGAGAGAGAGAGAGAGAGAGAGAGAAAGAGAGCATTAGAGAGTAAAAAGAAATAAGAAATGAGAAAATAAAAAGACAAAGAAAAAGAGAAATAGAGAAAAAAAGAGAGAGAAAGAGAGAGAGAGAGAGAGAGAGAGAGAGAGAGAGAGAGAGAGAGAGAGAGAGAGAGAGAGAGAGAGAGAGAGAGAGAGAGTGATAGAAACAGAGATAGAGGCAGAGTACACGTGTGTTAGTTATATAACTCTCTCCGTCCTTGGCCTGTTCATTTTGCTGCACCCTCTCCCCCCCCACCCCCACCACCCATGGTGCCCCTCTCGCTGTTTGCCTTTCTCCTCTTCATCATCAACTTTACTCTTGTTTCCTTCTTCTTCTTCTTCTTCTTCTTCTTCTTCTTCTTCTTCTTCTTCTTCTTCTTCTTCTTCTTCTTCTTCTTCTTCTTCTTCTTCTTCTTCTTTGCTTCTTTTCTTCTTCTTCTTTTCTTCTTTTCTTCTTCTTCTTTTCTTCTTCTTTTCTTCTTCTTCTTCTTCTTCTTCTTCTTCTTCTTCTTCTTCTTCTTCTTCTTCTTCTTCTTCTTCTTCTTCTTTTTCTTCTTCTTCTTTTCTTTTCTTCTTTTCTTCTTCTTCTTTTCTTCTTCTTTTTTCTTCTTTTCTTCTTCTTCTTTTCTTCTTCTTCTTCTTTTCTTCTTCTTCTTCTTCTTCTTCTTCTTCTTCTTCTTCTTCTTCTTCTTCTTCTTCTTCTTCTTCTTCTTCTTCTTCTTCTTCTTCTCCTCCTCCTCCTCCTTCTCCTTCGTTGTGAGATTCTACCCCTCGTCCTGTTTTTATTATTTTTTTTTATTTGTTTGCTTAGCCTAGTTTAGCTTAGTCTAGCTTCGCTTAGCTTTGCTTAGCTTTTCTTAGCTTCGCTTAGCTTAGCTTAGCTTCGCTTAGCTTCGCTTAGCTTCGCTTAGCTTCGCTTAGCTTCGCTTAGCTTCGCTTAGCTTCGCTTAGCTTCGCTTAGCTTCGCTTAGCTTAGCTTCGCTTAGCTTCGCTTAGCTTCGCTTAGCTTCGCTTAGCTTCGCTTAGCTTCGCTTAGCTTCGCTTAGCTTCGCTTCGCTTAGCTTCGCTTAGTATCGCTTCGCTTAGCTTCGCTTAGCTTCGCTTAGCTTCGCTTAGCTTCGCTTAGCTTAGCTTAGCTTAGCTTCGCTTAGCTTCGCTTAGCTTCGCTTAGCTTCGCTTAGCTTCGCTTCGCTTAGCTTCGCTTAGCTTCGCTTAGCTTCGCTTCGCTTAGCTTCGCTTAGCTTAGCTTCGCTTAGCTTCGCTTAGCTTCGCTTAGGAAGTGGAAAGAACCTCACCCTCAGACGAAAATATTTCTCACTGGCGCGTGCTAATTGGTTCAACACCTAAACTCTTCCTCGATAGCTTTGGGGAAAATTATTCTTAATCCTGTAGTCGGAAATTTTACTTACCTAGTAAACTACGGCAGAGTAAGGAGATGAAAATTAATTAAACAGTGAATTAAACAAATAAATGAGTAAATAGATAAGCAAATACGTGATTGAATGACTACGTGAATAAGTGAGTGAATAATCGGATGTTCGAAAAAAAAAATGAACGAATAAACAAAATGAATGAATGAATGAATGAATGAATGAATGAATGAATGAATGAATGAATGAATAAATGAATGAATGAATGAATGAATGAATGAATGAATTAGAAAAAAAGAACGAATTAATCAAAACAAATTAAGGGGCTGGAATGAATAAATGAATGAATGAATGAATGAATGAATGAATGAATGAATGAATGAATGAATGAATTAGAAAAAAAAGAACGAATTAATCAAAACAAATTAAGGGACTGGAACACACTTGAAGCGCAAAGTCTGATTCCGGTCTCATCAACCGATGACTTCACACATTTCCCGCCTTCTCAAGGTTCTTGCACCTCGCGTCCCCGGTCTTGGTTGAGCGCCTCCAGCCGTAAGCCCCTCGTGTTACAACCCCGATTGTTTGCTCTCTCGTTGCGTCACTTCCACCTCTGTTCTTGTTTGTATTTGTCCACGTCATTGGCCGCCCCGACGTGCGTGACTGAGGAGGAGAGCACGTCTGTGATGTAATGTGACGACGTAACGTGAGGTCCCGCAAACAGATCGTGCGGCACGTGACACTGGGGTTTGTGATTCATTAGAGAGAGAGAGAGAGAGAGAGAGAGATAGAGAGAGAGAGAGAGAGAGAGAGAGAGAGAGAGAGAGAGAGAGAGAGAGAGAGAGAGAGAAGGGGGTGGAGGGGGATGAGGGAGAGAAAGAGAGAGGGATAGAGAGGGAGAGGAAAAGGGAAAGAGAGAAGGAGAGGGAAAGGGAGAGGGAAGGAGAGAGGGAGAGGGAAACAGAGAGAAAAAGGGCAAGAGGGAGAGAGGGAGAGGGGAAGGGAAAGAGGGAGAGAGGGAAAGAGGGAGAGAAGGAAAGAGGGAGAGAAGGAAAGAGGGAGAGGGAGGGAGAAAGAAAGAAAGAGAGAGAGAGAGAGAGAGAGAGGGGGGGGAAGGGGTGGAGGGGGATGAGGGAGAGAAAGAGAGAGGGATAGAGAGGGAGAGGAAAAGGGAAAGAGAAAAGGAGAGGGAAAGGGAGAGGGAAGGAGAGAGGGAGAGGGAAACAGAGAAAAAAAGGGCAAGAGGGAGAGAGGGAGAGGGGAAGGGAAAGAGGGAGAGAGGGGAGAAGGAAAGAGGGAGAGAAGGAAAGAGGGAGAGGGAGGGAGAAAGAAAGAGAGAGAGAGAGAGAGAGAGAGAGAGAGAGAGAGAGAGAGAGAGAGAGAGAGAGAGAGAGAGAGGTGGGGAGGGTGGAGGGGAGGGAGGGGGAGGGGCAGGGAGAGGGAGAGATAAAGAGTGGAGGGGAGTAGAAAGAAAGAGGAAGAGAAGAGGAGAGAGAAAAAAAGAGGGAAAAGGAAGAGAAGAGATAAGTTGGTATACTTCATTTTATAGTGTTTCATTAGTTTTCATTAACGTAATTGTTTCTACTTTATTTGACCTGAATAATAATTTTTCAGCTTGTTTTGTTTTTCTTATTTCATTTGATATTTAATTTGATGTGGTAGTTTACTCATTAAAATGTTCATGCATTTATTCATCATATATTAGTGATCGGTCCGTGGTGTGGGCTATGAATTCTTTCCCGTGTTCCGAGTAGCAAACTGAAAGAGCCACGAAAGAGAGAGAGAGAGAGAGAGAGAGAGAGAGAGAGAGAGAGAGAGAGAGAGAGAGAGAGAGAGAGAGAGAGAGAGAGAGAGAGAGAGAGAGAGAGAAGAGGAAAATAAGAAGCAAGGAAAAAGTCTCGAAAAAAGAGAGAATACAGAAATATAAAAGGGAAAAGAAAGTAAAATGAAATAGGCAAGAAAAAACAAGAATAAAGTGACAAAAAAGAAGAAGAGAGGAATGAAGAAAGAGGGTAAAAAAGAAGAGAAGTAGTAGAGAAAAAGAGGAAGAAGAAGAAGAAGAACAGGAGGCGGAGGAAGAGGAGGAGGAAGAGGAAGAGGAAGAGGAAGAAGAAGAGGAAAGGAGGAGGAGGAAGAGAAATAGAAAAAAGAAAAAGAGGAAGAGGAAAAGGAGGAGGAGAAAGAGAAAAAAGAGAGGGAAAAGAGGGAAAGGAAAAGGAAGAAAGAAGAAGAAGAGGAAGAGGAGGAGGAAGAAGATTAGGATGAGGAAATAAAGTGTAACATTCTATTTTCATAATCTGATCAACACCGTTCAACCCTCAATTCTTTCCTCAAAATGGCGTCCGAAGAGAACATGATGGGTCACGGTTCGAGTCCTTTAATCCATCGTACCCAAAGCATCCCGTCGATCCACAAATACATAAGAACATACTGTAAGAACATAAGAATGAAGGAGACTGCAAGAGACCATAAGGCCTACACTAGGCAGCGCCGTATCAATCACCACCTGTCATCCCCATCCATAAAGTTGTCTAATCGTTTTTTAAAACAACTGATACTTTCAGCGCTTACTACATGGTTACTAAGTCTATTCCATTCGTCGACCACCCTATTAGAAAACCAATTCTTGCCTATCTCCTTCTTAAATCTAAATTTATTCAGTTTAAATTCATTTCTGCGAATACTGCCCTGTTGTTTTAATATGATGACCTTGTTTGCATCACCCTTGTTAAAGCCTTTGATCCACTTGAACACCTCTATTAGATCACCCCGCACTCTGCGTCTTTCCAGAGGGTGTAAGTTAAGGTGCCTAAGCCTCTCTTCGTAAGGCAAAATAAATAAAATGAAAATAAACAGAATAAACAAATAAACATAAAAGTGAAAATAAGAGCACGCTAGAAACTATAACACAATTGAAGAAATACTTTCACAGGCGAGTACATAAGCCTTGTAGCTTGACCACTTAACACGCGCGAAGGAAATCGTAATTACAGAACTACGCCTTCTTGCTTTGCTTACCAAGCAGGTTCCCACAGTCCACATAATCAGGTATTCTTCATCAGGTAGACCCAGAGTTCACTGTTATGGCGAAGAACCATTATGATAAACATTGCCATGCACAATAAACCTCATCCAACTTTTTTCTTTTGTGAGTGGCTTGTTAAGTGCTAATGTGATTCACATGCAACGATGGAGAATATGGGCTGATGTCTTCGAGCGAAAATAGTCACAAACAAAAGGTCTGACTCACCCAGAATCATGATACAAAATCCAAATTATTTGTCTGAGAGTTTTGTTTTTATTCATGAAAATTGACTAACTTTGAGCTAAATTAGATAAGAAAATATATCACTTGACAAAAAATAGCTGTGACGACGACGACGACGACGACGTTGTCGACGACGACGTTGACGACGATGGCGTTTATGATGACAACGTTGACGACGACGACGTTGACGACGTTGATGTTGTAAGACCTACACTGTGGGTCAAAACTTTTGCTCGTGACTGTACATGATACCTATAACGAGTCATATTTCTACTGCCTACAGCCAGAGCCAAGGTTGGAAAAAAGATCTAGAGAAGCTGTTTACGTTATTGATATCTAGAAATAACGACTTCCAATAGACAGCGTTATTACATCAATAACAAGCTATAATTATCGGCTATACTTGAACTAGCTACTAACCCTCACTATCATTTCCATAAATAAATATTAATGTAAACTTATCCGTCTTGCAATTTCAACTTCTGCAACTAAAACAAAACACTCCAGGTTGATGGAGTTGCTGATTTTGCAACCCAATGTACAACCAGCACAATGGATACTCTGTACAATTAAGTACAATTGAGAACATTCGTTCGCTGCCTCACATCATTCTAGCAATGAGGTTATACATTCCCTTCTCATCTCAGCAGAATACGAATATTTTCTGTAGTCAGAGGGCCGTGGCGGCCGAGCAGGTCAAGCCGCGGGCGTCTGGAGGTGAGAGTCCGTCTATAAAGGGCGGTTCGCCTACCTCTTGATTTACCGTGTGCTAGCAGTTAAAGGAATAGGGCTTTACATGTCCGAGCTTTGTCTAAGATATTTGATGCCTAGCCACCTCGCAGAGCTGGTAACGAATGAGACGTTAAGAATCGTAAATCTGACTAAGTCTATTACTGTGCTGTTTGTAATGCCATTGTTACTTGTAACACACGCAAACATAAGTACACACACACACACACACACACACACACACAGTTGGCGCAGTTGGTAGAACGATGAACTACTAGCATGGTGGTGCGCGTAGTGCTTGGTTCGAATCCTGCCCAGGGCCGAAATTATTTCGGTACAGCTGCGTTCCGGGTCGTTACTCTGACTCTCGTGGGCGGGGAGTTGGGGGTGTGTGTGTGTGTAAGGTCATAGCATTACCCATAGATCGGACCTACGAGCTCTGAGCTCTCTTCCAGGAGGGAAATAGCTGTCGATCACGAGTCCAACACGTGATCCAAATACCAAGTGAACACACACACACACACACACACACACACACACACACACACACACACACACACACACACACACACACACACACACACACACACACACACACACAACTCGTGGTGCGGTTGGTAGAGTTCCCGGCTGCCACTACAGAGGTCCGAGTTTGAATCCCACCCAGGGCTGAAATAATTTCAGTATCGCTGTGCTGCGGGTTGTTACATCAACTCTCGTGGGTGGTGGGTTGGGTGTGTGTATGCGTGTAGGGTCACAGCATTACCCATAGATCGGTCATATACGAGCTCAGAGATCTCTTCCGGGAGGGAAATAGCTGTCGACCACGAGTACAACACGTGATCCAAAGACCGTGGTGAATCACATACACACGCACACACACACACACACACACACACACACACACACACACACACACACACACACACACACACACACACACACACACACACACACACACACACACACACACACGCACGCACGCACGCACACAAGTGTAATTATTAGCAATTATCAGGAATGAGCTTGTAATTCTACCTTGATGAAGGTAAAGAAACTATTCGGACTGGTAGCACGATCTTGACTTCGATCCCAACTACCACAAATCATTTATATAGATCATTAATCGGCCTACACTTGGAATATATTATTTCAATAAGGTCGCAAAACTCCATAAAAAGAAAGAAAGAAAAAGAAAGAAAGGGCATAGTGGAGAGCCACAATATTAATATAATGCAAAACAAAACAAAACAAAACAAAACAATAAAAACAAAACAAAACAATACAAAGTAAAAAAAAAAACACGAAACCGTACAAAAAAAAAAAAAAAGGGCTTATAAAGTCCTTAAAATTATGAAGGTAACTAATGCAACCAGAACTGAGCATTTCACACTACTAAGTTATAACCACATGGGAAGCGAGATCCTAGGGTTCCATGAGGTAGACTCGCCCACAAATAGGTAGAAACACTTTTGCAATCTGCGTCTCGAATGAATGGATTTAGCTTTCCGCCGAGGAGGAACTGGAATGTAGGACAGTTTCAAGTTTTAAGATTCAGCTGGATACACCCCTGAGCAACGTGCTTTGATGTCTGCCGGTTTGTTACTGTGCTTGTTTGTTTGTTTAGGTAGTTTGTGGGTTTGTTTGTTTTCTACTTATTTTAGTTTTTTCTTTATCTAACCTCGTTATGGATTGAGTGTTTTTGTCAGTATGCTTTTTCATTATTCATTACAATATACATACGGACATATATACATACATACGTACATACATACATACATACATACATGCAACAATACATACATACATACATACATACATACATACATACATACATACATACATACATACATACATACATACATACATACATACGTACATGCATACATACATACGTACATGCATACATACAAACATACATACATACATACATACATACATACATACATACATACATACATACATACATGCATTCATGTATATGCAGCCCATATCAAATCTACAACTTATATTACAACAAATTGCGCTGATCGAAATGCAGCACGGTCGCTGCCACCAGCGTAGTAATTAACGGTGTTGCCATGGGGGCGATCACGAAAATAATTCGCCTCAGCACCAGCAACGTTTCCGGAACTGTTCTCACTTTCTTTGTCACCAAAAGCAGAGCCAAGAAGAAGCAGCAGCAACAAGATTTCTAATGACCTCAATGCAAGTAATTATCTCTCCCACTTGGAGTATTTCAAGATGAGTTACTTGGAATGCATCTCGGGGGCCGTACCATTCGTACCACTGAAGTCACTCTTAGATGTCCCGGGTTTGATTCCTAACAGTTGCAGGAGACTCGCTTGTTTTGGATGTCTAAGTACGTAGGGCAAAGGTGAGGGTTATGAAAGCAGTTAAGTGTCTAGTGTAAGCTTGTTAAGGTAATCCCAACCTGACAACTTTGAACTAGAATATCCACTTTGCTGGTTTTTTTTTTCGTGTCCTTTTGAATAGAGTCACATAAGAAATAAAAGAACACCAAAGGAATCTAAAAAAGGTGAAAGTAATATACAGATAATGAAATAATCTTTACCCTCGTTTAGAAAATGTTGCATTAATTTCCGTTACACAAAAGGAAAATAAAAAATAAAACAGTATATATATTTCTCATACGACATCAATATCTACCCGGTATAAACTAATTTTCTATATATTTATCATATTTATCATATATTATTCATTATAGGTAATTGTTATTAATTTTCTATCTATTATTTACCATTTATCATCATCATTTGTTACGTATTATTCATTATCTATTATTTATTGTTCATTTATTGATTATTGATTATTCACTATTTATCATCTATAGTTTATTATATTTGATTTAATATTTGTTATCTATTACATATTATCTATTAGTTATAAGCTATTAGCTATTAGCTATTATCCATTAGCTATTACATATTATCTATTATCTGTTATCTATTAATCATTATTCATCATTTATCATATTATCTATCACCTATTAATTATCTATCGTTCATACTTTATATTTACCATTTATTATTTACCATTCATAATCTTTTAGTCATTTATCATTTGTTCTTTTTCAATCGTCTCCTCCGTTCTTATGTTTTTCTGTTCTCTCAGCCCAAGAGTTCGATGTCTTTCTCCTTAACCTGGAAGACCGATTTATGACTTGATAAGTTGTATTGCCTCCTGGATGAGTCGCACTCACCAACGGAACGCCGCGCCGCTTCCTTACTCCCCCACTTTCCTACTCCCCCACTCCCTCCACTCCCTCCACTCCCCCACTCCCTCCACTCCTCCCCCACTCCACCACTCTCCCCATTCCTCTAATCCTCTGCTCCCTAACGCCCTCCACTCCCCCACTTCCTCCACTCCCCCCTCCCTCCACTCCTCCCCTCTCCAGTCTTCCATTTCCCTATTTCTCCTACTCCCACCACTCCCCACTCCCCCATTCTCCCATTCCCCACTCCCTCACTCCCCCACTCCTTCCACTCCCTTCACTCTCCTACGCCCCCACTCCCCACTCTCCTATTCCTTCCACTCCCTGCACTCCCCTACTCCCCCACTACCCACCCTCTTACTCCCCCACTCTCCTACTCCCCCATTCCTCCACTCCCCCCACTTCCTCTACCCCGACCCTTCCCACCCACTTAGATGACAAGAAAGCAGATACCTATTAGCATTAGAAAGTCGTAGAACTTAGCAAGAAGTCTTTAACACATTTAGCTTGGTGATGAACTTTATAGATAAAAGTCTATTCAGGTATAGTCTGGGGCAGGGGTGGGCAACCTCTTTGAGCGTGGGTGCCAAAATCATTCGA
Organism: Oratosquilla oratoria; assembly: GCF_046742065.1. Taxonomy (NCBI): domain Eukaryota; kingdom Metazoa; phylum Arthropoda; class Malacostraca; order Stomatopoda; family Squillidae; genus Oratosquilla; species Oratosquilla oratoria. The sequence continues at coordinate 35,634,099 of NC_134782.1, forward strand.
ATCTTTTGATACAAAATTGTCTCGCGCGCCAACCGAGTAAAATTATAGGCCTACCTCTCTTTCCATCTTCCTCCTCCTCCTCCTCCTCCTCCTCCTCCTACTCCTCCCCTCCTCCTCCTCCTCCTCCTCCTCCTCCTCCTCCTCCTCCTTCTCCTCTTCCTCTTCCTCCTCCTTTTCCTTTTCACCTTCCTTCTCATCTTTTTCTTCTTTCTCCTCTCCCTTTTCATCTTCCTCTTTCTTTTCTTCTTTTTCTTTCTCTTACTACTTTTTTCTCTCTTTTAATTTTCCTTTTCTTCTTTATCTTCTGTTGTCTTTCTCCTCCTTCATCATCAT
>NC_134782.1:35649431-35651931 GCF_046742065.1 Oratosquilla oratoria
ATTGCAATTTCTCGTACTCCCATTCAGCATAAATACGATGCAAACATATGAAAAGGATTAATGATATAAACCTTGCTGGGAAATTATCAGATATATTAAATTACTGAACAAAAGTACTTTATTATTTCAAATCCTCACCTCACCTCACCTCACCATACACCAGGTAGGGCCAGTGCCCTGTCAGTTGTGTTGCCTCACGAAACTTCTCCACCAGGTACGATCCTCGTAAAGTTCCTCTTCTTCCACACTCTCTATTGTTGATCTTCTCGCTTCAATTGCTTCCCTCACTCCATCTCTCCATCTCTTTCTGGGTCTCTTAATTAGTAGGATACAGTGACTACACATTGTGCTTTCTCATGGTAAATATACAGTACCATCGCACCGACTATCATGTCTGGTACCCCCCTAGGTTTAAGGTTTTGTTCCCTGTGGAGGGGTTTACGCGGTTCGACAGACACGTGTTTAAAGTGATGTGTGAACAGGGTATTTGGGGTTTAACCAACGTGTTCGACAACCAAATACCCTATTCACACGTTCACACATCACTTTAAACACGTGTCTGTCGAACCGCGTTCGACGAACCCCTCTAAGGCCTTCCTGCCGTTACACGTTGACTCTCGCAGGAACCTAATCCAGACACCAATACATTAGTCGACTCGGCCACGATGAAGGAATTTTCTTCATCAAGAGTGGTCTGTTGGTGTCGCCTTGGCCTCTTGAGTACAGAGTCTCGGGTTCGAAACCCTGTCTAGTAAAGATCTTATCTTGACTGGTCACACAACCATACTAGAACCAACGCCACCATACTACCACTACCATACCACCACCAACACCATACCCCCATACTACCACTACCATACCACCACCATACCCCCATACCACCATACCACCATCACCATAGCACCACCATGGCAGGAATGATGCTACGTTCAGAAGACTTGATAGATAGTGTAGGAATGGCATTGGTATTGAATATTGACTAAGCCAGGCAGGAGAAGCATTATTTGGAGATTGGCTGAGCCAAGAGAGGAAGTCCGGCGAAGCCAAGGAGAGGCGGCGACAGCTTGTGGACATGACCAGCATGCTGGACCTATGACCGTGGATCTACGTCCAAGATCTCGGGTACTTACCATTCCCTCCTTGGCCAACTGGTTCTCGAGTTTCTTCTTCTTTGTCTCTTCGGGTGACTCGTTCTCGTGTCATTCTTCTGTATAAAGATTTATTTGTTTGTGTTTGTGTTTGGTGTACTGTACACTGGACTGCGTTTCTCCATAGATAACAGTTTTAGTTATCAAATAAATGTCAGAACTTTGTTGAAGGTTTTGCGTGTTTTAATGTTCAAATCTTAATCAGGAGGAAGCTTCTGGCGTTACTCAAAGAGCACCATGGGGTCAAATAGATTAGTGTCTGTTCTATGATTTTAGTAGCTGAAATCTTATCCCGGTGTCACACTATGCGGCAGATGCGGCCAGATGCGGCCAGATTATGGGTAAGTGAGATTAATTAAATCACCTAACGACGGAAAAAATCTTTATGTTACGACCACCATCTCCCACTGGTTAGAATACTGTGATAACCTTTCGAATCTAGTCACTCTTAAGGGAGACTTTGTTGCATCCAACAACAAACCTCAACGGGCAGTGCGACACCGACCTTTGAGGACCTACGTACCAACGCAGTCTCCTTTATGCTTATTCTTATGTTATGTTCTTACTTGGTGCACGCATACCTGGTGATACCATACTGACCTCAATGAATCAGAACTGGAGTGAGATGTAGGGTTTGATGGACCGGGGAGAAGCAGAGGCGGAGGAACCACGCTGAGACCACAAAGGGAACCTTCTTGGATCAAGTTCGGACGCCCAAGAAAAAGTTGGCCAAGGTCCTTCTGCACCGAACGACACCTTTCGTTGTAACGCCGGAGAGGTTCATTAACATAGCTCTGTGGTTAGGGCGACTGGGGCGAGAGGAGAGGAGAGGAGAGGAGAGGAGAGGAGAGGAGAGGAGAGGAGAGGAGGAGAGGAGGAGAGGAGGAGAGGAGGAGAGGAGGAGAGTAGAGTAGAGTAGAGTAGAGTAGAGTAGAGTAGAGTAGAATAGAGTAGAATAGAGGAAAGGAGAGGAGAGGAGAGAAGAGGAGAGGAGAGGACAGGAGAGGAAGGGAGGGAAAGGGGCGACTGGGGCGAGAGGAGAGGAGAGGAGAGGAGAGGAGAGGAGAGGAGAGGAAGGGAGGAAAAGGGGCGACTGGGGCGATAGGAGAAGAGAGAGTAGAGGAGGAAGGGAGTGAGGGAGAGAAAAGATGGTTGGAAGCAAGAGGAGAGGAGAGGAGAAGAGAGAAAGAGAAAAAGGAAGATGGGAAAGGGAGGGAGGGAGGGAGAGAGGAGATGGGGCGAGAGGAGAGGAGAGAAGAGAGTATAGGAGGAAGGGAATGAGGGAGGGAAAGGATGATTAGAATTGAGAGGAGAGGAGAGGAGAGAAGAGGAGAGGAGGAAGGGAAAGGGGA
>NC_134782.1:35654431-35656931 GCF_046742065.1 Oratosquilla oratoria
GAAATAAACATAAATAGCGATAAACAAATAGGTAATTGAACAATTAAATGAATAAATGAAGGTAAAAATAGCTAAAATAAATGAATAGGTAAATGGATTAATGATCACATAAATAAATAAATGAGAAGATAAATAAGAAATACACATGAATACAAATAAACAAGTAGGCAGATAACTGAACAACGGAACGAATAAACAACAAACAAATAAGAACAAACAAACGAATAATGAAATAAAAGACAAACGTGTCAGTAAACAAACAGATGAACAAGCTGAATGACATGCAATACAGTACATTACTTCAGATCTTGCCCACCTGAAGCCTGAAACTTTTGACACTCTGTTGCCTTCTCTGTAGAGAGATACTGGTACACCTCACCTTACGTCGTTAATTGGTTCCAGGAGACACGACGTAAGTTGAATTTGCTTACATGTAGGCTAGGTAGGCCTGGTGTAGCCTAGGCTAAACTGCTAATAGCCACTCCCCAGTGCTGTAATTTACTTATGAATGCATTTTCGATAAGATAAAGTTAATAAAAACCTATTTTAGGTTTCCAAACAGTACATGTATTTATTATTTTGTAATTAAGTAAAAAAAAAAGTACCTGTACTTTAACTTTACCGATGCGTACAATTTGGTGATGTTTACATCGCTAAAAGCTATTTCGCGGTACTATACTTTATGAATGCATTGTCAATAACATACGGTGAAACAAAACAAAAAACTAATATATAAAAACTATTCTAAGCTTACAAACAATCATTTTGTAATAAGTGAAAAATGAAATAAAGTATTTCTAATTTACCAATGCAGTACATACAATATGTTGATGTTTACATTGTAGACGTTTTATCAATTTATCATCGCCATTTTATCCTCTAGCGAAATAGCATGACGCTTAACAATTTCACTAAGACTTTTCTTAGGAGGCGGGGAGGGGGGGGGGCAAATATTACAGTTAGAAGTGAATGTTAAAGAGAAAATCTATAAAAACTTCAGTAAACAGATCATAATTCAAAACAATTGCGGGATTCGAGACGCCGCCTAACGGTAGATACAGTATTGGAGCTACTGTTGCCCCGGTAAGAAAATCAGCTGATTTCATGTTTTAGTGAACTAGGCCAAACTACGTTATGGTATGTATTTTAGCAGCTACTGAATCTTAACATCATATTACATGTTTTTATTCTTATTTATTGTAACATGGATTTATGTGCTTGAAATGTTTTTTGGTGTTTATGCGATTCCATTATTATTGGCTGACCAACGTAAAGTCAAATAAAACGACAACTTGAATTTTATTTTTCCATATATTATTTTTGAAAACCAACGTATCTTCGAAAATGACGTAAGTTGAAACGACGTAAGCCGTGGTGTGCATGTAATTTCATGCATTGATCGTTTGGCTAGCAAAGTTATTTCCACCAATTTCTAGATCAAATTTGCGTTTTTACAACCTGTTCCCCTTGGGTCAGGGTTCATTGTGAAAATAACTTGTTCTTAGTGTTACCATTTCTTTTCAAAATCTTAAAAAAAAAAAAAAATGAAATAAAATCTCCATTGAATCTCCAAAATTTCCCTCAAGAAAGTAGCCTCAGATACTTGAGCCAATTTTCAAGCTTTTCAGTCAGTAAGACATAGAACATAACTACTTTGCACATTCAAGAGATTTCTAAATTCTACTGTCGCTACTTTTTACTCCCCTTTACTACCACTTGGAGATGATAATACCCCTAAGGAGAGAAGCACAGTGTTTGTCGAAGAAATTATGAAATAATAGAATTCTCAAGACGTTCGTGATGACAGAAATCTCCTTCTAAATCACCCATTCCCAGCGGGTTCCCTCCTTCCATCAAGAGTCACCAGACAAATCTAAAAATAATTTGACCTCTCTACGGTGTGGCCAGACCCAGACGGGTTGGGTGCTGGGGGGGGAAGGATGGGGGGATGGGGGGGATAGGGGGAACACTTATCAGGGTCACTGGGGTTACCTGTTCCCCACGCGAAGGGAGGTAACCGCGTCTGGTGTGCGCACGCGCGGTAGAACGCTAAGAGTTGCCGTAGAGGACTGCAAGAAAAAGCGCACTTTGGGTCACGTGGAGTGGCGGTACTTTGCAGTGCTTAATGGTCCACTAACCGACCGGGCTATCCCTCGGGGAGCGATGCAGCCCCAGTACCATACCTCAGTGGCTTAATACCTCAAAAAACTCGTTTGAGTGTAAGAAGTACATATCCAGTTCGTACTGGAATGTCTTCGGTTGTGAATGTTGCCAGCTTGGTCTTTCTGATAACGATAAGGTGCTAGTACTAAAAAGCGACACTGATTTACGGTTCCTTTCACACGTATCGACTTTTCGCCGTGCGCCGTCTACGACACGACGTCGTGCTCTCAAGTAACAATGGGTGTTTATGTACGCTTTCACACGTGGTCGTGGTCGTGATGTGTGGAAGCGCCCATGTGATATGTGGAAGCGCCCATGGATAGTTAAGAGCACGACG
>NC_134782.1:35676931-35684431 GCF_046742065.1 Oratosquilla oratoria
GTACGTGTGCGTGTGTGTACTTGTATGTGTGTGTGTACGTGCGCGTGTGCGTGTATGTGTGTACATGTTTTCACTTTCTGGTGAAGACGTTCCCAAGCAATTCGTTCCCTCCAATTGATAACAATGGGAGGTTGCGCGATTGCTCCCGAAACGTACACACAATTACACATCATCAGGTATATTCCTCATTAATCTCTAATTCACTCGACTTCCTTGCATTTTTCATCACAACACCACCTGTTAGTTTTGAAGTGATGAGAGAGAGATATTCTTCATCTTAGTGAAGAACAATCTCTAATTCATTCGACTTCCTTATATTCTTCATCACAACCCCACCTGTTGGTTCTGAAGTGATGAAACAGACTTTCTTGATCTTAGTGAACAAATGACTCCATAGAGGAACACCTTAGTGGTATTTTTGATCTATTTACTTCTGATCAATGTGTCTTATAATATTCCGATAATCCCAAATCACTTCGTTCAGTTGCTTCTTTCTTTTTCACGCTCTCAATACGTCATCGATCGTGTCAGGTGGCATGACATCATCGATGATGCCAGATGCCGTGACGTCATAGATGACACCAGAAGATGTGAGGTCATCGATGACATCGGACGTGTGACATTATCGATGGGATCAGACGGTGTGACGTCATCGATTAGGTTAGACGGTGTGACGTCACAGAAATGGAGGAAGAACGGAGATTATCAACTCTCTGGTTTCCAGATTCAACTCGTCTATTCACACTGCCGCCAGGTGATTTTATTCAGCCGAGGGAGACGAACTCCCTAGTGTAGGTCTTATGGTCTCTTGTAGTCTCCTTTATTCCTAAGTTCTTATGTACAGACACTGAAGGAGAAAATTGCATTTAAGTCAAGAAACACTACTTACAGTTCATTATTCACTGAGAAACAAATTCGGAATAAAAATTCAAATGAAAAAATAGCAACATTAAGACGCAAGAGAATTACCTCTGTGACCTTTCTTGCGCCTCGTAAGTCGTGCTCGTGACCTTGTCTGACCTCTAGTGCACCGCTCGGCGCTCTGACAAAACCTGCTTCCTGATTGTGGAGCCAAAACAAAACAAAATTTGCAACAGTAAAAAAAAATTGTGTACACGATTTGCATGAGTGGCTTTTTTCTGTGTCTGTGTGCGTGCGTGTGTGTGTGTGTGTGTGTGTGTGTGTGTGTATGTGTGTGTGTGTGTGTGTGTGTATGTGTGTGTGTGTGTATGTGTGTGTGTGTGTGTGTGTATGTGTGTGTGTGTGTATGTGTGTGTGTGTGTGTGTGTGTATGTGTGTGTGTGTGTGTGTGTGTGTGTGTAGTGTGTGTGTGTGTGTGTGTGTGTGTGTGTGTGTGTGTGTGTGTGTGTGTGTGTGTGTGTGTGTGTGTGTGTTTGTGTACGTGTGCGTGCGTGTGCGTGCGTGAGTGTGCACGTGTGTGATATATGTGTGCAGTTATCTACTTGAGAGTCTAACATTTCCATTCTTAATTAATATTATTCAGATTGAAGTTTGCTTTTGGATTCTTATATATTCTGGATGTAGAAATCAAGACATCTTTCCCTTTAGCTATTTGGTCGACCACAGGACATTTGACCTCAATATGGACCAAAAAGCCCTGTCTTGGCTTTCAAGCTATGTCATTGCAGCTCAATATGTTAGTGGTTTGGTTCCAATTCTGCATAGGTTGGCTTAATCTACCACAACATGATCCACAGAGAAGGAGCGGATGTTGGAGAACACTCACCCACCACCCAGGTGTTTGTGGGGGTCAGGGGGAGTGTGTGTGCGCGCGCGCGCGTGTGTAAGTGTGTGTGTACGCGTGTGTGTACGTGTCACACCTCGGATCTGCTGCAGTCTCTGTCGAGACAGACAGACACCACCCTACGGCAGTGAGCTCAGAGCTCACTATCTGCCGATCTCTGGGTAGGTCTGAGACCACTAACACACCACACAACGGGACAGCAAGGTCACAACTCCTTGACTAACGTCCCGTACCTACTCACTGCTAGGTGAACAGGGGTTACACGTGAAAGGAGACAAACCCAACTTATCTCCGCCCGGCCTGGGAATCGAACCCGGGTTTTCTGGCTTGTGAGGCCAGTGCTTTACCAATCCGCCACCGAGCCGTGTGTGTGTGTGTGTGTATGTGTATGTGAGGGATCCCGTGTATTCATCATCTTTAGTTGTTCCTTTGACTGCTTGTAGTCAATTACACAAATCATATTAACATGTTAAATATTATCTGAATGCATGAATTACGAATAAAAACTGTTAAATATAAACATCTAAAATAACGTAATCTATATGTAATAGTGTTTATGTAAAGATTATGTGGTTATGAGCAGGTAAGATTTTGGAGGTCGGAATTAATGTATGGCTTGTGTGGTTAACGAATGGAATAGACTTAACAACGTATTGAGCGCCGAGACGGTTATTCTAAGAGAAGGCCAGAAAACTTTATGGATGGGAATGATAAGTGGTAAGAGACATGGAACTGCCTAGTGTAGGCCATAGGGTCTCTTGCAGTCTTCTCCGTTCTTATGTTCTTATTCTTTTATGCTTGTCAATTTCAGTCTTATAACTAATTTAAGGTCTAGATGGTCGAGCAATCTGACTTGAGGCTGTCATATCTAACCACCTCGTAGAGCGCGCAACGGCTGAAAAGTAAAAGATAAATAAATAGATATATAAATAAAAAGCAATAAATAAATAAATAAAATAAACAAATAAACAAACAAATACATCAATCAATAAATCAATCAATCAATCAATAAATAAATGAATAAATAAACATATAGAATTAAATTAAGAAAGTCTGAGTCCCATCTTGAAGTAATCGAATAGGCTCGGTGGTGTATGTGCTTAGTCACCTTTGGACGTGTGTCTCACACTGCAAGTGCACCTCAGTTTTTGGCACTGTGCCGGCCCGGCCCCACGCGCTGCACAAACGGAGCGGCAAAGACTTCCTTCAGAACTTGAAGCGCCGAAAGCAGAGCACTTTTTCTCGCATTTTATGGTATCTAGTCTTTTATTTATCTATTTGTTTATTTATTCATGCGTGTATTTGTTTGTTCATTAATCTATTTATTCTTATGTTTGTTCATTTGTTTGTTTATATATTTAATTATTTATTCATCTATTTATTTATTTACTTATTTATTCATTTTGTTTATTCATTTACTTATATATTATTCACTTATTTACATATCTATTTATCTATTTATATATTTATTCATTTATTCATTTTCATTCTGCTCGTACGCTCATCTTTTGGTTTCCTGCATAGGTCAGGTATCTCGCTCCTTCTTCAAACTCATTCACGGCGTCTTCCAGCATCTCAGGTAACAAAACAAAATGAGTAAAAGTCACGACAATATCTTTTGTGAGGCAGGAAGTTTCAAGAAAAAGGAATTTGAAATAGAGGAACTTGATGATATGAAAAAAGGAGCCGGGGGGGAGGGTAAACTTATCCAACTTATCATCCTCTGTGAACTCACGAAGTCTTCATTTATCAACAAGATCTAAATCTAAACTTAAATCTAAGCCGAGGCTAACACTAACTTAACTCCACTTAATCTAACTTAACTTTACCTAACCTAGTCGATCACAACAAAAATTGATATTGGTATTTATTCATCTATACTCTCTCAAAGTAGCTGATTCTTCCATAATCATTTCTCTTTGAAGCTTCTGGTACGTAGTTTCCTCTTGTTTTCTGGTTGCTAAACTGCCGTTAGAAAAATCCCAGTCGTGCATCAAACGATAAGAGATTAAACGAAAATCAACAAAACTCAGACGTTTCCTTAAATCATAACGATAAACTGTCATTGAAAAAAATCCTAGGCGTCCACTAAACAGTAAGATATTAAACGAAAATCAATGAAACTCAGACGCTTTCTTAAATCATAACACTAAACTGTCGCTAAGAAAATAATCCTTGGCTTCCATCGAACAATAAGAGATTAAACAAAGAATAATGAAACTCAGACGCTTTCTTAAATCATTGTTCGTCACTTTTTGCTTTGATTCAGTGGGAGGGCAATAATGGCAGCAAGAGAGAGGGAATACCTTATGTAGTGATGGGCTGCCCGTGAGTACTTTTACCATAATCTTAACACTTTAATGCCAGAAAATATCTGTTCATATGACATCTACCTTGGTCTAAACTAGTGCAAATGACCTGCGACACTAGGAGTTTTCTGACGCTTACCAACATGTAGTTAATAGTTCCACTCTTGATACTTTTAGAAATAGGATCACCCATCACTACCTCCCTCTCCTCAATCCAAATCCCAGTCCTGACCCTAATTGTAATCACACCCTTAACCCTAACCCTATCCCCATTCCCAGTCAAAATCCCGTCCCCAACCCTTAATTCCCCCACTCATCGCCCGCAGATCATACCAACCGTGAGTGACCCTCTGCGGGTTCCCACAAAGAAAGAAAGAGACCTAAGCACTCGCAAGACAAGTGACTGGAAGCAGCGAACACACATGACCACAGAGAAACGACCACGAGTGCCAGAAAGCCAACGAGCAAGCAAGACAGCAAGCAAGTGACTCGACATTCTGGAAAATCTGCCCTTGACCAACGAAACTCCATTTTTCCTGCACTTGTTGGGGCAGGATCCGCTTGGCGACGGCGGCGGCGGCGGCTGCCCATGACGGGTTGCCTAAGCCAGAGGTCTCGGCTAAGGTCACGGATTAGGTCATGGCTTGGGTGGTGACCACGAACTTGGGCCGAGCTGCTGCTGCTGCTGCTGCACTTGGCCTACAGTCATCGTTTTACACTGAGAACGTCGTCATGGTGTTTGAGTTCGCGTGAGTGTGTGTGCGCGTACCGGCGTGAGTGCTTGCGCACGAGCGCATAAATGTCATTAACTTGAAGTTCGGCAGAGATCACTTGTTGACATCAAGGAGGTGTTTGATTCGTTTGCAGGCGTGGTTCTTGCCTCTCTCGGGTTTTCTGTGGCCCTCGGGTTTTATGGCGTTTGCTGGATTTGGGAGTTCGGCGTTCGGTCTTGAGTTGCTTGTTTTGTGTGTGTGCTTGTGTGTGTGTGTATGTGTGTGTGTATGTGTGTGTGTGTGTGTGTGTGTGTGTACGTGTGTGTGTGTGTATGTGTGTTTATCTGTGTGGATATAGAAGTGTGTATATAGAAGTCGGTGAAACTGTCACAAATAGCGATCACAACTTAGATTCAAATTACTAAAAAAGTTTACAGTAAATACATGTGTTTCTAAAATGCCCGATTTTAGTAAAGCTTCAGTTCATAGGACTACGTCAGGAGCTTCATCTTACAGATTGAGAGGCAAAATTAAGCGAAAGACCTTGAAGATCAGAAGTGGGAAATATTTCAAAATACGCTTAATAAGATGATTCATACTTAAACCCTTTTAAGGACAGACGTCCCCCAAACCAGTCTCGCCCAAAATGGCTTGACAAAGAAATTGAAAAAAATATTGCTAAAAAAGAGACAAGCTTATAGGAAATACAAGTGCCTCGGGTGTATCTAATGACTATCAAAGATATGTTTTAATACAGAGAGATTTAAAAAAGACAATAAAAAAAAACGAAACTACAATACGGGATGAATATCACCGATAAATCCAAAGAGAATCCAAAAGAATTCTATAGTTACTTTAGGGATAAAAAGGATATTAGGAATCACATTGGCCCAATATTATCTGCTGAATGAAGGAATGTGTGATATTTTAAGCAAACTATTTTAGTCCAGTGTTTGTAAACGAAACACCTCAAAGTGAGCTCCAAACTGAAGCCTGAGAAAAGTCTAGGGTGAACTTACTACGGTAAATATAACAAAAAGAAAAGAATAAAAGGTGTATAGAAAAGCTCAGAGTTAATAAAACACCAGGGCCTGACGGTTGGCATTCAAGAATCAAGGAAATTAAAAATGAGTGTGTTGTTCCATCAGAATTTTTTTCTTCAAGAAATCCATCATATTCGGAGATGTCCCAAGAGAATACAAGCCAGCTAACGTTACTCCCATATTCAAAAAAGATGACAAAAAGAAACTAAATAACTACAGGTCTATAAGTTTGACTTCAATCGTAGGAAAAATGATAGAAACAATCATCAGAGATGCTATCGAATATCATTTAGAAAGTAACCGTTTGATAAATGATAGCCAGTAAGGTTTCAGACGAAAACGTTCTTGCGTGACTAACTTACTCGAATTCTACAACACCGTTATCTCGAATTATGACAAAAGAAACAATATAGATTTAATGTATCTAGACTTTGCAAAAGCTTTTGATACCGTCCCCCACGAAAGACTACTTACTAAATTAGCTTCACACGGAATAAGTGGTAGCCTATTAAGTTGAACTAGTAATAGGTTAAATGATAAAAACAAGAGTTATTTTAAATGGAAAAACTTCTAGATGAAAAAATGTTACGAGTGGAGCTCCTCAAAGCTCCATTCTTGGGACACTTCTATTCATATTATATATAAAGGATATAGACCAAGGACTAAAATCTATTGTTTCCAAATTTGCTGATGATACAAAATGTGTCGAATGGCAGATGATTATTTATACCAATTAGATATTCAAGAAAATTTAGATATATTACAGCAATGGTTTGAAAAGTGGCTAATGAAATTTAACACAAGTAAATGCAAGGTAATGCACATAGGTAAAAACAACAGTAAGTACGATTACAAGTTATTTGGAAATTCGTTAACAAAAGTGGATAGTGAAAAAGATCTCGACGTAATTATCAGTAACGATCTCAAATCATCTAAGCCTTTGAGAAAGCAATAAGATTCTAGGCCTGATTGCGCAATCTTTTGATTTCAAAAGTCCATCACTCATTAACAAGCTATATAAACCATTAGTTTTACCACATTTGGAATATGCTGTTTCCGTATGGTCACCGAATTTCATTAAAGCCATAGATAGATTGGAAAAAGTACAACGGCGAGCCACAAAACTGATTCCAAATATGAAAAATAAATCATACGAAAATAGACAAAAAAATTATGAATCTGTTTCCCCTAAAAAAAGCGTAGACTCTGAGGTGACTTGGTACAGGTCTTTAAGATTCTAAAAGGAATTGACAACGTCAAAAGTGACAAAATTTTCACACTGAACGAGTATCAGACAAGAAATAATGGTCTCAAAACGGTCTGGAAATAGATTTAATTTGGAAGTGGGTAGAAACAACTTCTCCAACCGTGTAGTTAATGAATGTAGTTCATAAACTTCCTGCAGAGGCAATGCAATGTAGTTCAGTTCGAACTTTTAAGATTCATTTAGATAAACACTTAAGCAGTATGCTGTAATGCCTACCATTGATCTCATTTTATTTGTTTCTTTGCTTTGTTACCATATGTCTGTTTGTTTATTATTTGCTTGATTCTCATTTATTATTAGCTATATGTCAATTAATTATTATTTACTACTTACCTGTTTGTTTATTATTTATACCTATGCATTTATTTATGTATCTTATTTATTATTTACATTATTATAATTT
>NC_134782.1:35711668-35719168 GCF_046742065.1 Oratosquilla oratoria
TGAGGTTTCAAAGAAGGTTCTGCGATGTGTCTGAAACGAGGACATTTAGAAATTTTGAAAAAAAACAAAAACGTGATGTGCATTATGTTTACTCTCTTCCCGGAAAACAAATTTTGAGAATTCTCGTTTATTCATGTTTTGTCCTTTTCATTTTGGTAATTTGGTAATTTTGAAAAATTTTGTGATCTACATTAGGTTAACTTTCGTTCTGGAAAGCAAATTTTGAGAGTTCTAGTTTATCCATCTTTTGTCCTTTTCATTTTGGTAATTTGGAAATGTTGAAAAATTATGTGATTTTTATCTGGTTTACTATCATCATAGAAAGGAATTTTTGACAAAGTTCGTTTATTCATCTTATATCTTTTTCACTTAGGAAATTTGAAATTTAAAAAAAAAAAATTGCGATCTATATCAGTCTTAATTTCTTCCTGGAAAGCATTTTTTTTTTTTTTTTATGGTTTATTCACCTTTTCTCCTCTTCATTTTGGTAATTTGGAAATTTTGAAGAAAAAAAACAAAATGACCTACATCAGGGTTACTTTTTCCCTGGAAAGCAAATTTTGAGAATTCAAGTTTATCCACCTTTGGTCCTTTTTTCAGTTTTATTGCTTTCCAGATTCTTTTGGGTAAAGGTTCGTCTTGGATATTATCATATCTGAATAGCTGGTTTTGTTGTTGATGTTATCTGAAGTGTAAAGTACTGACAATGACTGCTCGTTGCGACTATCTTCTGAGTAGGTAAGTTCCGTACCAAGAAAGAAACACATCACTGAATTGGGTACACTTTAATTTAATCCATAATCTAAGGTTCTACAAACAAGAGAACTCTGATCAGAAAATAACTACATCGTTATTTTCGAAGTTGTCTTCACCGTCTTGTTGTCTTCGAGTTCTGTCGTAGTTTTTCTTTCGGTTCTTCCAGAGAAATCTGGCGTAGATACGCACTCGACCAGATGGCGGGCGGAGGAATACGCTAAGTCCTTCCCTTGTTTGGATTTCCGATTCTGTGATGATCTCATCACGTATGCTGTGCGGTATGTTATTATAGTTGTCTCTTGACGGTGAAAGGGGGAAGGAGTCTGCCGTCATCTCTCCGAAGGCTCTTCGTCACAATCGTGAACGTAACTTTCCCCATTTGACCCCCAAATCTTCAACTTCCTGTGAATAAGAATCTATCTTTCATTTACGGCTTTTAGCTCTCCAGTTTGTTTTGTCTTAGTATCGTTTAGACCTTTTAGGTCTTTCTTCCTCCTATACGATTGTTCCCATACTATTCATCCCTCCCTCCCTCCATCCATCCATCCCTCCCTCCATCCATCCATCTATCCCTTCCTCCCTTCATCCCCTCATCCTTCCCTCAATCTTTTTCTCCCTCACTCCATCTTTCCCTCACTCCTTCACTCCAACCCATACATCCCTCCATCCCTCCATCCATCCACCCCTCCGTCCCTCGCCCCTCCCTCCATCCCTCCCTCCCCATTCCTCCATCCATCCTTCCCTCACTCCCTTAGTCCAACACATAAATCCCTCCATCCCTCCATCCCTCCGTCCCTCCCCTCTCCCTCCATCCCTCCCTCCCCATCCCTCCATCCTTCCATCCCTCCCTCCCTCCATCCCTCCCTCCCCATCCCTCCATCCTTCCATCCCTCCCTCCCTCCATTCCTCCCTCCGTCTCTTCCTCCACCTCTCCTTTCGTCCCTTACTCCAACCCTCCCTCCCTCCCTCCATTACTCCCTCCCTCCATTCCTCCCTCCCTCCCCGTCCCTTTCTGGCATTTTGCCTCGTCATCTATTCATCTACTCATCTACCTCAGCACCTCCCTTTCCTTCTCCTTGGACATGACGTCGACCTTTCTCTCTGGTACGTCTACCCACGTATCTACCTGTCTACCAATTTACTCAACCGTTTCTTTGGCAGCTTATTTGCCTACTTCCTAGTTGACATAACTGCTTTTCTAGATAAGTAACCAATTTGGTTCCCTGTGTCTACCTACCTGCCTACTGCTTACCTCTCTACCCACATTTCTACCTAGAGTACCTACCTACCAGAAGTATCTACTTACCAAATTTTCTATCTACCTACCCTCTTATCTACCTACAACCCACCTACCCATCTATCTTCATACTTACATTGCTGATGACCGACGTATTAGCCATGGCGGCCCCCAAGGGATCCATGACAAGAACTTAGGAGGTTCATAGCCTGCCGTTACAAATTATACATTTCTATATGATATGAAAAATCTGAATACAAAAAAAAATCCTTCATTCTGTCCTGGCAGTAAAATTATAAGATGAATTTGATTGTCAACTTTGTGATAAAACAAAAGGTTTATCTTCATCAACATTTT
Organism: Oratosquilla oratoria; assembly: GCF_046742065.1. Lineage (NCBI taxonomy): Eukaryota > Metazoa > Arthropoda > Malacostraca > Stomatopoda > Squillidae > Oratosquilla > Oratosquilla oratoria. The sequence goes on from NC_134782.1 coordinate 35,714,019, forward strand.
ATCATTATTGTTATTATTATTATTATTTGAACTTTTTGGTGGGGTAGGGTTTGGGAGGAAAATGAAGGGGATCCATACGAACGTCGAGAAATCATGCAGGGGGGAGGGGATGGAGTGAAAAAGGTACTCCCTCGACTGCTCACCTACCTTGTCTAATTCTCAGAGTCGCAGGCGACTTTCCCCTCTTGCCCAAAGCGGTTCCCATCCATTCCTTCTTCTTCTGCCCATTCTTGTTCAATCATGTTCTGTCATGTTCTGCTTGACTTTCGTTCCTTCATTCCTTTACGAATTCTTCTCCCGTTCCGCTGGTGAAGCAAGTGGCTTGGTTTTCATCAACAGTGGGTCTTCTTGTGGTTCCTCTTCTCGTCTTTCTTTCTCTTTTTTTTCTGTTGTCTTCTTTCCTATTTTAATTTTTAATTTAAAAAAAAAAATTCAATTTCCTTTCTTTTTTATTTCCTTATTTAATTTTTTCTGTTTTTTCCTTTCCTTTCCCTTTTTTCATTTTCTTCTTCATTTTTTCTTTCTTGCTCGCTTTCCTCTCTAATTCCATCATCCTCTTTTCAATGACTATAATGAAGGATTTTACCTTAGCTAAATGAAAACATTTTATGATACCCTTAGTGTGTACATAACAAGACACTCAGAAATAGGTTACTTGGATATGCACAGTCTCACTTATATCTTTAATATTTGATATTTTCTCCTTGGTTGCCATGCACAGTAACGGTTACGAAAAACTAACGGTTTTTAACGGTTAACGATTTAAAACGTTTTAACGGTCTTGAGTGTGATGAACAGCCTGGAACGCTTTGACGATTTTTACTCTGTAATGTTCCACTCACTGTAATTGCTCATTATCTCAGGCATTTCTGTGCTTGTATACAAGTGACCTTTTGTATACCCTTAGTTTTTTCTCCTTTATATTTGCTTTACTATACAGGAAATAAACGGAAAATATATTTGCATCACATTTGCGTATATGATATGTGGTTAGCCTGGTATGCTATATGACGGAATTTATACAAGATTCCTGGTATGAAAACTATATCCCCTATCATGTCTTAACTTACTCACAGGATAAGTTTACTCATGCATGAAAATCCCTGGTCATTCCATTTATATATTTTTTCTATTTTATTTGTTAATTTTAATCTGTTCATCTTCTTTTATTGTTTTACTTTATTTTGTTTTATACTACCTTATTTTATTTTTTCCTATCTTATATTATCCTCTTTTATTTCTTATTTTGTTTTATTATATTGTTTTATTTGTTTATTTATTTTTATTTTTTATTTTTTTTTGTGTGTGATTGGTCGCAAACAAAAGTGTGTTCGTCATTGAAGTAACAATTTTGGCAATATGTAAATTCTTTACAAAATGTCATGATCAATCAAGGTTCTATATTTGCCTATAGCCTGCCCTTTAGCTGAATGAAATCATCTGGTATTCACCAGAACAAAATCAATAAAGATGAAACCACACCGGATGATATGGGAACTTGTCAATGTAAGCTAAGAAGCTGTGAGATTGTTTATTGACATGATAACGTCTGGTTTCAACGATTCTGGAAAAAACAACACAAGAATGAATTTCACAGATAACACAAGAACATAAGAATAAAGGAGGCTGCAGGAGACCATAAGGGCTATATCAGGCAGTTCCATGTACATTACTACCAACGACTCTGAAAGAAATAACACAAGAAAGAATTTCACGGATAACATAAGAACATAAGAATGAAGGAGACTGCAAGAGGACATAAGGCCTATACTAGGCAGTTCCATGTTCATTACTACCTGTCATCCCCATACAAAAATTTATTTAACCATTTTCTTAATCCAAGAATGTTACCGGGCCAAAGGGGATTAACCTGAATATGAATATTTTTATTAAACATCTACTAATGATAACTGTTGCCTTAAGTTTCACTAAATAAAAAATCCGCAGCCATGCAGCAGAGGGCAATGGTACTCGGACCCTCCTACAAATCTCTTTAAGAAGAAAATAAAAATTGGATTGTAGTTTTTTTTCAGACTTTTTATGTGTCACTCGCCGGAAGTAGGAAGAGAAGGGGAGACGTTGTCAGTTATCATCTCTCCATTCGTGAATTTTTTTTTAACAAATCCAGTTGAAATTGATTGAGAGAGAGAGAGAGATCTTGGGTCCATTCCGGAGACCGAATACCAACCCCTTAGGGTTGCACCTCCTAACAGAGGTGATAAGAGGATTGACGGGTAAAAAAATGGACAGCTCTGTATAACTGTCCATCTTGCAGAACCACCCCAAGAAGCAGGTAACTCTCATTATTAAACCTTTCTAAAGAATAAACATATTGTTAGGAAACCTATCGGTGCTTAGTTCTCGACTGAAGGCCGAGCCACGCTTCAGAAGGCTACTTGAAAGAACACCGTTCTCTTCAGGGGCTGAAGGAAACAGTGCATGAGGTCTTAGCACAGGTGATTGCTTGTTTGCATGCAGGTAATGACTCATCACACCTACCACGACTACAAAGGGAAAAAAATAGTTTAAAGAATGAAGAATGATATTCAACGAATATATAAATACATACATAATCTAAAAAAAATAGTTTAAAGAATGAAGAATAATACTCAACGAATATATAAATACATACATAATTAAACAAAAAATAGTTTAAAGAATGAAGAATAATATTCAACGAATATATAAATACATACATAATTAAACAAATAGATAGTTTAAAGAATGAAGAATAATACTCAACGAATATGTAAATACATACATAATTAAACAAAAAATAGTTTAAAGAATGAAGAATAATACTCAACGAATATATAGATACATACAAATAAATAATACATACAAATAAATAGATTAATAAACAAATAGTTTAAAGAATAAAGAATGATAATCAAAGAATATATGAATACATCCATAATTAAACAAATAGATAAATGAATAAAAAAATAGATTAATAAACAAATAGTAATAATAACAACAACAACAATGATAATAACAATAGCATCAACAACAACAACAGTAACAATTAGGACAAATTCTATAAGAAAATATATAATTTCTTTTAACACGTCTTCATCTTTCTAGGTTTCTTGTTCATCCTACACTAAGCTTACAAAGTGTTCCACATGATAGTCTGTGCGCTCCAAGGAGTCTGTTCAGGATCTTGCGTACGCCTTGATTCACTACAAGCCGGTCTGCTAAATAAACTTTAGTTCCTGCATCTCTCTCTTTCTCTCTCTCTCGCTTGTTTCCCATCTGTGCTATTTGAAATGTATATATATATATATATATATATATATATATATTTATATATATACATACACACATATATATATATATATACATATATATACATATATATACATATATATATATACACATATATATACATATATATACATATATATATATATATATATATATATATATATATAAAACAGCGATCACCTATACCCCATCCTGTCTGTCTCACCTACGACACTTCCTCGGCGTCATGGCGGGGGATGTGGGGGGGTTGAGCACTCTTGCCATACGTCATGAAATGTATTCATATCGTTGTTATAATCTTTAAAAAATTATACTCGTTATGATATACAGCTTCCTTTACTATATATGGCATACAAAAAATCAAATAGCACATAGATGGGAAATGAGAGAGAGAGAGAGAGAGAGAGAGAGAGAGAGAGAGAGAGAGAGAGAGAGAGAGAGAGAGAGAGAGAGAGAGAGAGAGAGAGAGAGAGAGAGAGAGAGAGAGAGAGAGAGAGAGAGAGAGAGAGAGAGAATGTACTGTTGTTGATTTGGTAAAATGGCTAATGATAAATCACGACGTACACCATATTCTGAACGGACTCCTGGGAACACACAGTCTATAATAAAGGTTTATGACCTTAATACAATTAAAATATGCTTAGATCGCCCATAAAGGAATCAAGTCTTCTTCAAGCCTTATTCGTACAAATTCATCTTCCACTTGAACACAATAATCATGACATCTATACAAAATGACATGTTGAGAATTTTATGTAATTTTATCAACAAAAACATTCTTTTCATTGTATTGCACCAGAGGTATCCTACTAAAAACACATTACATACCTCGGAGTGAAATTAGATTACCATTGTTAAATTCCAAAAATGGGTGACATGACATTAATCTCCCACTGTACAATGCAAGAAAAGTGAGATGCATAGCATTAGTTGCAATCTTGGAACGCGTAGTTGCCCCATATTCCACATCAACACACGACTGCATTACGTAAAGTCTTCGTCAACTGTAACCAATATGAACCGCGCATTTCTGTACAATTACCAGAGTTACATAACCAGTTTGCTGTAAACACGACACAACAAAGAAAACTTCATAATCACGACAGTTTGCAGAGACAAAGAGGTACCCATGGAATCAGGTCGTCTGATCCCCACACTCACCATTGCGATAAGCTGTGGTAATTCTCGGTCCCTCTCTCTCACTTTTCTCTACCCCTCTCTCTCCTCTCTACCCCTCTCTCTCTTCTTTACCCCTCTTTCTCTCTCTCTCTCTCTCTCTCTCTCTCTTCTCTGCCCCCTCTCTTCTCTAACCCTCTCTCTCTTCTACCCCTCTCTCTCTCTTTTCTACTCCTCTTTATCTTTCTTCTCTCGCTCTCTCTCTCTTCTCTGTCCCCTCTCTTCTCTAACCCTCTCTCTCTTCTACTCCTCTTTATCTCTCTTCTAACACTCTTTCTTTCTCTTTCCTACCCCTCTTTAACTTTCTCCTCTGCCCCTCTCGTTCTCTTCTCTAATCCTTTCTCTCTCTTCTTTATCCCTCTTTCTTCTCTGTCCCTCTCTCTCTTCTCTATTGCTCTCTAACTCTTCATCTACCTCTTTCCCTCTCTCTTCCTCTTTCTCTCTCTCCTCTCTACCTCTTTCGTGTCTGTTCACTACATTTTTTCTCCCTTCTCTACTTCTCTCTTTCTTCTATACCGTCGTGAACTCCCCCTATCAGAAGGTTAGGACGGTGCCTCTTACAGAGGACTTTGTAGCTTGGAATCTCGTAAACCATGCCCTTGGTCCAACTCGCTGACAGCAAGGCTCGAACTACCGTCACCTCGACCTCCGCCGCAAGTAGCGACGCTTTAAGCTGCTTGGCCAGCGAACATCCAAAAATAAGATAA
>NC_134782.1:35726668-35731668 GCF_046742065.1 Oratosquilla oratoria
GAAAACAATTAACTTTCGATAGAAATGTTATTAATGCTAGACTATCTCCACCCCGTTTTCTTTGTCTCTGCCTGTGATTGGCACTGCGATAACGATTTGCTGTTCATTTTAGTTACACCGGATAAGGAAAAATAAGAAGAAAATAAAGGTAAGCGTCATCAAACAAAATGATAATAAGAAAGTGGAAAAGGAAAGAAAGAAGAAAGTTTGTCAATGTTATTTTTCTCCACGTTTTGGAAAGTGAGATAAGATATAAGATACCTCGGACTTTGGCAACGAAAATATCAACAATAATGAAAGAAAAGAACGAGATCACTGAATAGAAAAAAAAGAATAGTGAAAAAGGAAGAAATAGAATTAATGTTAAAGACAAAAAAGAAACGAAGAAGAAGAAGAAGAAGAAGAAGAAAGAAGTAGAGGAGGAGGAGGAGGAAGAGGAGATGGAGATGGAGGAGGAGGAGATGGAGGAGATATAAGAGGAGGACGAAGTGGAGGAGGAGGAATAGGAGAAGACGGAGGAAGACAAAGGGTTTTCGTTATAGATCTATGTCAGTAGTAGTAGCTGAAGCGTCAAGATGATTCTTTGACCAGTCTTCTTAAGCGTGACAGACTGCAAAAGATTAAATTAGTAAGCACACACGCACAGACAGGCAGACAAAAAGAGACACACATATTCATACACACACACGTATCCACGCAGGCACGCACACACTTACATTTACACACATATTCATACACACACACGTATCCACGCAGGCACGCACACTTACATATACACACATACACACATTCACACACACACACACACACACACACACACACACACACACACACACACACACACACACACACACACACACACACACACACACACATTATCATCAGAGATGCTATCGAACATCATTTAGAAAGTAACCGTTTGATAAATGATAGCCAGCATGGTTTCAGACGGAAACGTTCTTGCGTGACTAACTTACTCGAATTCTACAACACAGTTATCTCGAATTATGACAAAAGAAACAATATAGATTTAATATATCTAGACTTTGCAAAAGCTTTTGATACCGTCCCACACGAAAGACTACTTACTAAATTAGCTTTGCATGGAATAAGTGGTAGCCTATTAGGTTGGACTAGTAATTGGTTGAATGGTCGAAAACAGAGAGTTGTTTTAAATGGAAAAACTTCTGGATGGAAAAGTGTTGCAAGTGGAGTTCCTCAGGGTTCCGTTCTTGGGCCACTTCTATTCATAGTATATATAAATGATATAGACCATGGACTAAAATCTACTGTTTCCAAATTTGCTGATGCTACAAAACTGTGCGGAGTGGCAAATGATCACTCAAACCAATTAGATATTCAAGTAGATTTAGATAAATTACAGCAATGGTCTGAAAAGTGGCTAATGAAATTTAACATAAGTAAATGCAAGGTAATGCACATAGGTAAAAATAACAGTAAGTACGATTACAAGTTATTTGGTAATTCGTTAACAAAAGTGGATAGTGAAAAAGATCTCGGCGTAATTATCAGTAACGACCTCAAATCATCCAAGCAGTGTATTTCAGCCTCTGAGAAAGCAAATAAGATTCTGGGACTGATTGTGCGATCTTTTGATTTCAAAAGTCCATCACTCATTAACAAGCTATATAAATCGTTAGTTCGTCCACATTTGGAATATGCTGTTTCTGTATGGTCACCGAATCTCATTAAAGACATTGACAGACTGGAAAAAGTACAACGGCGAGCCACAAAACTGATTCCAAATATAAAAAATAAATCATACGAAAATCGACTAAAACACATGAATCTGTTTCCCTAAAAAAGCGTAGACTCAGAGGTGACTTGATACAGGTCTTTAAGATTTTAAAGGAAATTGACAACATCATAAGTGACCAAATTTTCACATTGAATGAGAATCAGACAAGAAACAATGGTCTCAAACTGTCCGGAAATAGATTCAATTTGGAAGTAGGTAGAAACAACTTTGCCAACCGTGTAGTAAATGAATGGAATAAACTTCCTGCACAGGTAGTGCAATGTAGTTCATTTCGAAGCTTTAAGAATCAGTTAGATAAATACCTAAGTAAGATGCTGTAATGATTATAATTTATCTTATATTATTTGTTTTTGTTTTGATATCATTTGTCTGTCTGATTTTCATTTATTATTAGTTATATGTCAATTTATTATTATTTACCTGTTTGTTTATTATCTAACTATACCTATGCATTTATTTATGTATTTTATTTGTTATTTACATTATTATAGTTTTTATTTATTGTTTTATTATTAATATGATTTTTTTTTTCGCATCCGACCTAGATATGGATCAAAAGGTCTCCTGTCGGCATGCTCCGCCTTTGTAATCCTTTGTAATACACACACACACTCACTCACACTCACACTCACGCTTACACACACGCACACGTCCACACACACACACAGACACACGCACACACACACACACACACACACACACACATACACAGAAACACACACACACACACACTCTCTCTCACACACACACACACGCACACATACACACACACACACATATACACGTACGCATAGGATAGCTGGGACTTATAGGAGAAAATGGCCTAAGATCAGCTTAGTGATGATTCCCATATTTCTACATCAGAGATTATTTCTATCACTGCCGTGAAATGCTCAGTAGAGTTTATTTTGTTGAACATTAAACGATTTTCTTCATCTAAGGGCTCGATATTGGCTGGAAATGTTTTAACTGTTTATGTTACCCTTGCCACAATAATAATCTATTTAAACTATTTATTTATTTATATCTTATTCATATGTTTGCTCATTTATTCATTCGTCTATTACCTGTTTATGTATTTATTAACTATTGTTGTGTTTATGTATTCATGTCTTTACAAATTTATGTATTTATCTATTTACTTATTTATTCATTTATTTATTAATTTATTCTTGTTATTCATTATTCCATTTCTAAATCCCTTAATCTATTGTTTAACCACTTATTCATTCACTCATCAATCAATTTCTCGATTGATTTCCTTTGATATTGTTACGAATGCCATGTGACCTTAATCAGTTGATGACTACATCGAGTTAAACAATTGATTACCTTCTCAAGTGCAATGCCGAACCCCACGAGTATTGCCATGGCTAAGACGGACAATTTCATTCAGCACACCCATTGACCCTCTCAATATGGAGATGGTTCGAACCCTGCAATGAATCATGTTCCCCGACGACAGGCAACACTGTGTCTATCAAAGGTATCTTTGCAATAGAGGGATGAATCGAAATGGTCATAACCTCCCAGACGTTACTTGGACATTCCCTGAACGTTCTTTTTAGACGTTCCTTGAACGTTCCATCTGGACGTTCCTTGAACGTTCCTTCTAGATGTTCCTTGGACGTTCCTTGAACGTTCCTTCTAGATGGTCCTTGAACGTTCCTTCTGGATGATCCTTGGGCGTTCCCTGGATGTTTCTTTTAGATATTCCTCTTGGGAATTCCTTGGACGTTCCTTAGACGTTCCTTGGACGCCCCTTGAATGATCCTTGAACGTTCTTTTTGGACGTTCCTCGAACGTTCTTCTTGGACGTTCCTCGAACGTTCTTTTTGGACGTTCCTCTTAGATGTTCCTTAAACGTTCTTCTTGGACGTTCCTTCAACGTCCTTCTTGGACGTTTCTTCGACGTTCCTCTTGAACTAAAAAGGTGGAATAGAATCATCTGGTTTTAACCAGAGAAGACGATGCAAAGAGCGTCACGGAGTTATGACGGGTTATGGTGTGCTCCTTCGCCGAGTCAACTAACTGACGATAAAAATAATAATAATGATAATAATTTTCTCACATGCAAATATCCGGCAGACAGTTCGCCGTTTGCCCAAAGTAAACAGACCTCCACCCTCACACAAGTCGTGACAATGGGAAAACAAATGCAACTGACGAACCAACAAACAAAGCTGAAGGTTTCAAAGGCAGTGTTGGTAGAAACTAGCGAATGTGCTTATGCGTGTGACTGTGCGCGCGCAACCCGGTCCCCCCCCCCACCCCGCTGCCACCGCCCAGCCTCCACCGCGCCGCCACGCTTCCGCCGCCACGCCGCCGCCTCCCCGTCCGCACTATACGAAGGCAAGCCTCAAGCAGACTCAAGCGCTTGTTGTCAAACTTTCGTAATTTGTGTACAAGAGATGTGTTTTAATCGCGTAATAACAGAGCTTCGCGTGATTACGTAGGTTACTGGAAAAGAATGGGGTAATAAAAGGTCTCCAGAACCACTGGAAACACATTTCCAGGGACTCGGAAGAAAATAAAGAGATTAATTTTAAGAGCCTCAAATTAGGCTCCGTGTATAAATTTCGATGGGTCCGAATGTTTATTCAAATAAAGTATATTTTCTCAAGAGTTTTTATGAGAGTAGTAGAGCATGTGTTAGGATTAGAAATGGAGAGAGTGAGTGGTTTGAAGTAAAGGTGGGACTTCGTCAAGGATGCGTTATGTCGCCCTGGCTGTTCAACTTATACATGGATGGGGTGGTGCGAGAGGTGAATGCTAGGGTAGTGAGTCAGGGATTGGAGATGGTTAAAGAAAATGGAGAAAAGTGGGAGGTGAGCCAGCTGTTGTTTGCGCTTGTGGCAGGGTCAGAGGAAGGATTGAGGAAGCTGGTGGCAGAGTTTGGGAGAGTATGTGATAGAAGAAAGCTAAAGATAAATGTGGGTAAAAGTAGGGTGATGAGATGTACAAGGGGTGAAAGTGGCAGTAGACTGGAAGTGAACATTAAGGGAGAGCGACTGGAGGAAGTGGATAGTTTTAGATACTTGGGTGCAAGTGTAGAAGGAAAAGGTGGAGTGAAGGTGGAGGTAGAATGTAGATTGAGAGAAGCGAGTAAATGCCTTGGTGGTTTAAAGAGTGTAATGAGGAATAGACATTTGGGAATGGATGCGAAGAGGAGACTGTATGAAGGAGTGATTGTGCCAACAGCACTGTATGGGGCAGAAAC
>NC_134782.1:35746668-35761668 GCF_046742065.1 Oratosquilla oratoria
GTGTATGTGTGCGTGTACACATGTATATGTACACCCCTGAATACACACGTGCAGGACTCAGTCTACATGAAGAAGAACCTACAGAAGCTTCCTTCGACCACAAAAACTATGAGACTCTAGGTCACATTTCAAATATGAGTTTTTCCAACAAATTAACAAAGTGTGAAAAAGGCAAGGTTGGAACAGGAAATTAAGGGCAAAGAATATCAAAATAGAAATATTTGTATAGAAACGAGGTATAAAAAGTATTATGATGAAACTATATGAGGCATATTCCATTGGCCAAATCATAAATCCTTTATGGTTTCAGAACATAAACAGTTGACATCAGGTAAGAATCTGGGAAAATTATATAGTAGGTTTCTATTCATTCCATAATGGCTGAAATCAGACCAAAATAGATAATCAAATAAATGAATGACCAATTGGTTGATTGATTGACTGATTTATTGATTGATTGAATGTGTAAATTAATAAATAAATCAATTAATCTATAAATAAGTAGGCAAATGAATAAATCAATAAATAAACAAATTAAACATGTAGATATACAAGGAAATAAGATAGAAAAGTAAATAAGAATATAGATCATGAAATAGATAGATAGATAAATAGACAAAAATTTAATAAGTATAAACAATTAATAAACAAGTATATAAATCAATAGAAATTGGTAAAACAAAAACAAATAAATAAATTGAATAGATATTTAGTTGATTGATAATAGACGAATGGATAAACTAGTAAATAAATGGATGGAAAATAGATAAACAAGTGAACATGAATACATCATTACATGAATATGTGGATCATGTAACTGCACCTTATACTGCATCAGAAATCAAAGTGTAGCAATCGAATTAAACTTGAGCGAAAAGTTATGAGAAAGTTTATAGACTAAAGTCATGGAAGTAAAACGTGGAAGGAACGTATACACAACTCATTTAGACATATATCTGATACCGATCACCTCAAGGTTTTGTAATGGGGTGCTGGAAAAGAATCTAATGCAGCAAACACTAACATGGGTGGTATGGATCATGACACTGTAGTACTGATGGAACGATACCAAACACTTTATTATTCCGATACTACGAGTCCCGATAATGCTCTAAGCTTCTGATTCCAATAAATGATCGATAAATGTACTTTGTTTGTAAAGTATCTGTTTACCAAAACCAACCATAGAGCCTGAAAATAACCACATGAATCATAATCGTTACAGGTATCGGAATCGGACATGTATCGGAATCGGAAGCTTAGAACAGTATCGGGACTCCTATCGGATTTGCTTATGTTTTGGTATCGTCCCATCAATATGGTGTAGGTAATTACTAATCTAACACTTGCACCTAGTTTTTTTTTTATACATACACTAGTCAAATAGTGAAATTGATGAAGTTCATTGCAGTGAATTTCATTCGAACAATGGCGGAGTGAATATTTTCTTCTGGTGCGTATATTTACGTGTGACAATTCGTCCGTAATTTTTGGGTTCAAATCTCCATAGTTTGAAGATTTTCATACACACACACGAAATACTGCACACACCTCAATTTCAACTGGCTTTTATTTCCATTGATGTCTATTTCCACACTCTCTCATAAACAAACGAAGAGACCTTTCCACACTGGCAAAGAGACCATATGTTGTCTTGGGCGTCTCTTGAGAGAAAAAACATCAAACATGCTGCAAAGGCGAAGACGCTCACAGTTGTCGCATCTGTCTGCACTTTGAAAAAAAAAAGTCAAATTATCGCCGACTCATTCTTCAACAAACGAACAAGAAAGTAGGATTATTGGTAGTCATGCTGTAGTTTTATATACAAATATATACGCATACAAATATATATACATATACATATACATATACATATACATATACATATACATATACATATACATATACATATACATATACATATACATATACATATACATATACATATACATGCGTAAGTAACCACTAGGAAAAGTAAACTAACAAAGCAGAGCGCTTTCGTATAATTACAACTTCAGTGCATATACAAAGAAGGATAATTCCTTCTTTGTATCTGCACTGAAGTTGTAATTATACGAAAGCGCTCTGCTTCGTTAGTTTATTTTTCCTAGTGGTTACTTACACATTTGTGAACACACGCTCCTAGTGTTTTTATTGCATATACATATACATATACATATACATATGCATATACATATACATATACATATAACACATGCATATACATATATGCAAAGTAGAACACTTGGAAAAAAGAAATTTACGAAGCAGAGCGCTTTCGCATATTACATCTTCAGTGCAAAAAGCACATAGTTAAACAGAAATACATAGTTTATATATATATGAAGAAAGAAAATGTTTAACTATGTACTTTTTGCACTGAAGATGTAATATACGAAAGCGCTCTGCTTCGTTAGTTTCTTTTTCCATGTGGTCCACCTTGCATAAGTGAACACACGTACCGTGTTCTTATCAGCATATGTACATATACATATAGAAATATGCACATACATACAAATATATACACACATATACAAATATACATACATATATACATATATTCGTATATATATATGTATATAGTCATACATATACACATGCATATATGAGCATATATACATGTACAGTTGCGCATATATATACATACACATACACAAACCCACACACATACATTTGACAATGTATGTATATACACATAAACATACATACACATATGTAAATATAAATATACACATAAATGAACACAAACACACACTCATACACGCACGAGCGCTCGTATATACGAGTTTTTGCGTAACTGGTTTAGTAAAAAAAAAAGAAAAAAAAAATGTTCTTTTGGCATCCGTTCCCACAGGTCGACAAGACCGGAAATGGTTTTCCTTTCTATCGCGGCCTCACGCTCCAATTGTTTGGAGTCGTCTTTGGCAACAAGCCTATGCCTCATTATAGTTAACAAAAAAAACTTCTGTGTTGACTTCGTCACATATGATTGTGGAAGAAATGGAAATGGAATAAAGTTGAATTAGAACGGAAGTGGTTCGTCTAGTGCGAATTATTTCGTGTACTTACACTCACGTACACAAGTACAAAGCAAAATGAGCATGGACGCGGCGCACACACACACACAAACACACACACACACACACACACACACACACACACACACACACACACACACACACACACACACACACACACACACACACACACATACACACAGGTAGAGAGAGAAAGGTAGAGAGAGAGAGGGGGGAGGGAGAGAGAGATAGAGAAAGAAAGAGAGGGAGAGTGGGAGAGAGAGTGGGAGAGAGGGAGGGAGAGAGAGAGAAGGAGAGAGAGAGGGAGGGAGAGAGAGAGAAAGAGAAGGAGGGAGAGAGAGAGAGGTGGGAGGAGGGGGAGATGCTCCCCATCTGAATGAAATCGCCTGGCCCGTCAGTCAGTCAGACCAACAGCTGCAAAGTGCAGCCAAGAAGTCGATGTCCCATTTGGTGTTTGCTCAAAACAGATTTTGTTAAAAAAAAAAAAAAAATCAGAATTTGTTTAACTTCAATTCCCTCAGAGTAAGTCCCTTGCACCTTCTAAATAAAATCGACTAGTGTCAGAAAAAAATGTATGTAAAGAGCGACAGCTAATCAAAGGATTTTATCCTTCTTCTTAAAAAATCCTGTTAAATGAAAAACTTACCAGGATTTGATTTAGCCACGGCGACCTTTGCCCTACGTACTAGGATATATATGTATATATATACACATATATATATATATATATATATATACATAATGTATATATATACATATATATATATATATGTATATGTATATATACATATACAGTATATATATATATATATATATATATGTATATATTCATATATATATATGTATATATATACATACATATACATATATACATATCTATTATAATAAAATAGTAGCCTCTGTCTGTCTGTATGATTGTTCATTTGTTTGTTTGTTTGTACACGAACTCCTCCTAGGGTTTTAGAGATAGACCCCCATAACCATATATATTCTGATACCCTATCACTCCAGGTACTTGGATAACTATAATTCATTTCGATAAAAAACAAAAAAAATTGGGGGGGGGGGGTTAAGGGTTAAATTTAGGAGGTTTATGTAGTATCCCCTGAAGTCGCGTAGTATTTTTTGTGACTTAAGAATTAATATGATTAAGCAAACCATTGTATGTATCCATAAATATTATTTACATTTGTGAAACTAATGTTGCCACAAACCATGGTAGCTTTTGTAAGAAGAAAGCTAGTTTATGGAAAATGATTGTATAATTTTACCAAATGTTGAAATAATGGTTATTTTCATTCAATTTTTGTGTGGGCGGAAATAGTTCATTCACAAACTCCTACGTTTTTTGCAGATAAACCCCTATAACTATATATATTCTGAAGATAAATAAACTAAATATATTTCTTCACCTTTCAGCTTAGACATTTATTGTCAACCCACACACACACACACACACACACACACACACACACATGCACATACACACGCACACAAAAGGGTATGTACACATGATATTTGTGTTTGTGTATGCATGTATTATCAAACTAGGGTTTCCCAACTTCGGGAGGGGGGGCGCACACCTAGAAGGGGGAGTATTTAAAGCTATATTTGATAAAAAAAAATTGATTAGGGTTAAGGGTTAAAGTTAGGTGGTTTATGGTGAGGGAACACACCACTTCTTTAGTCCCGCTGTAAGTTATAATTTTTGTAACATACATACATACATATACCAAGGCTTTTTTCCCCCTTACTAGGGGGGTAGCCAAAAAGGACAAGGCACAAAAATATTCCCACCCATTTCATCCCCGAAAACACTCCACACCCCTCCACCCTCCCTCCCATCTTAGCACCTCCTAGATGACGGGTCATCCCTGCACCCTGTCCACTGCCCTGGGTCAGAAGCAGTGACGCAGGACACAGTACATCCACAGCAAGGCCGCTTCATTAAATCGGCGACCCCCCCCTCTACGTCCCCCCATATAAAGGAGAGGACGGGGAGAAATCCCTTCGGGCTGCGTCAAAATTTTTGCTCACACACACTACCTCACCCCCATTCCCCCGTCCAATCCACCTCATGCATCACAACATTTTCCATATACAACTGTTCTCCATTCACCCTTGTTTTCTACACTCTCCCGTCCTTCCCCTCTTCCCGAAAGCCCCTTTCACCCCATCCATCCATCTCATCCTAGGATGTTCCCTTATGTTCACTCCCTCCACATCTGCCTTCCATACCTCCTTTACTAGTCTTTCTTCACTCATTCTTTCCATGTGTCCAAACCATCCTAATACTCTTTCATCCACCCTATCTCCCAGCTCCCTTTCCACCCCTGTTCTCCTCCTCACTTCCTCATTTCTCACTCTATCTAGCCTAGTAACCACCACTTCATCTCAAACACATTCAAGTTCCTTCTCTCTTCCTCTCTCATGTTCCATGTTTCTGCTCCATACAGTGCTGTTGGCACAATCACTCCTTCATACAGTCTCCTCTTAGCATCCATTCCCAAATGTCTATTCCTCATTACACTTTTTAAACCACCAAGGCATTTACTCGCTTCTCTCAATCTACATTCTACCTCCACCTTCACTCCACCCTTTCCTGCCACATTTGCACCCAAATATCTAAAACTATCCACTTCCTCCAGTTGCTCTCCCTTAATGCTCATTTCCAGATTACTGCCACTTTCACCCCTTGTACATCTCATCACCTTACTTTTACCCACATTTATCTTTAGCTTTCTTCTATCACACACTCTCCCAAACTCTGTCACCAGCTTCCTCAATCCCTCCTCCGATCCTGCCACAAGCGCAGTGTCGTCCGCAAACAACAGCTGGCTCACCTCCCACTTTTCTCCATTTTCCTTAACCATCTCCAATCCCTGACCCACTACCCTTGCATTCACCTCTCGCACCACCCCATCCATGTATAAGTTGAACAGCCAGGGTGACATAACGCATCCCTGACGAAGTCCCACCTTTACCTCAAACCACTCACTCTCTCCATTTCTAATCCTGACACAAGCTCTACTACTCTCATAAAAACTCTTGACAGCCCTCAGAAGCTTTCCTCCTATCCCGTATATCCGCATAACCTCCCACAGTGCCTTTCTGTCTACCCTGTCGTAAGCCTTTTCCAGATCCATAAAGGCCCAGAAAACATCCTTCCCCTTTCCTATAGCTTTCTCACATATCTGTCTTACCACAAAAATCTGATCTACACAACCTCTACCTGTCCTAAACCCACACTGTTCCTCACCAATTACTCCCTCTGTTCCTCTCCTAATCCTCTCAATCAAGATCCTCCCATAAGCCTTCCCAACTACACTTAACAAGCTAATCCCTCTGAAACTACTACATTCACACTTGTCCCCCTTTCCTTGTAAAGTGGAACTATACACGCACTCCTCCAGTCCTCTGGCACTCTACCTTCTCTCCAGCAAACATTAAATAACCTCACCAACCAGTCCACCATCACTATACCTCCTTTTTTAAGACATTCTGCATGGCATCCATCCAGACCAGGTGCCTTACCTGCTTTCATCATCTTAACTGCTGCCTTTACTTCATCCTTCCTTATTTCTCCTCCATAAGAATCAATATAATTAAACAAACCATTGTATGTGTTCATAGATATTATTCATATTTGTGAAATTAATGTTGCCACAAACCATGATAGCTTTTGTAAGAAAAAATCATGCAAATGTAAAATGATTGTATAATTTTACCAAATGTTGAAATATTGCTTATTTCCATTTAATTTTAGTGCGGCGGAAATTTATTATTTACAAACTCTTCATAGGTTTCTCCAAATAAACCCCTATAACCATATATATTCTGAAGATAAATAAAGTAGATACATTTCTTCACCTTTTACCTGTAGGCATTTATTGCTAATCCACACACGCACGCAAAATAATGTGCACATGATATTTGTGCTTGTATATGCATGTATTTTCAAACTAGGGTTTCCCAACCTTCGGGTAGGGGGGCACACATTTGAAAGGGGGAGTGTTTAAAGCTATATTTCATTTAAAAGATATTTTGGTTAGAGATAGGGGTTAAAGTTAGGAATGGTATGGTTAGGTTAGGGATTATTCACGAACTCGCAGCAACGCGCGGGTGATTGGCTAGTACATATATACATATGTATATATATACATATAAACACACACACACACATATGTATATATATATGTATATATATACATATATATATACGTATATATATATACATATATATATATATATATATATATATATGTGTGTGTGTGTGTGTGTGTGTGTGTGTGTGTGTGTGTGTGTGTGGGTGTGTGTGTGTGTGTGTGTGTGTGTGTGTGTGTATGTGTGTGTGTGTGTGTGTGTGTGGTGTGTGTGTGTGTGTACATATATATGTATACATACACACACACACACACATTATATATATATATATATATATATATATATATATATATATATATATATATATATATATATATATATATATTCTGATTCTGTTAGAAACGAGACCAAAAGAATTATTAATTAACTTTTACCGTGAGCTCTCAAGTTTACGAAAATACAAGAAATGAGTACAAAAGATACAGCTGTATTTTTTGTACTTATTTCTTGTATTTTGTTTACTATGTGCTGTATTTTTATGTTCATTATAACTTTTGTGTTTCCTACGAGTTTTAGAAATTTGATTTACTCCCTTTCCCCCTACAAAAAATCTACTTTTCGCAAGATTGAGACCTTACAGAAAAAGTTAATTAATAATTATTTTGCTGTCGTTTTTAACAGACTATACCTCAGAGAGAATCGCCTGCCACGCTACACCAATATATATATATATATGTATATATATATATATCTATCTATATATATATATATATATATATATATATATATATATATACATATATATATATATGATATATACTATATATATATATATACATATATATATACATGTATGTATATATATGTACATATATATATATATACACATGCGCACACACACGCACGCACACACACACACACACACACACACACACACACACACACACACACACACACACACATATATATATATATATATATATATATATATATATATATATATATATTTATATATATACATATATGTATATATATGTATATATATATAATGTATACATATATATATAATATATACATACATATATATACATATATATATATATAATATATATACATATATATATATCCAAGGGATTTCTTGATAGGTTATTAGTATGATCTCGAGTAAGGAATGTTTTCCTTGTGTTTACGAGAATTACGATAACAAACGTAAGCATAAACGTGTTAACATGAACAGTGTGTGTATGTGTGTGATTCACCTAGGTGTTTGGATCACGTGGTGGACTCGTGATCGACAGCTATTTCCCTTCCGGAAGAAAGCTCAGAGCTCGTATGACCGATCTATGGGTAATGCTATGACCTTACACGCACACACACACACCCAACTCCCCGCCCAAAAGAGTATGCGTGTGTGTGTGTGTGTGTGTGTGTGTGTGTGTGTGTGTGTGTGTGTGTGTGTGTGTGTGTGTGTGTGTGTGTGTGTGTGTGTGTGTGTGTGTGTGTGTGTGTGTGTGTGTGTGTGTGTGTGTGTGTGTGTGTGTGTGTGTGTGTGTGTGTGTGTGTGTGTGTGTGTGTGTGTGTGTGTGTGTGTGTGTGTGTGTGTGTGTGTGTGTGTGTGTGTGTGTGTGTGTGTGTGTGTGTGTGCGTGTGTGTGTGTGTGTATGTGTGTGTGTGTGTGTGTGTGTGTGTGTGTGTGTGTGTGTGTGTGTGTGTGTGTGTGTGTGTGTGTGTGTGTGTGTGTGTGTGTGTGTGTGTGTGTGTGTGTGTGTGTGTGTGTGTGCGCGTGTGTGCGTGCGTGTGCGTGTGTGTGTACGTGTGTGTGTGTGTTTGTGTGTATGTGTGTGTGTGAGTGTGTGTGTGCGTGCGTGTGCGTGTGTGTGTGTGTGTGTGTGTGTGTGTGTGTGTGTGTGTGTGTGTGTGTGTGTGTGTGTGTGTGTGTGTGTGTGTGTGTGTGTGTGTGTGTGTGTGTGTGTGTGTGTGTGTGCGTGTGACTGTGTGTGTGCGTGTGTGTGACAGCGTGTGTGCGTGTGTGTGGAAGTTTTGAACAATTAGTGGATGTTATTACAAGAATGGTGAATACTAGTATATCAAGTGGTATTTTTCCTAGCTCGGAAAAAAAGGCTATTGTGAAACCTGTGATCAAAGGGAAACTTGATCCCCAAAGCCTGAGTTCATTCCGCCCAGTCTCAAATTTGACATTCTAGTCGAAAATATTAGAAAATGTGTTGCTGTCTCAACTGAATGAACATCTTAGTGCCGTGGGGGCGCTCCCCGATGCTCAATCTGCATACCGACGACTCTACGGAGACTGTATTATGTTCAGTGGTTAGTGATATGAGAGGCCTCCCTAATGATGGTAAATGTGGTATGCTGTTGCTATTAGATCTTTGTGCTGCTTTTGACACCGTGGTACATGAGACTTTACTAAATGTTTGTGAGAATTTTGGGATTGAGGGATCTGCACTACAATATCTGAGGAGTTATCTTAAAGATAGAAATTACCGAGTGCAGATTGGAGACTGTTTCTCGGATATGAAGCCATTATTAAGGGGGGTTCCGCAAGGCAGTGTCCTTGGTCCTATCCTCTTTTGTCTGTACACGGCTGAACTATCCAATGTGTTAGAGAAGCATGAAGTGGGTTTTAAACTATTTGCGGATGATACGCACTTTTACTTGTCAGTGGACAATATACAAGAAACGGAGGCACACCTTGGGGCTATCATGTTAGACATTAAGCAATGGATGGACCATCGCGAGCTCAAGTTTAATGAAAGCAAAACTGAGTGCCTTTTTGTTGGACGAAGGATGGACTTCGATAGACTACAAATTCGAGATTTGTGTATCAATGAGGTTAAACTTGCAGTCAGTGACAGTGTAAAGGATCTTGGAGTTTTGTTGGACAGTGAACTGACCCTCAAGAATCAAATTACTCAATCTGTGAATTTAGCTGGGTATCATTTGCGAAATATCGCATTTGTTAAGAAGTTTGTTGATGATTGTACGTTGGAAAAGCTGATTCATAATCATGTGCTCAGCAAAATTGATTATTGTAATTCTCTTTATTATGGCCTTCCAAACTATTTATTGAAGAAACTTCAAATGATTATGAATCGAGATGCAAGATTGATCAAGGGTGTATCGAGAAGGGAACGAATCACCCCTATCCTCATTGACCTACAGTGGCTGCCTGTTAAGGCACGGATAAAATTTTCAAACAATGTGTCATTATATATCAAGTGATGAAGTTCGGGAAACCAAAATATTTGAAGGACATGTTGATGGACTTTCAAGTCGATACCGATGTTACTCTGAGACATAGTGTTGAACAGCACCGACTACAGGAACCTCGGTACCGTACAGAAGCGGGACGAAAAGCCTTCGAGAGAAGTGCACCTAGACTATACAATAGACTCCCAGCGAACGTCAAATCATCTGAAACGGTTTCCAATTTTAAGAAGAAATTGAAAACCTATTTGTTTGCGAAAATACTATGATCTGGCTCACAAGGTGATTAGAGACAACTACAAGTGCTGAGGAAGTTATCGTTCGGGGCATGGAGCGTTACATTGTAACGGAATGCCCCTAGAACTCAATCAACAAGTAACAAGTAACAACAAGTAACAAGTATATAATTATATGTGTATGTGCGCTTGTGTCTGTGTGTGTATGTGTGTGTGTGTGTGTGTGTGTGTGTGTGTGTGTGTGTGTGTGTGTGTGTGTGTGTGTGTGTGTGTGTGTGTGTGTGTGTGTGTGTGTGTGTGTGTGTGTGTGTGTGTGTGTGTGTGTGTATTCACCTCGGATCTGCTGCAGTCTCTGTCGAGACAGCCAGACACCACCCTACGGCAGTGAGCTCAGAGCTCATTATTAGCCGATCTCTGGGTAGGTCTGAGACCACTCACACACCACACACCGGGACAGCAAGGTCACAACTCCTTGACTAACGTCCCGTACCTACTCGCTGCTAGGTGAACAGGGGCTACACGTGAAAGGAGACAAACCCAACTTATCTCCGCCTGACCGGGGAATCGAACCCCGGTTCTCTGGCTTGTGAGGCCAGTGCTTTACCAATCCGCCACCGAGCCGTGTGTGTGTGTGTGTGTGTGTGTGTGTGTGTGTGTGTGTGTGTGTGTGTGTGTGTGTGTGTGTGTGTGTGTGTGTGTGCGTGCGTGTGTGTGTGTGCGTGTCTCTGCGTGCGCGTGTGTACACGTACGCGTACGTGTGTGTGTGTGTGTGTGTGTGTGTGTGTGTGTGTGTGTGTGTGTGTGTGTGTGTGTGTGTGTGTGTGTGTGTGTGTGTGTGTGTGTGTGTGCATGCGGACGTAAGTTCACACACATACATGTGCGCTCGCGGAATAATACGTGTTTGTACATCTAGAACGGATTACTAGCACACTTCTATCTAGTTGTATCTAACTCTGAACACAAACAAACCAAGCCGAGACGAAATAACCTAGAAACGGGATTAGGTTTTCCGCCAACAGCGTCTGCTGGCCTTGGACGGGACTTATGGGAGTGATTGTACCGTATGGCGTGGCATGGATGCTGCCGTGTGGGTTCCCCGCACCCGGTTCTGGCTGCATGTCAGATGCGGACATTATTCCTTTAGGGACCTTAGCAACACCCCTATGGACCAGAGTCACGAAGCATTTATTTATGGTGAGAGAATTTATCTCACTCACCCATCCCACTTCCCCCCTCTCTCTCTCTCTCTCTCTCTCTCTCTCTCTCTCTCTCTCTCTCTCTCTCTCTCTCTCTCTCTCTCTCTCTCTCTCTCTCTCTCTCTCTCTCTCTCTCTCCTCTCTCTCTCCCCCTCTCTCTCCTCTCTCTCCCTCCTCTCTCTCTCCCTCCCTCTCTCTCCCTCTCTCCCTCCCTCCCTCTCTCGCTCGCGCCCTCTCTCTCCCTTTCTCTCTCTCTCTCTCTCTCTCTCTCTCTCTCTCTCTCTCTCTCTCTCTCTCTCTCTCTCTCTCTCTCTCTCTCTCGCTCTCTCTCTCTCTCTCTCTCTCTCTCTCTCTCTCTCTCTCTCTCTCTCTCTCTCTCTCTCTCTCTCTCTCTCTCTCTCTCTCTCTACTGTATGTATGTATGTATGTATGTATGTATGTATGTATGTATGTATGTATGTATGTATGTATCTATCTATCTATCTATCTATCTATCTCATGAGAATAATATAAGTGGTCATGTCTAACTTTCGCTCTCCCTCCATCCTGTTGCTCTTCTTCGCTCTCTCTCCCTTGCCGCCTGGGCGACTCCACCTCTTCGTGGAAAGAAATGTTTTCTTCAGGGAGAGATGCGCCAACTATTACTTACATTATACCATGGAGGAGAACATTGGTAACTTTATCTTATTTTGGTGAAAAAGAAACAGGCTCATGTAGGTATTCGGAATAGAAGATATATAGAACATAAGAACATAAAAATGGAGGCGACTGCAAGAGACCATATGGCGTATAGTGGGATGTTCCATGTCCCTTACCATCCATTATCAGTTTCCATAAAGTTATGTAAACTTCTCTTCAAACAACCGGTTGTTTCAGCGCTCACTACGTGGTTGCCAATTCTAATGGCGTATTTTTCCTAAGGTCTTGTAATTATCATTATCTCTAGACAAGTCGAATAGTTACGTCATCCCCTTCAATCTCCAGAAAGAGATCACACCAACAATCTCTTACCTCCTGTCAAAACACGTCACCTTTGCCCTAAGTGCTCTGATAGCCAGGGCAAAGAAGGGAGATGGAGGCAGTTACTGGTAACTGTTAAGGATTTGGAGAATCCTTTGATTGACGTAGGATAAATTAGAAAATGTCCTTTGATGACTGTTTGTCGTCACGCAAAGGACGCTGCATCAGGTGGCCTGTGTCTTCCGAGCTCTTTTCCTTCCATTAAGCACAAGAGGAGATAAGGCTCAGAGTCTTTATCGTTATCAGCAGCAACAGCAGCACCGACACCGTCGCTAATTGGTATTGCTCCTGTTATCTTTGCTATCGGCGTCGGTTTCGTCGCCGTCGTCGTTATCATCGCCATCGTCGTCGTTGTCATTGTCGTTGTCGTCGTCATTATCCTTGTCTGCATCGTCATTATTGTTATTACCTTCTGCCTCTGCTTCTTCATCTTCCCCCTCCTCTTCCACCTCCTCCCCCCTATCCTCCTCCTCCTCCTTCTCTTTCTTCACTGTACTTCCTCTGTCTCCTTCGCCTCCACCTTTTCCTCCTCATCATTATCACCATCATCATCAACATCATCATCATCCTCGTACTACTCCTCGTCCTCCTTCCTTTATTCTCTTCTTTCTCCTCTTTCTTCTCTTCTTCTTCCTCCTCCTCCTCCTCCTCCTCCTCTTCCTCCTTCCCCTCCTCCTCTTCCCAGGAACAAATGCTGCACTTGATGATCGGCACTCGATCCTCCTCCTCGCTCTCCTCCTTCTCCTCCTCATCTTTCTCCTTCTCCTTCTCGTCTTCCTCTTCCTCTACCACCTCCTCCTTCTTCTCATCCTCCTCCTCCTCTTCCTTTTCCTCCACCTCCTCCTCTTCTTCCTCCTCCTCCTCCTCTTCCTCCTCTTCTTCCTCTAATCCGCCCCGGCCCGCCGTCTCGCCACGAGTGCTGCAAGCAAACAGAACAAGTCACGCTTGAGCTCCTCCCTTCTTCTTCTTCTCCTCCTCCTCCTCCTCGTCGTCCTCCTCTTCTTCCTCCCTCCCTCCCTCCCTCCCTCCCTCCCTCCCTCCCTCCCGTCCTCTCACTTTCTCTTTCTTTCTCTTTTTTTTCCTAACTCACTTTCTCTTTCCCTACTTCCCTCCTTCCATCCTTTTCTCTCGTTTTCTCCTTACTTACCTTCTTTCCTCCCTCCTTCGCTCCCTTCTTCCTTTCCTCCTTCATTTCATTCTCTCCCTCCTTCTCGCCTTCCTACTTTCCAACACTCACTTCGATTATGCAAGAACCGAACCGAACCTAACCTAACCTTTCTTATCATATATTATCCTATCCTAACCTAACCTAACCTACCCTATCCTATCCTATCCTATCCTAACTTCACCTAATCTAACCTAACCTCTCCTAACCTAACCTAACCTAACCTAACCTATCCTAACCTAACCTAACGCTTTGGCAGATTCTACACATATACGAGGTTTTCAAATTCTTTTGGAGCACAGGATAGGTTTATTCAGCTTCTAATCCTCCCCACCCCGTGAAAAAAAAAAAAAAACTCTTAGCTGTCCCATCTATTCTCTCTCTCTCTCTCTCTCTCTCTCTCTCTCTCTCTCTCTCTCTCTCTCTCTCTCTCTCTCTCTCTCTCTCTCTCTCTCTCTCTCTCTCTCTTGTCATTTAGCTCTGGCTAGCGTCAGGCGATTTTATTCAGTTACAAGAAACGAAAAGGGTTAAAATAAGAAAAGAAATAACGAAAGATCTCACATCAGCCCAAGAAAATTAATTCCTTTTATTTTCGTTCACGTGAACCAGAACTATACGATTCCCGTGAGAACTGAAAGCTTCTGAAGCCGCCACAGATGTGAAAAATCAACAAAAAATAAAGACATCTGCCTACAGATGAAGATGACGGTGTTTGAACATAAGAACATAAGAATGGAGGAGACTGCAAGAGGCCTACACTTGGCAGTTCCATGTCACTCACCACCGGCCATCCTCATCCATAAAGTTGTCTAACCTCCTCTTAAAACAACCGATAGTTTCAGCGCTCACTTCATGGTTACTACATCTGACCCATGAACATGTGACTCGTACACACTTCAATTTGCTATCAAATGTATTTCACCAGCGCTTCTATTCCCGTGGACCATCTCGCGCCATCCACCAAGTATTAGTAGTTACCTGTACCTATGATAGGCACAATTTTGGAATAATATTGT